>NC_035447.2:128654444-128967739 GCF_002127325.2 Helianthus annuus
ACTATTTAAGGGTTAGTCAATATAGGGGTGTAGAATTGTAGAAGATAGTTTAAAATGAGCAAGTTTAAAAGAGCCCAAACAATAAATAACCCGTTTAATAAACATTTATAAGTAGGCTCATAAACCAAAAGAACCTATTACTTAGTTTTTGTTTATTACATTAAATTTGTATACATAATAACTGATTATATAAAAAAATTATGATTCAAGTAACTACATAATATATTTAGTTTTACATATAAGGCCACACAGGGTGGTCCGTTATACCATCACGATCACGCGTTAAAAACGAACGGAACACCGCCGCCGGCACCAAATCAACGCGTTATTTTTTGAACGCGTTATTTTCATCACGCGTTAGAAAATTTTGAGTGCTGAGAGTTGATTGGATAAGGCTCTGATCTGCATGTATTTGGATAAGGCTTGCATGTATTTGGATAACACGTGTACATTCACTTGAATATGTATTTGATAAAATTACCACGGTGACCGCCCCTCCTACATTTCTATCACTAGTGATAGAAATTTGGTTGATGACATGGCATGATTTTATTGGACAATGGGAGTGATAGAATCTAATACTAGTGAACCACCTCTACTCACCTAAAAACTGTACATATAAATGTCTATAAGTTAATCATCAATAATATAATAAACGGGCCAATCTCAAGTTTTAATAATAGAGCTCGAAGCGAGCTAAGTTGAGCTCTTGTAAATTAAATGAGCGGAGCTAGACTTGCTTGTTTACACCATAATCACTTAGATTAAACAATGCTAAAGTGGTAAATATATATGTAAATAAAACAGTTTAAGTGTTATGAGGTACAATTACTGACAAATGATACCTGACAGAATCTAATGAAGAAAAAAAATCTAGAGAGTGATTGTACAAATTTGTCTTATGTCTTGTGTTGACGCAAGATTCTCTAAAAGGGAAAAAGAAAGAGAATTCAGTAATAAATAAACAAATGATTTGTGAACATAATTAGGTTAAATGTATCTAGTAGTATATGAAATGCGTTTTCTTTTAAAGCTTGAAATCATCATTTAAATTGGATAATGTCGTTCTCAGGTATCCTAGCGATGCCGATAAACACCTGTTGTCTCGGCAGACTGGCCTCTCCAGAAACCAGGTTCTCTCTCTCTCTCTCTCTCTCTCTCTCTCTCTCTCTCTCTCTCTCTCTCTCTCTCTCTCTCATATATGCATATATATATAATATATTTAAAGAAAATAATGTCCATATGAGTGTGTTTATTGTGGCTGAGCTTTCATTTTCATTAAACAAACCTCAATAATAATCATATGAAAGGAAAATATACCCAAATAAATAAATAAATAAAAACTAGGGATCAGTTTTATGGAAATTTGACAAGAAAAATGAAGAACAATCAGCTACCCACACCTGCACACTCAGAGAAGCAATAAATAAAACTATGTACATGAAATATAGAAACAGTTGTAGGCCTCCTTTCTCGTGCTTTCGTCTTTAATCATTTTACCTTTGTCCTCTTCCATTGTTGTCATCAACTTTCTCATTCATTTATGTTTTCAATTAATATCATCATCTATGTCATATAGTACAACTAATTAACGCCTGTATGTGTATATATATTTTGGTCTTATTAAGTAAACCTTATAAAATATTTAATGCTTGATTTTTTTTTTTTTTTAACGGCCAACATAATAAACGCCGGGTACTTCGTACGTGGCACCCAATGGCTGAAAGGTTAGCCGCGGCGGCCTCTATTCCCCACGCACGAATCCCCTAGCCCACCAAGCCATCAGTTCAGGGGAAAACCCGACCCTACACCCGCCCGAAGGCACGACAGTGCAGGACTGGTAAAACCCGGTCAGGATTATGAATCGAACCGGTGACCTTTCGGCCAGCGGTCTTCCATCACTTCCCACGACCGCTAAGCTATAAGCCCGGTCTCGTAATTTTGTTAGATGCTTATATTTCAATTATCATCATGCATAATTAAAGTACTAATTTACACCAACAACAATTTGAATGTGGCATATATACCTCCTACACTTTGTAACAAATATTTAGTTTTGTAGTTAGAAAACTTACATTGTTTAATACAACCTTGTTTAACAAGTATATCATGTTAACTCATTATCAGGCTGAGTTCGAGCTCAACTCATTTAATTTATTAACGAGCTGAAAATGTTGAACTTAAGCTCGTCTTGTTAAAAACTCGAGCAAACTCGTTTATAATTTAAAAACTTGAATTTTTTACACATGCTAATAAATATATAGAGAAAGGTTAACATACTTCACGGCTTATCATACTTCACGTAGGAGACGATGGTAACCGTTGGATCAGGGGTATAATCACGCATGGAACATATAATCACGCATGGGAGCACATAATCACGCATGGGAGCACATAATCACGAATGGGATCCAAAATCACGCACGTTATTTTGGTCAAAAAAATAATTACGCATGTTATATATTTCGTGAAGTACGTTAATTGTTGATGCAGATTTTGTGTCCGATGCTTGTCGAATAGATTAGTTTTATTTTATGCTGAAATTGTAATAGTTAGTGAAACGGTCAAACGAACGTGTATAGACCCGCTCGTTTGAAGTGGTCAAACGAGAGGGTTGTTGGTTTGACCATGTGTGTGTTGCTAGACAAAGTATGGTTGTGCTATGATGAGTGTCGAAGGATAAGGCATCGAAGGATTATCAATATCCTTCGATGAGCTCGAAAGATACCCATCGGAGGATGGACCTCGAAGGATATCATTCGATGAGCTCGAAAGATATCCATCGGAGGTTGAAGATGGACCTCGAAGGATATGTGATCTTTCGAGGTATATGTGTATCTTTCGAAGACTGTCTGATCGAAGGATGATGTTTCGACCAGTCAGTCTGATCCTTCGACCTGCAGCCTGTGTTTGGGTATAAGTACCAACACTTTGTCATTTGCAACACAAGTGTGAGAGCACAAGTGTGTGCAAGAGAGTGTGAGGAGGTCTGGGACCTCACCGGGAGAAATCACCACTTGGTTTCTCCCCGGATGTATACTTCTTTGGTATTAGTTCGGTTGTCATGTAACCGGGCCGACTTGTAATGTTTACTACCGGATTAATACAAAGTTTGTTTGTTATCATCTCTCTTATCTCTTCCATCTTTGAACATAAACATAAAATCACGGTTTCGGTCCCGAAACCTGGACCTACAATTGGTATCAGAGCCATGGTGCCCGATTTAGTAAAACTAACCGTTTACTAAGTCACATGTGCTCTAGATCTGTGATTTTTGTGGGTTTTTGTTCAAGATGTAAAAAGGTGAAAATGAGAAAAACCCAGATCTGGACCCGGATATCCAGATCTGTGCTAAACCGGGTGTTGGGTTTTATGTTTTTCTCCTAAATCTTCAAGTTTCCATCATCAAAAACTGTATACAAAGTGTTTTCGTCAGATCTGCAGATGAACAGTCCTCCGTGTTCTTGATGTTCTTGACAGCTTCAAATTTCGAAAGATGTTGTTTGTCCATCGAAAGATTGAACAGTTTTCGAAGGATCAAACAAAATTCAAATTTCAAATTTTCATGCTTCGAAATTTGCGAAAGTTGGTCACCTACCACATCAACTTTTCACCAACCTGTCGTACTTTCTGTCCTTGTGTCAGAACCATCGAAAGATAACTTTCGATCTCGAAAGATCATCCTTCGATCAAGGAGATTCGAAAGATGAACAGGAGTGCTCGAAAGATCATCAGTTCTTCGAAGGATCAAAAAGACTTCGAAGGATCAACTCTGAAGTGTACGAAGGATCAGCCATGTCCAACTTCGAAAGGTGTTCGAAAGATCTGTGACATGTGCTCGAAAGATGCTCGAAAGATATGTGACACGCGCTCGAAAGACTTACGAAAGATCATCTTTCGAAGCTGTCTTGGTGGTTATCTTTCGTTTGATGCAGATGTTTCGAAGGATCCAGATGTTGTGGAATTTTATGAGCTCAGACAGTTTGTTGGGGTTAATCATTTAATTCACTTGGAGTCGGGTCGGGTGTTCGCAAGGATTATTCAAACCGGGCTTCAAAGTTTCAACATCAAAATTCGTACGGGCTTTGGGAACACGCGGGGTGATGCAGCATGATAAACACAAGAGATGATGAAAACTTGATGTTTAAAAAAAATTTGTGGGGTAGTCACGGTTACCAATGCAATGGCAAAAATGGTAACGTGACTATTATGGGCCAAACACAACAGTTCCGCTTGGTGGAGGGAATTGGTGAATATTTGACGACAGTTTCTTTGAAGTGGAAAGAATCTGTTAAGGTTTAGAGATTTTGCCAAAGAAATGGGGGGGATAAAAATATGTTGAATTTCTTCGGTATTTCTTCGGTAAATTTCTAAACGCAATCATAGGTATGCTTAAAGATCAAGACTTGATGCAGTTGTTATAGAATGGAACCCTTATCAAATGCCGGTTGGAGTATTGGAAGATCAGCGGAAGATCGGTCAATTGAGTCCTTTGAGGAAATTGCACAACACTCAAACACGGATGCGCGTACTCTTAGGGGGAAGCTTTATACAATGAGCGTCGAGATACTACTTACCTGGATCATCGGTCAAGGGGGAATTTGTTTACACAGAAGATGATTACTTGACTGAAGATCGATGATTGCAATTGCATTTTCAGCATTCGACAGCAACGGACAAGGGGGAATTTGTTGATGCAGATTTTGTGTCCGATGCTTGTCGAATAGATTAGTTTTATTTTATGCTGAAATTGTAATAGTTAGTGAAACGGTCAAACGAACGTGTATAGACCCGCTCGTTTGAAGTGGTCAAACGAGAGGGTTGTTGGTTTGACCATGTGTGTGTTGCTAGACAAAGTATGGTTGTGCTATGATGAGTGTCGAAGGATAAGGCATCGAAGGATTATCAATATCCTTCGATGAGCTCGAAAGATACCCATCGGAGGATGGACCTCGAAGGATATCATTCGATGAGCTCGAAAGATATCCATCGGAGGTTGAAGATGGACCTCGAAGGATATGTGATCTTTCGAGGTATATGTGTATCTTTCGAAGACTGTCTGATCGAAGGATGATGTTTCGACCAGTCAGTCTGATCCTTCGACCTGCAGCCTGTGTTTGGGTATAAGTACCAACACTTTGTCATTTGCAACACAAGTGTGAGAGCACAAGTGTGTGCAAGAGAGTGTGAGGAGGTCTGGGACCTCACCGGGAGAAATCACCACTTGGTTTCTCCCCGGATGTATACTTCTTTGGTATTAGTTCGGTTGTCATGTAACCGGGCCGACTTGTAATGTTTACTACCGGATTAATACAAAGTTTGTTTGTTATCATCTCTCTTATCTCTTCCATCTTTGAACATAAACATAAAATCACGGTTTCGGTCCCGAAACCTGGACCTACATTAATGTATGTTAAGGCGTGAAGTACATTATACACACTCTCTCTCTCTCTCTCTCTCTATATATATATATATATAATACTTTTAACATTCATAAAATGCAGAACTTATGAACTACAAATTTCATAAACTTTATTTTATATAGATTAAAATTTGGGTTGTAATTTTGAGTTATAACATATTTATATTGATATGGATATTTTGGCTGTAATTTTAATTAGTTATATGAGCGAGCCAACAGTCCAAACGAGTGAGCTTATCTTGTCTCAGCTCATTTACTAACAAGCTGATTTCGAGCTAATTTTTTCGAGCGAACTTCATTCAAGTTTCAAGATTCATTTGAGCTACGAACTTTTTGAACATTGTATTAGGTCATTTATTCTGTATGTTTCATACAAACCCATCAGTTTCTTTTCCTTGAAAACATTGTTAGCTCAATGTTTTTGGCTATATTATCATTTGTCTAATATTTCTGGGTTTATAAAATTATTTGATTTTAGGTTTATAAAATTGTTTCCTTGCCTTTGAAAAATTAAATTGAGAAAAATAAAGTTATTATATTTTTTTATAGAATTTTAGGGCAGATATATGTATATATAATACCTACCTTGTTTTGTTGTTTTCTGATGTAACTTTTGAACCTCATGTTACTTAACACTTAGAATTTCCAAAATTAAAAAAAAAACATAGTTTATTTGAGGCTATAGATCAAGCATTTATTTGACTTTACAATGGATGAAAAAGATTGATTTATATTTTGAAAGGGATATGATAATTTGTACCATGTACACAGCACAACAATTATGTGGTAAACCAAATACTGCATGCAATGAAATACTGCTCACATGAATAATACACAACACAGCAAATAAGAAGTACCCTTTCCTTTATCAGAAGTCAGAACAAAATGACAGTCCATCACAAAGGTCACATTCATTGCACTGCTGTTATAGTCATGATGAAATACAACTATACTATATCTCTTCCCCTTTTGATCATCACAACCCTGTTTATAACAGCTACTTTCATCTCTTCATTCTGTAGTTTTTCACCATCTTAGTAAAACTTATATGCATGCAAAACTATTAGTATGATGTTGAAATTGGGTTCATGTAGATTGAAGATCTGAAGTCAGTGCTAAACTATGGTTCATAAAGATTGACAGAATGGGAAAAAAGAAAAGATAAAGAAGAATATTAAATGTGTTTTAAAATGAAAAGGACCAAGATGTTAGACTTACAAAAATGTTACGGTTTTTCGGTAATTACTCTAAAATAATATTCTAAGTTTACTAGGGATACAAACGAGCCGAACCAATTTGGGCTCGGCTTAATGCTCGAAGTAAATAAATGAGCCAGCGTGGTTGTATTGGGTTTATTTATCTTAACGAGTTAAAATTTGAGCTTGATCGACTCAGCTAATTTGTTTTTTTACGTATATTGATATGTATAAAAACAATAATAATATTTTTAACATGCACCTTCACACATAAAATAATATGATATAATATAACTTCAGGTTATATATGTTAAACATATTAGAATTTGAATTTTAATTTATGCAAGCCAAACGAGCAAGGCAATAAATGAGTAACTTGACTTGGGCTCGACTCGTTTAAAATAAAAGACAATTTCAAAATAGCTTTTGCAAATCAGTCTTGATGCTTATCCGGTGATTTAGTTGGCCGTTCCAAAAAAATCAGCCTCGAGCTGATTTGAGCTTTCTAGGAGCCCATGTTTACCATACTCATTATTTTTATATAATACAGAATAAAGTATTTTCATTTTGCATTGTTTGTAAAAACTACATTTAAATGCACAAAGTGGTATTAGCATGATTGGATTGTTTAACAAGGATGGATGTGTACATGTGTTTGTTTTGCAGGTGTCAAATTGGTTCATAAATGCTAGGGTCAGGTTGTGGAAACCCATGGTAGAAGAAATGTACCAACAAGAAAGCAAAGAAGAAGCTGAAAATCATAATAATGATCATAATGATGATGATCAAGAACAAAAAGATAAAGAAAACCCTAAATATCATAGTTACAAAAATAATACCAATAATAATGACCAAGCTTCTACCACCACCACCACCACAACATCAACACATGCAAAAGGATCCCAAATCAATGACTCTGAAAACGACCCTTCAGTGTTTGCAATCAATGCCCAATATTGTCTCTCAGAAACCCAAGCTGCTAATATGTCCTACTCGTACTCTCATATCTCAAACACAACCGGCGGCATTACCACCGTGGCACCACAACCCTTTGATGGTGACACATGCCAACCCAGCAGCGGGTTCGGCGCTGAATACAGGACCACCGCAGGAGACGATGCTGCTGACATTGGGTCAAGACTTGTAAGATTTGGGACCAATTCTGGTGACGTGTCACTCACTTTAGGGTTACATCACGCCGGAAACCTACCGGAGAAGGCGTCTTTTTTTAGTTAATTTCGGGTGTTTTAAGTTATTATGTAATTGATCATATTATGTTTTTTAGTTGTCGGTCTAATTTTTACTTGATTATTATTATTATACCTTGAATCTCATATGCTTCTTCAGTTTTTTTTTATTTTTATTTTTTTACAATGGCAAAGGTTACATAATCTCAAGATTACACCAAATTACATTTTGTTTACCTCACGGTAGGTATTGAACTTTGGTCTCTCTCTAAAAGGCAAAAAACGTCTACCACCCCACCAAAGTAGTGATGGCTTCTTTAGTTCTTATCTTTAGTTTTCGTAAATGTTAACTTCACCACACGCGATTTAATATTCTTAAATGTTTTTAACTAGTTAGTTATTATTCACGTTTCGTGGGGCTCGAAATATAGATAAAAATAAGAAAATCCAAAAGTAATGATAAAAATCCACTTCGCGACAGAATATTCAAAAATCACGTAAAAGTTATGTTATTGGATACGAAAGCCAAGTTATTAGAACAAAAATTACAGTAAAACGTATATAAAGATAAATATGACGATTGTGCATTATAGCAAGTCGGTTTAAATGTAGATTAAAAAATACCTCACAATAATATATTTAGAGATGAGCACCGAGCAGTTTAAAAACTCTCAACGATTAAAATCATTTAAAACAACCAATCGTTTTAAAAACAACGTTAAAAATCACAAAAACAAACACGTCATAGCGATGTATTTAAATCTCGCAGTTTAAAAAGCTTTTAAAACAACCAGTCGGTTTATAAACAATATTACGAATATTCATGTCGAAAGTAGATAAAAATAACACACGTGAAACGATTATATAAAAAACGAAACCAATAAAAAATCACGTAACAGAAAATTTGTTAAAAACTTAAATGATAGCTAATTAAAGTTCAAATGGTGTAGTGTAAATCAGTTAAATAATAAGAAAGAAAAATATTACTTAATTAAAATTAGAGCATCAATTGTTAAACTTATTAAAGATCAGGAGTATAAACAAAAATAAGGCACTAATAATTTACTATTTATAAGCACTGACAATTGTTGTAATATTAATATTAATATTAATATTAATATTAATATTAATAATAATAATAATAATATTAATTAGTATTAATAATATTAATATTAATATTAATATTAATAATAAGAGTTAATTACATAATTAGTCCATGTGGTTTGTATAAAATAACATACTTAGATATTAATGGTTTAAAATCACCTTCTAGGACATTAACTTTTCATTTTATAATGTTTGGGGGTACTAACTTCTAGGGTATTAACATAGTTAGTCACTGTGGTTTGCACAAAATAAAATACTTAGGTACTAATAGTTTAACAAACAATTAACGTTAATACCTCCAAACGTTACAAAATGAAAAGTTAATACCTAAAACGTAATTTTAGACTATTAGTAGTTAAGTATGTTAGTTTGTGCAAATCAAAGGGAGTAACTATATAAATAGATTAGAACTAGTATATAACAAAACTTTTAATTAAAAAGTATTAAATAGTTAACCATATTTAAAAATATGATATAATTCAAAATACTTATATGTTACTAACTAATATTTAACATATTTGAAGTCATATATCTTATATACATATATGTTGCTAACTAATATGTAACTAGTATTAAGCCCCTCTGCGTTGCGGTGAGGGAATAAACCTTGATAAATAGCACCAATACCACACCATCGTCAGTAACAACTAACACTGAAATTGCGGTGTGTTAATGCGAAGAAATTAGTACAGAAAGTAATAACTAAGATGATTTAAGACCAGCATGTCGTGACGAACCTATCAAACGGGAAAAAATTAGGAGACGTAAAAACGTTGAACCATACATGCACGTTGCGCCATATTTACTCGCAAAATTTAGGACGAAACGTAAAAACGTTGAGCCACACACGCATGTTAACTCACAAAATTTAGAACGAAACGAAAAACGGAAAATTTGAAAATATGAAAGTTTTTGGGTTAAAAATAAACAATAAAATAGTTTGGGGCTAAATAAACAATAAAATAGTTTGGGACTAAATATGAAAGTTTATAGTATTTAATATATTTGAACTCGAATATCTCATAACCTTCCCATATATATATATATATATATATATATATATATATATATATATATATATATATATATATATATATAGGAACATAATCAGGAGAGAACGACAAAAACTTTTTTATACGTAATTATTTTTCGAAAGTTTTTGTAAATAATAGGAGCCTTGGAACTACCAGGAGGTGTAAAATAGGAAGATCCAAACAAAGGTGCACATGCTAATCACATGCCATTTTCCCCCATCCTATTTAAATGACAATAAATTTTTTATACGTGATTATTTTTCAAAAAAAAATTACACCATAAAACTCAGCGTTTTTTTTATCTTTCCAACGAGTATACTATTGATATACTTTTCGGGAAAAAAATTAACTGGGTTTTATGGCGTTTTTCTGAACTGGGTGTTTTATGGCGTTTTAGAGTAGGTTTTCTCATGACGTATTTCTGAACTAGGTGTTTTTATGGCGTTTTAACTAGGTATTTTCATGGCGTTTTTCTGAACTGAGTGTTTTATGGTGTTTTCAACTGAGTTTTTTCATGGCGTTTTTCTGAACTCGGTGTTTTATGGCGTTTTTAACTGGGTATTTTCATGACGTTTTTCTGAATTGGGTGTTTTTATTGGCCTTTTATTTGAACACCCAGTTCATGTGATTGGGTTTTTTTGACAATATTACGTACCCTTTAGTGTAATTTAGCATCAATGTCAATATATTACCCCTTAGTGTATATATGAAGTCGTTGTGGAAGATGATTATTGATGCCATTCATTACTCGAAACGGAAATGGGTTATGTTTCGGTTAACAGCACATACTCTAGTGGTTGGGTCAATATAGTCAAGAAGGTCATAAGATTAAGGTTAATGGCTCTTCCTTTATCCATATATTGAAATGTGAAGTGGATTATGGGGACTGTGCTAGAATTTGGATAGACGATTAGGTTCCAAATGGTGTGTTGAAAGACAGATTCCCAGCGTTGTTCAAGTTAGAGGCTGCCAAACGGTGTACAGTGGGCGATAGAGTGAAGAAGGTTGATCAAGTGATTGTAGCTTCTTGGTCTTGGAAGAAGCCTCTTTCTACGGCTGAGGGGATGTTTCAGTTTGAGGCCCTAATGTCTGTTGCGCAGCAGACACAGATCAAGATGGGCGCAGACTTGTGGAGGTGGGACGGCGATCCTGGTGGGTCGTTTTCGGCTGCGGCGGTCAGGAAGTGGCTCGCGGCTTTGCGCCCAGGTGTAAGTAATCCAAAACTTGATTGGTGTAAATGGGTGCCCATTAAATGTAACATTTTATGTGGCGTCTTATGTTGAAACGGATTCCAACCAAGTTGGCGTTATTGAGAAGGAATATTAACGTTGAAAATACTGCTTGTGTGTTATGTGGGGATGGTGAGGATGAGGTAGACCATATTTTTACAGGTTGTGCGTTTTCGATGAGCGTGTGGAATGGCGTGTTAAGATGGCTTGGGCTGCCAAACTATTTTGCTTTCAGTGTGAGCGATATTCTGGATATTCACAAGGTAGATAGGTTATCGGCTACGCACAAACATATTATTAAAGGTATGGTTATGGTTTGTTGTTGGCGTATTTGGAGAGCTAGGAATGATTGTATTTTCAACCAAAAGAGGAGCAATGTTGTGGAGGTTGTGGCTGAGATTAAAGCCTTTGGATTTCTTTTGTTTTCGAATAGGCATAAAGATTTTCTTAAGCATTGGAAAGGCTGGTCTAGTGTAATGTTATTGTAATGTTTCTAGCGGCCTTCTTCTCTCCGCCTTGGAGAGTCGGAGGTTTTCGCGTGTGTTAATGAAGTTCATCTTTCAAAAAAAAAATATTAAAGATTACAAAATGGAAAGAGTTATATGCTTCTGTAATTGGATCATTCATGTATGTCATGTTATGCGCTAAACTTGACATTTCATATGCTTTAAATATGATGGGCATATATCAATAGAACATTAGCGAGAGCTATTGGGAAGTAGTTAAGAATATCCTCAAGTAGATGCAAAGCACTAAAGATATGTTTATAATTTATGGGGGAGTGAAATAAGAGCTTGGTGTTAGGTATTACACTAATGCTAGTTAGGTATTACACTAATGGTGTTAGGTATTACACTAAGAGCTTGGTGTTAGGTATTTGTGGGTCGATTATGGACTTCCAAAAGATCATTATCCGAAAGTATAAATGGATCTAGTTAAGGTTACAAAATGATACACCTCTTCGAAAAGTTGCCACAGTCATTATCACATGAAAACTACTTAAAGTCGCTATATTAAGTGAGCGAATATGTGTGTATTAATGCAAAAAGTGAGAGGACCCTAGTTACGGGCATCACACTCCTTAATAATATCGGGAAGTTGCCATGATCATTATTAACACGTGACAACCACCACAGTATCGGAGATATAATATTTAGTAAAATTCTTCCACGAGGTGTTTAGCACACTAACTACTATGAACCTCTTGACTTGGTGTTGTCTGTGACAACCCGACTTCTTGAGGTTAGTATTATTCTATTTCCCGACTCCTTTGTTGTATTTACATATCCTAGACTTGTGTGTTAGTGGGTATATGTTACAAACTTGTACTTGTTAATGAGTAACGTATTCGAATAATGGATTTACACTAGGACATCTTTCAAGTTGGGATCCTTCGACCGAAAGGTCTAACCTTCGAAGGATCATTCAACCTTCAAAGGATCACGAAACATATCCTTCGACCTAGGAAGGATCCTTCGAGACAATAATCGATCCTTCGATCGATCCTTCGATGTGGGGCCTTAACTTTCGGCCCAACTAGTCACCGGCCCAAAACCTTACCTATATTAACAGCAGTTACGTAGTATGACTGCACAGAATCATTCGAACATCCCAAACCCTAGAAACCTTTTTGGGCGACGGCAGAACTCAGGAAACTCCCTGTCGTGATCATCAACATCGTATCATCATCCATCATTCGGTTAGTATGATTCTTTGCATATTGTTTCTATGTGATACTCTCGATTACATGATCTTATTCGATGGAGAATTCATGCATAAAACTAGGGTTCAACTGATAGGTGATTGATTGACGATTCTGTGTTATGATGATGATTGGTGTTATTGTTTGATAGATAATTCATGCATAGAACTAGGGTTCAATCGATTAGGGTTAATGGATGAATGGTTTCGGGTTGGGGAATCGGACTAGGGTTAATCGGTTACATTCTAGTCAATCGGATAGGCTATTAATCATTGTTGTTCGGTTATCATGATCTGTTTGAACGTTACAGCACCTATATGCATTCACTCACACACTTTCACAGACTGATTCCTGGTGAAAACACAAAACGTGATTGCTGATCGTATGATTAGGGTTTCTGTTTCTGTTGACCGAAAGATAGTGTGTTGACCGAAAGATAGTTGTGTTGACCGAAAGATAGTGTGTTGACCGAAAGATAGTTGTGTTGACCGAAACATAATCTGTGTGTCGAAAGATAACTATGTCGAAACATAGCTGATGTGTCGAAAGATAACCATGAAGCGAAAGATGATAACTGTGTATCGAAAGATGTGTCGAAACATAATTGTGATAATTGTGATAATTGTTAGACCGAAAGATGAGCAATGTATCGAAGGATGTGTAATGTGAATCGAAAGATAGTTGATGATTAAATGTGAAAGAATATGTGGTGTGCTTGTATGCAAACTGACTGTTAAATGTGAATATCATAGGGCTTGGTAAATCACTGTGGTTAAACGAATAATTAATTCTACCGAGCAATCCCAGGTGAGTTCACTACATTCGAGCATGCGTCCCAGTGGTTGGGGACAGTCAGTGGGTATCCCATGAGGGGGATAAGTCTTTGGGTAAAAACGGGTATATTGGTTAATATTCTCACCTATCATCTTTTGTAAGTCCCTCATCGGGTATTAGTTAGTAGCGCTACTTAGGTTTGGCACCCTCACCCCGTGCCTGTAGAGGACGGAGGTGAACTAATGACCCAGTCTGGCCCAGTACTAGATAGGAGTACGTGGGAAGGGCAGTCCGTGAGCCGTCCGTGTTTGGAAATGAGATATTAACAATATTACTTGCATTGGGTATTAAACTGTTTTACATACACCGGGTAACAAACGTTTTCTAAAACTGTGAACTCGCCAGCTTTGTCTGATACGTGTGTTACATGCTCGCAGGTCCTTAGGTGCGTTGAAAGCAGGAACTTGCTGGCTGGAGGGCGCGAGTGGTCATGGTTGCTTGATGGATTTATTATTAGACATTTATTTACTATGATTGATTGGATAACATTTATATTACGATACATTAACGCTTCCGCTAAACTTATGGTTTTTGAATAACTTATGTTGGGATTTCAGTATCTTTAAATAATGAAGTTTTATTTCAAACTTGTGTTTCAATGTAATTGGTGGCTCATTGCTAGTTGTCACACGCCTAGCAGGGACACTCCCTAGGTGGTAATTTTGGGGGTGTGACAGTTTGGTATCAGAGCCACTGGTTATAGTGAATTGGTTTTAAAAATGTTTTATAAAACCAGACTATAACTGAACTGATACGACATACTGATACGACATGGACCATGACACTCAGCTCCAGGCAGCAAGGTTCGTCTCTTGTTTACTATTGCATAGCATAGCTAGTACATACTCATGATTAATATCACACTCGAACGCACGCATGATATTACAATACGAATTACTATGCTATCTGTCTATACTACGTGTTTTAAGAGTGGAACTCTTCTTGGGTTTACGTGCTCTATGTTGTGATATCGACGGTCGTACTGTATGAATTTGGGAAACCTTTTTAACATGAGTAGGGAGGAACTGAGATAAGCATGCAAATCAGGTTATTATTATGGGTGCACACATAATAACAACGTGAGGTGCATGTGAGTCCCAGTAAATCTCGACTAGTGTGAAAAAGGAATCCCGCGTTGTTAGTCAGTGTTGTATTAGAACCTCGAAAACTGTGAATACTATAGCAATACTTGACATCTGCTTGAAATAGTCTGTTAATTTGTTACTTCTCCCCATACCTGTAGAATCATGAACGGACGTGGTGGAGGTCGTCGTGGTGGACGTAATGGAGGCCGCGGTGGTGGGCGTGGCGAAATCCATATGACCCAAGCTGAGCTAGAAGCATTACTCAACGCCCAGGTGGCTGCAGCCTTGGCAGCTTATCAGGCTGGTATGGCATGTACCAGACATTCCTTTCCTTTGGGTCGTGAACTTGAGTCTTACTTGTTGGTTTATTTTCTCTCGTTAATAGGTCAGCCGGCGCCACAAAACCAGCCTCACCCACCGGTCTGCACCTTTAAAACTTTCATGGATTGCAAGCCACAGACCTTCAGTGGCACTGAAGGGGCTGTGGGACTTATACGCTGGTTCGAAAAGGCGGAGTCAGTGTTTGCGATATGTAACTGCCCAGCTGGGGATAGGGTAAAGTTTGCTGCAGGCACGCTTCTGGATGGTGCCTTGACCTGGTGGAATGCCCAGGTCCAACTGCTAGGTATTGAGGCGGCGAACGCCACCACGTGGGATGATTTTAAGGAACTGATGAGGGAGGAATACTGTCCTCGAGATGAAATAGCGAAGTTAGAGAATGAGTACTATCATCTGACAATGGTGGGGTCTGAAATCGAGGCGTATGTGAAGCGGTCATATGAGTTAGCTGATTTATGTCCAAACTTGTCCCGACCCATGCCACGAAGAATCGAGTTGTTTATTAAGGGGTTACCTCCACGGGTGAAGGGTTTAGTTACAGCGGCGAACCTCAATAACCTAACCCAGATTGTTAGGTTGGCACATAAAATCGTTGACCAGGAGGTGGAGAGCGACTCATTGCCACCTCGTATTTCTAGCACTACCACAGCTGCCACTACTTCCACTGCATCTGCTGCTGATGGCAAACGTAAGTGGAACGATGCGGACAAGGGGTCCAACTCTGCACAGCCTCAGAAGAAGACGGATACTGGCAGCACCCGCAGTTTCAGTCAGACAGCATCAGTAAATCAGAACTCGAGTAACAGATCAGGGCAGGGATCATATGCGGGGAAGCTACCCTTGTGCAGCAAGTGTGATTTTCATCACAAGGGGCAGTGTACTCGAGTTTGTTATCGGTGTAATCGACCGGGGCACAAGGCCAGGGATTGTAGGGCCACACTCCCAACTCAGCAGCAGCCAGCGCAGCAGGCGGGTAGGCAACAGCCTCAGCAAACTCAGGGTAATCAGAAAGGGTGTTATCAGTGTGGGGCCGAGGGGCACCTCAAGCGAGACTGCCCTCAGCTGAGACAGAACACAGGGGGTGGTAACGGGAATAACAATGCAGGGAACAACGGGGGTAATGTTGCGCGTGGGCGCGGGTTTGTGCTGGGAGCTGGGGAAGCGCGGAACGACGGCAACGTGGTTACTGGTACGTTTTCAGTAAACGGTGTTATTGCTTCTATTTTATTTGATTCTGGTGCCGACTGGAGTTATGTGTCTTTAGAGTTTAGTTCCCAGTTAGGATTAAGTCCTACACTTCTTGTAATGAAACACATAGTAGAAATCGCAAATGGTAAAACAATCGAAGCTACGCATGTTCTGTTTGGGTGTAAAATCGATCTCCTGGGTCAAGTCTTCGACATTGACTTGATTCCTGTTACTCTTGGAAGCTTCGACGTGATCGTTGGTATGGACTGGTTGTCCAAGTATCAAGCGGAGATTCTCTGTAAGGAGAAGATCATACGTGTTCCCCTTCCCAGTGGGGAATTTTTATCAGTTCAGGGTCATCGCAGCGGGACCCCAGTTAGTATTGTTTCGGCAATGAAGGCTCAGAAGTATTTGCGTAAGGGCTATCCTGCTATATTAGCTCTTGTTACCGATTCATCGTCTGATGAAAGGAAGATCGAGGATCTTCCAGTTGTTCGGGAATATCCTGACGTATTTCCTGAGGAACTCCCTGGTTTACCTCCACATCGTTAGGTGGAATTCCAGATTGACCTCGCCCCAGCGGCAGCCCCAGTTGCCCGTGCTCCTTATCGTCTTGCGCCAGGAGAACTGCAGGAACTATCGAACCAACTCCAAGAGCTGTTGGATAGGGGTTTCATCCGACCTAGCTCTTCCCCCTGGGGAGCCCCAGTCTTGTTTGTGAAAAAGAAGGACGGGTCCTTACGAATGTGTATAGATTATCGCGAGCTCAACAAAATGACAATCAAAAATCGTTATCCTTTACCTCGTATCGACGACTTGTTTGACCAGCTGCAAGGGTCAAGTTTTTACTCCAAGATCGACCTAAGGTCGGGTTACCATCAAGTGCGAGTCAGAGAAGAAGACGTTCCCAAAACCGCGTTTCGGACGCGATACGGTCACTATGAGTTCTTGGTTATGCCATTCGGGTTAACCAACGCACCAGCAGTTTTTATGGACCTCATGAACCGCGTGTGCAAGCCATACCTTGATGACTTCGTTATCGTTTTTATTGACGATATTCTAATTTACTCCAAGAACAAGGAGGATCATGAGCGGCACCTACGCCTTATTCTAGAACTCCTGAGGAGGGAGCAGTTGTACGCAAAGTTTTCTAAGTGTGATTTTTGGATACGGGAGGTACATTTTCTGGGGCATATAGTCAATGAGGTAGGCATACATGTGGATCCTGCCAAGATTGACGCCATTAGAAATTGGGCGGCACCGAGGAACCCTTCGGAGGTGCGACAATTTCTCGGTCTAGCAGGGTATTATCGTCGTTTCATACAGAACTTCTCAAAGATTGCACAGCCACTCACCTCGTTAACACAGAAGAAAGTAGTTTACTCTTGGGGGACGAAACAGGAGGAGGCTTTCCAGCTTTTGAAACAAAGGTTATGCAGCGCACCCATCTTATCTCTACCGGATGGTACTGAGGATTTTGTAGTTTATTGTGATGCTTCGATTCAGGGTCTCGGTTGCGTGTTGATGCAACGCGAGAAAGTGATAGCTTACGCTTCTCGACAGTTGAAGGTTCACGAGAGGAACTACACGACACATGACTTGGAGTTAGGAGCAGTAGTGTTTGCGCTAAAGATCTGGAGGCACTATCTATACGGTACTAAATGCACTATCTACACCGACCACAAGAGCCTTCAGCATATCTTCGACCAAAGAGAATTGAATATGCGACAGCGTCGTTGGGTGGAATTGTTCAATGATTACGAGTGTGCCATCAAATATCACCCAGGTAAAGCTAACGTGGTAGCTGATGCACTCAGCCGCAAAGAGACAAAGCCTAAACGTGTTCGCGCACTACAACTCACTATTCATTCCAACCTTCCTGATAAGATTCGTACGGCTCAGACTGAGGCACTGAAGGAAGAGAACATCGAAGCTGAGGGTTTACGCGGTATGGAAAAGCAGCTTGAGCAGAAATCTGATGGTATCTATTACATTATGGAAAGAGTATGGGTTCCTCTGTTTGGTGATCTTAGAGAACTTGTGATGGATGAAGCACACAAGTCACGATATTCTATTCACCCGGGATCGGACAAGATGTATCATGATCTTAAGGTTATGTATTGGTGGCCGAACATGAAAGCCCTCATAGCCACGTACGTGAGTAAATGCTTAACTTGTGCTAGAGTTAAAGCGGAACACCAGAAGCCTTCGGGTCTACTACAGCAGCCAGAAATACCTAAGTGGAAGTGGGAACAGATCGCTATGGATTTCGTTACCGGGTTACCGAGGACACAGGCTGGAAACGATACCATATGGGTGATTGTCGATCGACTGACGAAATCGGCGCACTTTCTAGCAATTAAGGAAACAGATAAATTTTCGCAACTTGCAGCAGTGTACCTTAAGGAGGTGGTTGCTAGGCACGGAGTGCCAACTTCTATCATCTCGGATCGAGATCCGCGTTTTACTTCTGAACTATGGCAGTCTATGCATAAATTGTTCGGTTCGAAACTCGACATGAGCACTGCTTACCACCCACAGACGGATGGTCAGAGTGAGCGCACTATTCAGACGCTTGAAGACATGCTGCGGGCATGTGTGATCGATTTTGGGAAAGGGTGGGAAAAACACTTACCGTTAATAGAATTCTCCTACAACAACAGCTACCACACAAGTATTCAGGCAGCCCCGTTCGAGGCGTTGTATGGGCGGAAATGTCGTTCTCCGCTCTGTTGGGCAGAAGTAGGTGACAGTCAACTCACAGGTCCTGAATTCGTCCTGGAAGCTTCACAAAGTATAGCGCGGATAAGGGATCGAATGGCAGCAGCGCGTGATCGCCAGAAGAGCTATGCTAACAAGCGTAGAAAGCCTTTGGAGTTCGAGGTTAATGATCGAGTTATGTTGAAAGTTTCACCATGGAAGGGCGTTGTACGCTTCGGGAAGCGTGGCAAGCTTAATCCACGTTACATTGGGCCATTCAAAATTCTTGGGCGGATCGGTAAAGTCGCTTACAGACTCGAGTTACCTGCGGAATTAGGTAAGGTTCACAATGTCTTTCACGTTTCGCAACTAAAGAAGTGTCTGGTTGATGAGACACTGGTTGTGCCATTTCAAGAGCTCAAGTTGGATGACAAGCTGCAGTTTGTTGAAGAGCCTATTGAAATCATGGATCGGGAGGTCAAGGTCCGTAAACACAGTCGAATTCCGATTGTTAGGGTTCGTTGGAATTCAAGGCGTGGACCGGAGTTCACGTGGGAACGCGAGGATCAGATGAAACTAAAGTACCCTCACCTCTTTCCCAAAGACAAGGCAGAGTCAAGCAAAACTAGTGAATCTCGGGACGAGATTCCCCTTCAAGTTGGGGATGATGTAACACCTGAGGAAAATCCGCAACAATCTTGAATTGTCACTTCACTCTCTCGTACCTATTTGCTAAATTTCGGGACGAAATTTCTTTCAAGTTGGGGATGATGTGACAACCCGACTTCTTGAGGTTAGTATTATTCTATTTCCCGACTCCTTTGTTGTATTTACATATCCTAGACTTGTGTGTTAGTGGGTATATGTTACAAACTTGTACTTGTTAATGAGTAACGTATTCGAATAATGGATTTACACTAGGACATCTTTCAAGTTGGGATCCTTCGACCGAAAGGTCTAACCTTCGAAGGATCATTCAACCTTCAAAGGATCACGAAACATATCCTTCGACCTAGGAAGGATCCTTCGAGACAATAATCGATCCTTCGATCGATCCTTCGATGTGGGGCCTTAACTTTCGGCCCAACTAGTCACCGGCCCAAAACCTTACCTATATTAACAGCAGTTACGTAGTATGACTGCACAGAATCATTCGAACATCCCAAACCCTAGAAACCTTTTTGGGCGACGGCAGAACTCAGGAAACTCCCTGTCGTGATCATCAACATCGTATCATCATCCATCATTCGGTTAGTATGATTCTTTGCATATTGTTTCTATGTGATACTCTCGATTACATGATCTTATTCGATGGAGAATTCATGCATAAAACTAGGGTTCAACTGATAGGTGATTGATTGACGATTCTGTGTTATGATGATGATTGGTGTTATTGTTTGATAGATAATTCATGCATAGAACTAGGGTTCAATCGATTAGGGTTAATGGATGAATGGTTTCGGGTTGGGGAATCGGACTAGGGTTAATCGGTTACATTCTAGTCAATCGGATAGGCTATTAATCATTGTTGTTCGGTTATCATGATCTGTTTGAACGTTACAGCACCTATATGCATTCACTCACACACTTTCACAGACTGATTCCTGGTGAAAACACAAAACGTGATTGCTGATCGTATGATTAGGGTTTCTGTTTCTGTTGACCGAAAGATAGTGTGTTGACCGAAAGATAGTGTGTTGACCGAAAGATAGTTGTGTTGACCGAAACATAATCTGTGTGTCGAAAGATAACTATGTCGAAACATAGCTGATGTGTCGAAAGATAACCATGAAGCGAAAGATGATAACTGTGTATCGAAAGATGTGTCGAAACATAATTGTGATAATTGTGATAATTGTTAGACCGAAAGATGAGCAATGTATCGAAGGATGTGTAATGTGAATCGAAAGATAGTTGATGATTAAATGTGAAAGAATATGTGGTGTGCTTGTATGCAAACTGACTGTTAAATGTGAATATCATAGGGCTTGGTAAATCACTGTGGTTAAACGAATAATTAATTCTACCGAGCAATCCCAGGTGAGTTCACTACATTCGAGCATGCGTCCCAGTGGTTGGGGACAGTCAGTGGGTATCCCATGGGGGGGGATAAGTCTTTGGGTAAAAACGGGTATATTGGTTAATATTCTCACCTATCATCTTTTGTAAGTCCCTCATCGGGTATTAGTTAGTAGCGCTACTTAGGTTTGGCACCCTCACCCCGTGCCTGTAGAGGACGGAGGTGAACTAATGACCCAGTCTGGCCCAGTACTAGATAGGAGTACGTGGGAAGGGCAGTCCGTGAGCCGTCCGTGTTTGGAAATGAGATATTAACAATATTACTTGCATTGGGTATTAAACTGTTTTACATACACCGGGTAACAAACGTTTTCTAAAACTGTGAACTCGCCAGCTTTGTCTGATACGTGTGTTACATGCTCGCAGGTCCTTAGGTGCGTTGAAAGCAGGAACTTGCTGGCTGGAGGGCGCGAGTGGTCATGGTTGCTTGATGGATTTATTATTAGACATTTATTTACTATGATTGATTGGATAACATTTATATTACGATACATTAACGCTTCCGCTAAACTTATGGTTTTTGAATAACTTATGTTGGGATTTCAGTATCTTTAAATAATGAAGTTTTATTTCAAACTTGTGTTTCAATGTAATTGGTGGCTCATTGCTAGTTGTCACACGCCTAGCAGGGACACTCCCTAGGTGGTAATTTTGGGGGTGTGACATTGTCTCCTCGAGAGTAGTAGCAATGGACTACACCAAGTCCTCATGTTTTAAGTATACAACCTCTCCACGCGAGATAAGAACTTCTAAAACCCAAAATCCAAACCATAGTGTAATATTGCCAATTTCCACACTTAGTTGATCTTGTAATAACTTGAAATTCCATTGTCTGGGCATGTGCCTAAGCTTTTCATAAATGAATTAGACTTATAACAGCGTAATCATATACAATAGGGGCTAATTTTATAAGATTTCATAGTTAAAATCTTTGTAAAACATCAACTAATCATCACATTTGTTAAAACGTTTAAATCTACGATAAAATTTAACTTTTGGGAAACTTTTGTAAATAATTAAAATTAACTAAACCCTAATCACCCCTACACAAAATGAGGCGCCATAGGCCCTCCTCATCCCTAGTTTTCCTGGCCCAAATTCCTCCACAAAACCGTAACTTTGTCTCCAAGGACTTTCCCACCCCCAAACCCTAGCTTGTTCCCAAAGTTCTTTCCTAATTTACAAATCCTTTTGCACAACTATAAAAGAACCCTTCTTCTACATCTTTTCAAACACTTTTTGCAATCAACACACCTCAAATCCCTGTCCTAAAGTTGTCCTCCATCCTCTCTCTCCCTCATTCTCTCTCTCTCTCTCTCTATAGTTCTTGGTTTTAAAGTCCAAGTAAGTATTCGACGTTTAATCTTCGTTAATTATTGTTTTTCTTTAGCATTCTTTTTCTTTAAATCTCTTCTATACCATCTGTTAGGAAACTTTATATGTAAGTATTGAAGAAAAACTTATTCAGCCTGATCTAAAGAAGACGATAAAGTCCTGAAGATCAAACAACAAGAAGAAACCAGATAGGTCGATTGAAAAGAACAACAATCAAGAACAAGAGAAGATTATTAGAAAAGGCCACTCTGATGGATCTTATCATCAGTTTCTGGCAAATCTGATCATCAAACTTTCTGATGATTTGTTCATCAGAATTTCTGATGAAGTGGTTAGTAGAAATTCTGATAAACCCCACTTGTCTGAACGAGTTCTACCCTGCCACAATAACCGAAGCAACTTGACATTGTCGGATCTCATGATGACCAAATCAACTTGATAATTGGATTCAATGAATATGTTAAGAAGTTACTTTTTGCAGGACATATGCATGAATAAACAAATGTTTATTCATGCCCTTGGGCTTTCTATAAATGGAATGCTCTTCAAGCAAAGGATGATGAGTTAAGCCAAGCATTCAATACATACAACAAAAACTCCATTGTCCTTTCACCTCAGAATTACGCAAGTATTCGTTTGTAATAGATAATAACCTCACAATCACCTTGTAAACCATTTTGTTTCAATGTGATATAAACTTGAATATTATGTAGGTCTTGCTTCTTGAAAGTCTGATTTCTATTTCCGCACACTATTTTCATATTTTTTGAAATCACTTGCCATATTACGTGAAAAGAAAGTTTTAAGTCCAACTGGGACCAACAATTGGTATCAGAGTATACTGAATAAATCATTTTCAAACGATCAATTGCTCATCTCTTTTTCTCTAAATATGGCAAACTTTCAAACATGGAATAATGCTTTCAACATTGGTTCAATGTCTAAACTTCCAACTTTGGTCAGAGAGGAATACCCACAATGGAAAATCAGGATGGTCAACCTCCCTAATGGACATGACCGAACTCTGTTTCAATCCATTGTAAGGGGTCCATATGTACCAACGACTGAAATACCAGCTATTCCACCAACTGATCAATCACCAAAAGTCCCTGCCTCCTTGGCTCCCAAAAGTGAAAGTCTTTGGAGCCAAGAAGACAAGGACCTGATGGCTGCAGATGAAAGGGCCAAATAACTTTTAATAATGGCACTTCCTAATGACATATTCTCTCAAGTTGATGCATGTGCATCAGCTAAAGAGATATGGGATCAGTTAGAAAATCTTTGTGAAGGAGGGGAAAGGATGAAGTGGAACAAAAGAACAAACTGCGTTTCCTCCTATGAGAGATTTAAAAGTTTACCAAATGAAAAACATTATGAAACTTATCATAGATTTGCTAAACTTTTGAATGAGCTAAAGAAATTTGGGATTATAAAATCAAATGATGAAAGGAATATAAAATTTCTGGATGCTCTGCCTAGAGAATGGAGAAGTCTAACCATGACAATGTCCTCCACCTTAGAACTAGGTAATATGAGTCTTCATGACTTATATAGTATTCTGGTACCCAGAGAAGAAGAGATATATGAAGAATCAAATCAAAGAGGGGGATCTTTAGCTTTAATCTCAAACTCACAAAGAACACCCATCAGTGATCCACAAACCTCAAACTGCCAAAATATTGAAAATTCTGATACATCATCAGATTTTTCTTCTTTTGCTGAAGCAATTGCATTGCTCACCAAAACTTTTGAGCAGAGGTTAAGGGGGGTGGCCAATAGTACCAGAAAAATGATAAAGGGAGGATGGAAGGAAGATCAAAGGATAAGGGAAAAGCAAAAGTTGTGTATTACAAATGTAAACAAAATGGTCACTATTCATCAGAGTGCAAAACTAAAAAACTGAAGGATGTTGCTGATGCGTGTAGAATGTGTTATATTTTTATTAATAATTTAAGCCCATTTTACACATTAGTCAAGTTTTAAATTTATAAAACACGATATTCTACTAACACTAAACACACATATGGGCAAGTGCACCCATCGTGAGCGTAGTATAGCGTTGGTAAGATACCGAGGTCGTCAAAGGACACAAGAGCTTTTAATACCGGTTTATCCTCAACGTCTAATCAAATCAAAATTTTTTGAAAAGGTTTTGAACATGAAAAATAAAACTAAAATGCTGAAAATAAAAATAAAATAAGAACAGATAGACAAGATGAATCACTTGGATCCGACTCACCTTTAATGTAACCTTTGATGATTTCCGCACTTTTGCACTTTTTAAGAGATTATTTAGTTATAGTAGTAGGCCCCTCTTTTGAAGGTGGCGGCGGTACCCTCAACCCAGTGGTTTGAGTCAGCAAGGATACAATCCCAAAGGGTCAGATTATTGAAAGATAATTAATTAAGTTATTAATGCGTAAAGTGGTAGGCCCCTCTTTTGAAGGCGACGTTACCCTCGGCTAAGTGGTTTGAGTCAGCAGGGATACAATCCCAAGTAGCCGGGTTAATGTATTAATAGTAGTTTACATATGAGGGGATCAAGCCATTCGCACCCCCGCCATCCAATACCAGTGGGTATTGAATGAGGTCCTAGTAAGCTTGACCCAGGTCCTTGCAGGATCTATACACTGAACAAGGCAAGAACCTTACCAAACCATTCCCTTAACCCCCGTCCAGGTAGCCAACATATCTCTATATAGACCGTAGAGATATGAATGGTGAAAATATTTTACTTTATATATAGAGTAAAGTAATGCCAAGACACCGCGAACAAATGATAAAGAAGTTTCCACCTTCAACATAAGAAACTAGTTATTAAAGTCATTAATACAAAACCAAATAAAAAGTGCGAAAAGATTAAAAATCAAAAGTATCACATTAAATGCTTGTCTTCACCAAGTGATGTAAGAGAGTTAGCCAAACTTGGCCTTTGATTGACAAGAACTCTTACGATCAATCTTGGATCTCGAGACTACTACACACACTCTAAGGTGGATGATGGATGATGGTGGTGGATGTGGGTGTTGTAGTGGAGGTGAAGTGGTGGTGAAGTGGAAGAGAGGTGGTTTGCCAAGGGATGCCTTTGAAGTGAACCAGGCACCTCTATTTATAGCCTGAACAGAACTCTGGCCACGGCCCCGTGCCCGCTGAGCACGGCCCCGTGGTCAGCATTTTCTCTTCCTTCATTAATTGCAAATGTCAGCAGAGAGCCCAACACTCCCCGTAGTGAGCTGGGCACGGCCCCGTGGTAAATACCGTATCTGTACTATCAATATTTGGCAAGATTCTCCGTATCTTTGCGTTGACCACGCCCCGTGGTGAGCTGGGCACGGCCTCGTGGTCAGTACCGTATCTGTACTATCAAGATTTGGCAAGATTCTGCGTATCTTTGCGTTGACCATGCCCCGTGGTGAGCTGCGCACGACCCCGTGGTGGGCGTAGAAGCTTCTATAAGTTTTGTCTTCTTGTCAGGGCTGACCACGCCCCGTGGTGAGCTGGGCACAGCCCCATGGTCAGCTATGCACAGCCCCATGGTCAGCTTCTGCCATCTTGTTTTTGCTTTGGGAGATGCTGCCGAGGGGTCAGGCATGTCACGTTTCTTCCTTTTCTTTGTATTTATGTTGGTTTTGGCTGTATATTTGTTCCTTTTGTTCGTTTAAGCTCATTTGATCCTGTAAATTCAAAAGGAAGACAAAAACACACTTTTTCCAACATTAGTACTAAAAAGGGTTAGTTTTATGCCTCATTTGATGTATATGTTGCATTTTACACACATCAAATACCCCCACACTTGAATCTTTGCTTGTCCTCAAGCAAAACTCTTTATTATGTGGCTTACACACCCAAATGGAACAAGTAGAAGAGAAGTTTTGGGCTTGTCTTGAGTGTCGGCAATCCTATTCGTTATGATTTATTTAGAACAGTTCATAAGAGAAATTACTTATTTAGGCATAACATGCCTCTTTAAAATTCCATTTATATACAAGTTCACATACCTCACGAGAGATCACTCAACACTCGGCCGAAGATGTATTTTTGTGAAACACTCGAGACCGGCATGGAACTTACTTCTACCATATGCTTGCCAAGCAATCAATCCTCCACCTTTTTTAACTATAAACCTTTGTAAATATCAAGAGGACTTGGGAAAGGGTTAGGCTTGGGCTAAGGGTAGGTGGTTTTGGTTAGTGGTTAGTAAAATGGGATAAAAGCATAAAAAGCGTCGGTTGTCGTGAACCCCTTTATTGACATTTATTCAAACTAAGAAAATTCAAACAAGATTTTTAAGGAACTTGTTTGGTTATTGCAAAATTCTCTTCTTCTTTTTTTTGGTCACAAGATAACCGAGCTTTTTACTAAAACAAAGGGGTTTGAAAAGAAAAAGGTTTTGGTGGGTAAAGGGTGTTTGTTTTATGGGTTTTGAAACGAAAAGGTTTAGGCTCAAAGGGTTTAACTAGGGGGATTTTGGGTAAGTGATAAAAAAAAATAAAAAAAACAGTGGTGTTGAAAGGAAAATGGGGTAGTCCTAATGCCTCCATCATTTACTTACTTGGGTTTAAGTTGGTAAGGACCAGGAATGTATCGTCGTGGCAAGTTCTAGAGTCGTAAGAACCAAGCAGCTATTCACACAAGAAACGAAAAACGAGCATTTAGTTTAAAGATGTATGCTTGTATGCTCAATAAATGCTCAAAACTCACTTATTGTGGGAATGGGTTTATAATGTGATCAAGTATATATAATCAAATTTTAACTAGATTACCGTTTCATAATTTTCTTATGTTGGTTCTTTTTATCACGACGCTATCGGTTGTAAATTTATAAAAATATAACCTTTTGGAACTTGTTATTCCCAAATTAAACCAAGACAAGTAAAAAAATGAAAATTTTTGAAAAATTTGGGGTGATTAGCGGTTCCAATAGAGTTTTGTGTAAGAATTGTTATTAGGACTTGCAAAATTCAAGGTTTTAGCACCCCCCCCCCCCACACACACACTTAAATTACACATTGTCCTTAATATGTCCCAAAAATAAGTTTTTAGATTGATTGAATGTGTAAAAAGGGGTTAAAAACAAGTTTTTATGCTACTAGGTAGCTGAACACGGGGTGTGGTGGGCTGAGCACGGCCCCATGGTCAGACTGTCAGTAACAAAAAGTTACAGAAGGTTGACCACGGGGCGTGCCCAGTGGACACAGGGCCGTGGTCAGTTACCTGTTAGAAGATTTTTCTGCAGAACCCTGGGCACGAGGGCGTGTTGGGTGGCCACGGCCCCGTGCTGCACATGCTGAAATGATGGAAAAGTTGACGGAAGGCTCTGTTTTCATGCATGGGATGCGGTTTTAACGTCCCTTTGGCAATATCCACCTTTTCGAGTGTGATTTATTCCTGAAAAGTAAGACTAAACTAGAAAACATAAAAGTTAAACTAATCTAAAACTAAGGATAGCTTCGCGTAATGCCTCCATGGTGCGCCACGTTTATAAGGGTCCTTGGCTGGACCCACCTTATCGGGTGGTTCTGGCTCATCTTCAATTAGGGGGTCGTCATTGTCGATTGGATATTTCATTGATCACTCAAGATCGACACTTCTTTTGAATGCCCCTAATTGAAAGGGTAGATTGTTTTGCTTCCGATTTTTCAAAACTTCGTGGGTTTTCACAAAGGGTCGCCCTAACACTAGTGGAGCGTCATCAAGGATGACAAAGTCGGTTGGGACTACCGTTTGATTTGTTTTGACTAACACATCTTCAACTATTCCCATAGATTTTATTATTTTCCGATTAGAAAGAAAATTGGTATTTGAAGTGGAGAAAAATCACCAATACTTAATTTTTTGAAAATGTAGTTTGGCATTATATTAACACAAAGATCTTTATCAATTGTAATATTACTAATAAAGGAATTTTGAACAAAACATGGAACTGGTGTAATGTTAATTTCAAATGGATCATCTTTTATTAGTGTAGTTTGATCATTTGTTAGCTTAATGCTTACCATTTCGTCAATTTTAGTGTTAGTGTTTAACTCTTTTAAAAACTTAGCATGATTAGGTACCAAACAATGATTTTCGAAAGAAGGTGATGTCACACCCCGACCGCGTATAACATGCAACCGCGGCGGAAAACGTCGGGGAGTGTTGTGGACAGAATTAATTGTTATACAATCATGGAAATTAAAGTTACATTTTATTTATCAACACGGGTAGTACATTGTCTCAAACAGGAAAACAAAGGGTTCAGAACACAATTAAACTAATTCTATCTTCATTTTTATTCTCTAAGGCACAGGTCCGCCCCAGTATCGTGATCAACATCTTATGGAACAGCTCCTGAAAACACATGTGAAAGTAGGTACGTCAGCATAAAAATGCCTGTGAGATACATAGGTTTTGTGAAAATGGGATTCATGACTTGAGTTTAAAGAAATGTTTAATAACAGTCAGTCATGAACCTTGTAATTTGTCTTGCATTGTAAATCATTTGAAAAACGATAACATCAATTGATACGTATAGATAAGTGCAAGGTTGAATGAGTAACCAGGTAAAATGAGTTGAAAGTAATAAGTTGTTTTGTAAGGCAATGTTTTATGAAAAGTATGTTATTTGTATAAAATGTTATATGTCTAAACTGAAATGATTTAGATAATGCTAAGATATGTAATATTATACAAACATTTATATATAGGAAGTACCAGCGGCGTATCCACCATGTTTGCATCATATCACATACTCCACGTTACTCAAACCATTTACCCAAACCAATCCACCATGTAAATTGTTCATGTATAACCCAAAGGTCAAGTGTTATTGTGTAAACCATGTCAAATGTTTATGTTCAATGTAAACCACCAAATGTGTATGTCAATGTCAACGTGTTTATGTTCAATGTAAATCATGTAATGTGTATCCCAAAATGTATCATGTATGGTAAGCGAAATGTATCAACTTAAACCATATGTAAAATGCACAAAACAAGTCGCTGAAGTAACACGTGGTTTAAATCAACGTTATGTTCTGTGGAAAAATGCATGCTCTATTGATATTAACATTTATGCGGTATTGTAAACTATGCATACATCCAAGCCTTGAGACTGCGGCGATAAACCCTTAAACAAATTAAAGGTTTATCTAAGTTATGTATATCGAATTCGGTCACTCCTTCCAGTCCTATCAAACCCAAGACTTCAGGAATGGGAGTTGTCAATTCCTATGATACCACTACCTACTAACGAACGGCGTAGCTAATGTTAATGAATGTATTGTCCCATGTTAAACAAACCAAATGTCATAACAAAATGAAGGCATGTGATGTAAACAATTGTGCTAAGTATGCTAAGTAAACATACGAAGCAGAAATGTTCATGTAAATCAATGTGCCAATATGCTGAGTAAACATATGCAGCAGAAATGTTCATGTAAATCAATGTGTCCATATGCTGAGTAAACATATGCAACAGAAATGTTCATGTAAATCAATGTGTCCATATGTTGAGTAAACATATGCAACAGAAATGTAATGTAAATCAAATGTACTAAGTACGCACACAATGGGCATACATAGCATGAAATGTAATGAAATCGTGTACTATAATGTACTAACAACATAGCAGGCATATGATGTGAAAACATGGAAAGCATGAAAGTAACAGATAGGCACATGTGTTTCACCCCAAAACAGTTTGGAAAACAGTAAAAGATGGGGTTCTATGTACTCACCTGAGATTGCTTTGACTTCCTTGTAATATAACCAGATAATGCTAAAGATCACGGGATATCAAACGGCACCTAATAAGTAGCTATGTTAATATACCAGACCAAATCGGAAGGATCGGATAGTATGCGGGTTCGTAAACCAAACGAGTATGGGGACTCGTGTAATATGGTTTAACAAAGCCTACATACTAAAATGAAACCTAACCTAAGTGCTTGCGACCCATCACGACCCGTTTAGATAGCTTATGCTACCCTAACGCGTCGTTCGCGTAGAACGCGTATGGAACGCCTAACATCGTGACCACAAGGTATAACCTCGGAAGGTTATAGCTATGGTCACCTAATGTGTTTGGTCGGATCCTAATGATCGACCAAATAGGTCGGGTTCGAAAGTATAAGCGATGGTTTAGATCGCTTACCTTACGACCCTATATAAGCACTATACTAAAAGTGACGAGCTAAGCATGTTAGAACATGCTTAACTAAGTTTAGAAAACAGGTTTGGCATCAAAACAAACGGCTTTGATGCTCACGAGTAGTTTGGTTACAAAACATGCAAGAATGCACATTTTGGCCGAAACTACGGCTCGTCACTGAGCCTAGATAACGTGGTGATCAGTAGGTATAGTCACTACGGACTATAATCATCGTGATCACGCTCACGTTATGAAGTTCTAATGAACTTCGCATCGACCATAAGATGATCAACGCAGAAAGTCAACAAAACGTCGACTTTCGGACTCGAAAAGCGATAAAACAATGAAAGAATACTTACGGAGAGTCCCCGAATGCTAATCGAGATCAGAGAAACTCAGGTATGAAGCAATACTTCAACTTAGAGCTTTTTAGATCTGATTCTTGTGATTTTTACACAAAAAGGGGGGGGGGTATTTATAGGAAAAGTGGAACCGTTAGGATCGTTTTATCGAATATCGTGCCATGATCTTGTGCGTACATGTGTTACAATGCTAGATTCACTGAATATGGCCCTTGGCCTTTCATTGGGTGAAAAGGCAATCGGACCTTTCGCGATTTGAAGAGCCAATCAGCATTAAATGTGGGTTCTGCTGTACTGGGGACCCCTTACGGACCGTATGGGCTTTGGCTTACGGTCCGTAAGCCCCTAGTTTGGCAGATTTACCATTTTAGTCCCTGCAGCACCAAAACTTGGTATTTGATGCGTTTTTGGCACGTTTAAGCCCCGTTAACTCCATTTAAAAGCTCTAAAATGATGTTAAAGTATAGGGAACTGAAAATGTGCTCAAAATATGTCGGATGTCGGTTCGTTTGGCCGTACGGTCGCGATGTTCGGTTAATTACGACGGTATGCGCATAAGCGCGAAAGACGATCCAAATTGCGCGACGAATGGATTTTTCTCATGCCAGACACTAAGGCATAATACTAGGATGCTTACATAAATTTTTGGATGTCCGGATGTATTCAGAACGTAAGTTATGCACAAAAGTGCAAACTTGTGCACTTTTTGACACTTTTAGCCCCTGAATGATCCAAAAGTTTGTTTTAGCATACCAAAACCCCACAAAGCCTATTTCTAAGCTATGTAAAGGATATTTATGGTATGTTTAACTTATGGACATGTTCCGGAATGTTTGTTACAGTTCAAATTGGCATACTTTCGCAGTTTGTCAAGTTTAGTCCCTGTAAGCGAATTAACTTGTTTTTGCCATACCAAAGCCTTCAAAACTTATTTCTAAGTTATGTAAAGGTTATTTAAGGTATGTTGAGTATATGTTGATGTTCCGGAGTATTTGTTGCATTAAACTGAGTACGTTTACGTACTAGTTTGCGTATAATTCTCCAGAAAGCGATGTAGAGTTTGAAATTGAGCAAAAGTTAAAATACGAAAAATGTAAAACAAAATCAAACAATCATTGGGATAAAATAACATTGTTTTATTGATAATTGAACTGTTCATAATGATTACAAGCACAAATGTTACAGGTGACAAGAGATTAATTTCTTGAAAATTAGACTCTTCTTGAATTTTAACATTATCGGACTCACCGATTTCGTTGTTTAACTCTTGTGTCGGTTTTTCACTTACTTGTTCTTCCATTTTTACCTCTTCAACTATCACTTCTTTAGTACACGTTTCCTCTTCCCTTGCGCGGAATTCCTCTTCCCTTGCGGGGGCTTCTTTTATATAGTGCTCGATAGTTTTAAGGTGTTCTATTATCTTTTCGGCTACGGGTGAGATAGTTGGTGGTTCGTCAAAGTGAGCGGAATAAGGATCCTCAAAGCTTGAATTTGGAAGTTCGATCCTTGGTACCTCATAGTACTCATATGAGGTAGATAGTTCATACCATTGTTCCTCATTATAAGTATATGATGGATAAGGATCGTAACTTGGTTCTTCATAATACTCATATGTGGTGGGTTGTTAATGCCATGGTTCCTCATAGTAAGTATATGAAGGTGAAGGCTCATATCTTGGTTCCTCAAAGTATGAGTATGAAGGCTCGTACCTTGGATCATCAAGATATGAGTATGAGGGAGAAGGTTCATACCTTGGCTCTTCATAGTATGTGTATGAAGTGGATGGCTCGCACCTGGGCTCCTCATAGTATGTGTACGAAGGGGATGGTTCAAAGAGGTCACATTATTGTACCGAGTGCGGATTACCACAAATGGTACAATACTATTCTTTATAATCATCCTCCTCATAGTGGTAGTTGCAACCTCTAGAGTATTAATCCATGAGAATCACTCAGCAGATCACAACAGAGTCTCGGGACCAGAAAACAAAAATAAAAATGGAAACAGAGGCTGAGCACGGCCCCGTATTCAATGAGCACGGCCCCGTGGTCAGGTTCTGTATCAGGCGTTTTAAAATATGTGATTGGTTTGGTTCAGCATGGGGGCGTGTTCAGTGAGCACGACCCCGTGTTGAGACTCTATATCTGGGAGTTTTGTAAAAATTATGCAGCACGGGGGCGTGTTCAGTGAGCACGACCCCGTGTTCAGACTACTGTAATGCAAAAACTACCTAAAATGTAAAAATATGCGCGCAGTTATTAAAAGGTTTTGAAAAACGATTAGTCCGTCGATTTTAAGATTTCTTAAAATCCTTGTGTCCCCGGCAACAGCGCCAAAAACTTGGTGCATGTAGAGTGTGTTATATTTTTATTAATAATTTAAGCCCATTTTACACATTAGTCAAGTTTTAAATTTATAAAACACGATATTCTACTAACACTAAACACACATATGGGCAAGTGCACCCATCGTGAGCGTAGTATAGCGTTGGTAAGATACCAAGGTTGTCCAAAGACACAAGAGCTTTTAATACGGTTTATCCTCAACGTCTAATCAAATCAAAATTTTTAGAAAAGGTTTTGAACATGAAAAATAAAACTAAACTGCTGAAAATAAAAATAAAATAAAAACATATAGAAAAGATGAATCACTTGGATCCGACTCACTATTTAAGAGATTATCTTAGTTATAGTAGTAGGCCCCTCTTTTGAAGGTGACGATACCCTCAACCCAGTGGTTTGAGTCAGCAAGGATACAATCCCAACGGGTCGGAATATTGAAAGATAATTAATTGAGTTATTAATGCGTAAAGTGGTAGGCCCCTCTTTTGAAGGCGACGTTAACCTCGGCTAAGTGGTTTGATTCAGCAGGGATACAATCCCAAGTAGTCGGGTTAATGTATTAATAGTAGTTTACATATGAGGGGATCAAGCCATTCGCACCCCCACCATCCAATACCAGTAGGTATTGAAGGAGGTCCTAGAAAGCTAGACCCAGGTCCTTGAAGGATCTATACACTGAACAAGACAAGAAGATTACCAAACCATTCCCTTAACCCCCGACCAGGTAGCCAACATATCTCTAGATAGACCGTAGAGATATGAATGGTGAAAATCTTTTACTTTATATAGACAGTAAAGTAATGCCAAGACACCACGGACAAATGATAAAGAAGTTTCACCTTTAACATAAGAAACTAGTTATTAAAGTCATTAATACAAAACCAAATAAAAAGTGCGAAAAGATTAAAAATCAAAAGTATTACATTAAATGCTTGTCTTCACAAGTGATGTTAGAGACTTAGCCAAACATGGCCTTTGATTGACAAGAACTCTTATGATCAAACTTGGATCCCGAGACTACTACACACACTCTAAGGTGGATGATAGATTATGGTGGTGGATGTGGGTGTTGTAGTGGAGGTGGAATGGTGGTGAAGTGGGAGAGAGGTGGTTTGCCAAGGGATGCCTTTAAAGTGAAACAAGCACTTCTATTTATAGCCTGAACAGAACTCTGGCCACGACCCCGTGCCCGCTGGGCACGGCCCCGTGGTCAGCATTTTCTCTTCCTTCATTAATTGCAAGTGTCAGCAGAGGACCCAACACGCCCCGTGGTGAGCTGGGTACGGCCCCGTGGTCAGTACCGTATCTGTACTATCAAGATTTGGCAAGATTCTTCGTATCTTTGCGTTGACCACGTCCCGTGGTGAGCTGGGCACGGCCCCATGGTTAGTACCGTATTTGTACTTTCAAGATTTGGCAAGATTCTGCGTATATTTGCATTGACCATGCCCCGTGGTGAGCTGGGCACGGCCCCATGGTGGGAGTAGAAGCTTCTACAGGTTTTGTCTTCTTGTCAGGGCTGACCACGCCCCATGGTGAGCTGACCACACCCCGTGGTGAGCTAGGCACAGCCCCATGGTCAGCTTCTGCCTTCTTGTTTTTGCTTTGGGAGATGCTGCCGATGGGTCGAGCATGTCATGTTTCTTCATTTTTTTTGTATTTATGTTGGTTTTGGCTGTATATTTGTTCCTTTTGTTCATTTAAGCTCATTTGATCCTGTAAATTCAAAAGGAAGACAAAAACACACTTTTGCCAACATTAGTACTAAAAAAGGGTTAGTTTTGTGCCTCATTTGATGTAATTTATATGTTGCATTTTCACACATCATTGCATATTATGAGAAGAAACTGGAAGAAGCAAAGAAGCAACAACAAGTCAGTTTGATAGCTGGGACATATACATGGCTGTTAGATGACTCTTCTGATGAAGAAGAAGAAGAAGAAGAAGAAGAAGAAGAAGAGATGGCTAATTTCTGTCTCGTGGCACTTTCTTGTGAACTACCTGAAACATCAGAACATAAGGTAAATCTAGATAATCTTGACCTTGAACACAAATTAAACAAACTCATGTCAGATTTTCTAAATCTGTAAGATAAACAAAAATCGAAAAGTAAAAAATCTGATGAGTTGCAAAGAACCCTGAATAAAGTGATAATTGAAAATCAGTTACTGATAGAAGAGAGCTTAGATCACAGAGCAAAAATTGAATTTTATGAAAAAGAAAGGAAAGACTTATACAAGAAAATTCATGATAAAGAAATAAATGTAAAGGGTTTTCAACAAGCAAAGGAATTCATTAACTTTATTGAAACTACACCAAAGAACAGAGGTGAGAGTTTAGCGTATGTAAAAACAAATGAAATTAAACCCACCACCTTTGTGAAAGCAACACATCAGATTTCTGATAAATTTACATTAGAATCTGATTCAGAATCATGCAGATCAATAAGTTCTGAGAACTCTTTTGAAATCTCAAAACTCAACTTAAAAGCAAAAAGGAGTGAATCCAAACAAAAGTGTTCAAAAATTCAAGAAGTGATTCACTCAAAGTTTCAAAATTATCCAACAATTCCATCACAAGTATAGAAATCAGAAAATTCTAATAAAGAAACTTGTATGTGTGTTGACATTCTGAAGCTGGTTCAACACCATCTCCAAACAAAAATTGAAAACCTGTTCATGGCTCAGCATGCAACAGATATTCTGATGAAAGTTCATCAAAAGAAGATAATCTGATTAAAACTTCATCAGAAAAAGTACCCAAGCAAGTCTGGGTACCAAAAACACGCTAACTTTACAATTTCAGGACCATCATGTGCAGCAGATCTGGTAGCTCGAAGCACATGACTGGAGACAGGAGCTTGCTTAGTAATTTTGTTTCAAAACTGGGGTTAATTTTGGGAATGGAGTAAAGGGGAGGATTTTGGGGTATGGATGTATAAAGTATGGATGTTTGACCATCGAAAAAGTAGCATATGTAGAAGGCTTAAAGTACAATCTGCTGAGTTGTGGTCAATTTTGTGACAAAGTTTTCAGGTAACCTTGTTACCAGAAAAATGTTTTCTAATTGGTATGGATGATAATAAGATCTATTTAAGTGGAAAAGAATAAGACAATCAATCTACTATTTTGATTTTAAAGAGGAAAATGAACATCCAAAATATGTTTATTTTCAAAAATTAACAAAGGTAGTAGTTGGCTGTGGTACAAAAGATTAGCCCACTTAAACTTTAAAAATTTAAACAAATTAGCAAACAAAGGACTGGTAAAAACCTCTCATATCCTCAAAGAAGGATAAAATTTGTGAAGCTTGTGAAATGGGTAAATCTAAAAGAAGCTCACACAAAACAATTTCTGAATCTTCAATAACACAAAATTTAGAACTTTTGCATATGGATCTTTGTGGACCCAAAAGCACAGAAAGCTTTTCTGGAAAGAAGTAAATACTTGTCATTGTAGATGACTTTTCCAGATACACATGGGTAGAGTTTATAATAAAGAAAAGTGAAACTCTAGATCTGATCATAAATTTTATCAGAAAAAATTGAAAATATTTTAAGATTGTCAGTCAGAAGGATCAAAACAGATAATGGAACAGAATCTAAGAACTCAAAAGTTGAGAGCTTCCTTGTGAGCAAAGGAATCTCTCATGATTTTTCTGCTCCAAGATCACCACAACAGAATGGAGTGGTAGAAAGGAGAAACAAAACCTTAGTGGAAACAGCCAGAACAATGCTTGCTCATGCAAAACTGCCCACTCATTTTTGGGCAGAGGCAATAGCAAATGCTTGTTTTACCCAAAGCAGGTCCATAATCAACAAAAGACATAATAAAACACCCTAGAACATTATAAATGGAAGAATACCAAGTGTAAAATTTTTGCACACATTTGGTTGTAGATGTTTTGTTTTCAATGATTTTGAAAGTCTTGAAAATTTTGACAGAAAAGCAGAGAAGGGTATTTTTCTTGGTTATTCAATTACCTCAAAAGCATATAGAATTTTTATCCTAAACACAAGGACAATCAGAGAAAGTTTATATGTATCTTTTAATGATTTATCAGAAACAGAAGTTTTTGATGAATATATGAAGGAAATAAACCATTCTGATAAACAAGAAAAACTTGAACATCTTTTTGAAATAGTAACAGAAGAATTCCTAGGACATGATCAATCACCCACAAATAAATCTATAGAAAATTCATGTGCTAACCCTGCAGAACAAATGGAAAATGTATCAGAAACCTTGAATCAGAACAATGAAAATACATCTGACAATCAAAATTCTGATACATTCCATACAAATGAGGCAAATGTTCAGGGGGAAACTTCAAATCCACCAGAACCAACAACTTTTCACAACAAATTGAGATGGATAAAAGGACATGTTCAAACTGACATCATTGGTAATCCAGAAGATGGTGTGAGAACAAGATCTGCCACAACACATGAGTGTGCTTTTGCTGGGTTCTTAAGCAAGATAGAACCCAAGTCTTTGAAAGAAGCTCTTAATGATTCAGACTAGATACAAGCAAAGAAAAAAGAGCTTGATCAGTTTGAAAAGAGTAAGGTATGGGATCTGGTGCAAAGCCAAATGACAAATCTGTCATAGGCTCATAATGGGTATTTAGAAACAAATCAGATGAAAATGGCATAATAACAAGGAATAAGGAAAGGTTAGTGGTTAAGGTTATTGTCAACAAGAAACTATTGACTATGATGAAACCTTTGCACCAGTGGCCAGATTAGAAGCAGTAAGAATCTTTCTTGCTTATGCTACATCCAAAGACTTCAAAGTATATCAAATGGATGTAAAATGTGCATTCCTAAATGGTAAGATTGAGGAAGAAGTTTATGTGCATCAACCTGAAGGCTTTGTTGATCCTAAGTTTCAAAACCATGTTTACAAATTAAACAAAGCCTTGTAAGGTTTGAAGCATGCTCCTAGAGCATGGTATGAAACACTTTCAAACTTCTTACTCAATTCTGGCTTCACAAAAGGTACTATTGATTCAACTCTTTTTTCTTAAAACACACAAGGGTCACACTTTATTAGTCCAAATTTATGTTGATGACATTATATTTGGATCAACAAATGAGAAGTTTTGCAAAAAGTTTCAAAAATTAATGACTAGCCACTTTGAGATGAGCATGATGGTTGAGTTAACTTTTTTCTTAGGTTTACAAGTCAAACAAAGAAATGATGGAATATTTCTGAGTCAATCTAAGTATGTGAAAACAATTTTGAACAAATTGATTCTGATAAAGAAGGAATAAGTGTGGATATTAAAACCTATAGGGGATGATAGGATCATTGTTATACTTAACTGCAAGCAGACCAGATATTATGTTTGCTACATGTTTTCTGGCAAGATATCAATGCAATCCTAAAGAATCTCACCTAAAAGCAGTCAAAAGGGTTTTTAAATATCTAAAGGGCACATCAGAACTTGGTCTCTGGTATCCTAAGAATACAAATCTTGAACTAATTGCATACCCAGATGCAGATTATACAGGATGCAAGATTCACAGAAAGAGCACATCTGGTGCATGTCAGATCTTTGGAGAAAAGTTGGTATGTTGGACAAGTAAAAAACAAAACTGTGTTGCAACATCCACAGCTGAATCTGAATATGTAGCAGTAGCAAGTTGTTGTTCACAAGTGATGTGGATGCAAACTCAGCTGAAGGATTATGGAGTAAATCTGACAATGATGCCCATTCTATGTGACTCAAATAATGCAATTGCTGTAACAACTGTCACTAAAATCAATAATTAGGACGATAATTAGTCAATAAGAAAACCCTAATTGAGACACCCAAGTAATTCTGCATTGGCCCTAAAATTTTCAGAACAATCGGAAACAGGATCAGGGCCCCTAAAACTCAAGGGGGCCAACCCTAGTTGAATAATTATCTAAATTAAACGTTGCTATGTTCTGATTGGCCCAATTGTTGAATCACCAAAGCTAGTCCCGAGCCTAGGCAGCCTATGAATTAGACTGCTTAGCTTACGGACCGCAAGGGAAAGGGTTTACGGTCCGTAAGCGAGTCTCAAAAATTGCTATAAATAGCCGACCTTGGAACTTGAACAGAGAAATGAAAACGACGTAAAGTTGTTGTCTGTACGTCGAGTTAAGGCTGTAATACTACAATAAACACACACACGATCACGAGGTGCTGCCGCAATCAGGGTAATAACTCGATCGCTATTACGATTCAACGTCCGATCGATTATAACTATCCAACGATTGTCTGAGTGCTGCTCAAATTGAGCTGATACTTTGTTATTCATTGTGATTTCGACTTGAATGTTTGAGTGTTGTTCGAATTCGGACTATGCTCTGTCATTCGTTGTGAATCCATTGAATTATTAAGTATTGCACTTATTAATTGTTGTGAGGGTTTAATCTCGTGAATTGACGTAACTGCTGAATTAGTTACTAACCCGTTTGTGTGTACATTGTTAATTAAATTAGGTTAATCACAGGCAAATCAGTAAGGCTTAAACTCTGCTCGTAAAATCTTCAAAGTGAGTCATTCTCTTTTTATCAATTGTTTTACAAAACTCCAAATTATTTTCAAAGTTATAATTACAGGGATTAAGTCTTTGTAATCACCAAGTTACAGCCGGTATGTGGGGTTTTGTATACATTACTTGATAATCTTCAACATTGGGGCAGCCAATGGGTGATATGACCATAATCACAGACACCATTGGACAGGTGGGCCAATGGGTCGAGTGATAAAGTACCGTGGGTAGTTGGTTTGATATCAGAAACATTGTAATCGCTCTTAATACTGTGAATTATAACTAATGGGTCGTTTTAGTAAAATGAATGATTCACTCAGTATTTCCCCGCTGACAAAACCTTTTTCAAACATGTTTCAGGTGATATGTTGTGAGCAAAGAAAGAGAAGTGCCGTGAAGCACTTCCAGCTTAGAAAAGTGGCTCAGTGTAAATAAATAAAAGAAACATCTTTTAGAAAAAAAAATAAAGATTTCCCTGGGAAATCACATTGTTGTAAATTTCGGGAGTTCATCCCTAAAGTTATAAAGCGAGCAGTTTAAATTATTAAAAGATCCTGTTTTACAAGACTTCTAATGTCGCCTAAAATTTAAATACCGCCGGATTTCTGTCCCGCGGCTCCGGAAACGGGTAAAACCGGGTCGGGGGCCGTGACAGAAATAAGGTGGTATCAGAGCCACTGTTTTAAGCTTACTGATTAAGCTCACTGTTCTAATTGATTTAAGCATATTGAAAAACAATTAGGAAAATTTTATTTGTCATTCTGTGACTATATGTGCATTAACTTATTAATTGTTGAAATTACAGTATGGGTAAACAAAAGATTTCTGCTATTTACCGCAAATTAGATAATACACCTAAAGAACAAGGAACCTCTTCCTCCAAATCTCCCACCAAGTTAGAGGAAGGAATCTTTGTCCGTAAGGCAAATTATGAAAACCCACTTACCCCGAAGAAAAGGAATTTGAATATTAGGAAGGGTCAAGAGAAAAAGAAACCCCAAACCAAGAGAGTGAGGTTTAACCCGGAGATTCAGGAAATTAGCAATAATCCACCAGGGGAAAATAACCAAGATGAAAAATGGGCAAATTTGTATCTGCTCGCTACCGTAGCAGAAAATGCAAATCTTTAAACTTTAAATCTAGAAATAAGTACTTCCCAGTAAATAAATAAATAAATCTGAGTGTGTTCTGTTTGCTGTTATGTTGTACAAATTAGTGTGCAATAAAAATGTTTATTTGTTAAACTTTGTTCCAAAGTTTTAACTTAGCATTTTTGTGCATTTTGCATATATGCTACACAGCATGAGTGAGCTATCCGAGGCGTTTCAGAACCTCGGCCTCTATCCTGTGCCAATTGAAGTCTCCCACAACTTCACTGGTTACATTGCCGACATAGAGGAACCTCTGGAATTCCAAGCTCCACCGCTAGAAAAAGCAAAACCTAAAAAGAGGAGAAGATATGTGTGACACCTGTGTCACTTCAGCCATCAAACAAACGCCAAACCAATGAAATATTGTATTTCATACTTTGGACTTGTATAAATATGTGTATCGTTTGCACATATCAACTCTTGTTCGATTTCAAGCTCTACATCGCTTTCTTGGGAATTATACGCTACCAGTTTAATGCGAAAAATACTCCGGAACAGCAACATATACTCAACATACCTTAAATAACCTTTACATAACTTAGAAATAAGTTTTGAAGGCTTTGGTATGGCAGAAACAAGTTAATTCGCTTACAGGGACTAAACTTGACAAACTGCGAAAGTATGCCAATTTGAACTGTAATGAACATTCCGGAACATGTCCATAAGTTAGACATACCATAAATATCCTTTACATAGCTTAGGAATAGGCTTTGAGGGGTTTGGTATGCTAAAACAAACTTTTGGATCATTCAGGGGCTAAAACTGTCAAAAAGTGCACAAGTTTGCACTTTCGCGCATAACTTACGTTCTGAATACATCCGGACATCCAAAAATTTATGTAAGCATCCTTATATTATGCCTTAGTGTATGGCATGAGAAAAATCCATTCGTCGCGTCATTTGGATCGTCTTTCGCGCTTATGCGCATTCCGCCGTAATTAAGCGAACATCGCGATCGTACGGTCAAACGAACCAACATCCGGAACATTTTGAGCATGTTTCATGTCCACAATGTTTAGGCATCATTTTAGGGCCTTAAAGATGGCTTTACGGGCCTTAGAAGTGTCGGAAATGGCTTAAATACGCAATAGGGACCAAAACTGCCAATTCTGAAAATATGTGCAGATCAGACGGGGCCAGGCGGCCCGCGTGAGTTTGGCCTGCATATTGAGGCGGGTCGCGTGGGACTGTCAGACAGATTTAATGTATGCATTTAATGCAGTTGGCCTTTCGTTCGATCAAGGGGCAATGCCCTTTCACCCAATCAAGAGCCAAGGGCCATTTTCTGACTTACCACAACATTGTGACACATGTACGCACAAGATCGTGGCACGTTATTCGAGAAACGATCCTAACGGTTCCACTTTTCCTATATATACCCCCCCCCCTTGTTGCCAAAAACCCACACAATCTGATCCAAATGCTCTAAGTTGATGCCCTTGCTTCATACCTGAGCACTTTGATCTAGATTAGCATTCGGGGACCCTCCGTAAGTATTCTTTCGTTCTTTTATTCACTTTTCGAGTCCGAAAGTCAACGTTTTGTTGACTTTCTGCGCTGACCAGCCTATGGTCAACACGAAGTTCATAGAACTTCATAACGTGAGCGTGATCACGATGGTTATAGTCCGTAGTGACTATGCCTACTGATTACCACGTTATATAGGCTCAGTGACGAGTCGTAGTTTCGGCCAAAATGCGCATTTCTTGCGTATTTTGTAACCAAACTACTCGTGGGCATCAAAACCGTTTGTTTTGATGTCAAACCTGTTTTCTAAACTAGTTAAGCATGTCCTAACATGCTTAGCTCGTCACTTTTAGTATAGTGTTTATATAGGGTCGTAAGGTAAGCGATCTAAACCATCGCTTATACTTTCGAACCCGACCCATTTGGTCGATCATTAGGATCCGACCAAACACATTAGGTGACCATGGCCGTAACCTTCCGAGGTTATACCTTGTGGTCACGATGTTAGGCGTTCCAAACGCGTTCTACGCGAACGACGCGTTAAGGTGGCATAAGCTACCTAAACGGGTCGTAATGGGTCGCAAGCACTTAGGTTAGGTTTCATTTTAGTATGTAGGCTTTGTTAAACCATATTACACGAGTCTCCATACTCGTTTGGTTTACGAACCCGCATACTATCCGATCCTTCCGATTTTGGTCCGGTATATTAATGTAGCTACCTATTAGGTGCCGTTTGATATCCCGTGATCTCAAAGCATTGTGTAATCATTTCACAAGGAATTCAAAGCAATCCCAGGTGAGTACATTGAACCCCATCTTTTACATGTTTTCGAGGAGTCAATGTGAGTACATTGAACCCCTCTTTTACTGTTTTCCAAACTGTTTTGGGGTGAAACACATGTGCCTATCTGTTACATTCATGCTTTCCATGTTTTCACATCATATGCCTGCTATGTTGTTAGTACATTATAGTACACGATTTCATTACATTTTATGCTATGTATGCCCATTGTGTGCGTACTTAGTACATTGATTTACATGAACATTTCTGTTGCATATGTTTACTCAACATATGGACACATTGATTTACGTGAACATTTCTGTTGCATATGTTTACTCAACATATGGACACATTGATTTACATGAACATTTCTGCTGCATATGTTTACTCAGCATATGGGCACATTGATTTACATAAACATTTCTGCTTCGTATGTTTACTTAGCATACTTAGTACAATTGTTTGCATCACATGCCTTCATTTTGTTATGACATTTGGTTTGTTTAACATGGGACAATACATTCATTAACATTAGCTACGCCGTTCGTTAGTAGGTAGTGGTACCATAGGAATTGACAACTCCCGTTTCTGAAATCCTGGGTTTGATAGGATTGGAAGGAATGACCGAATTCGATATACATAACTTAGATAAACCTTTAATTTGTTTGAGGGTTTATCGCCACAGTCTCAAGGCTTGGATGTATGCATAGTTTACAATACCGCATAAATGTTAATATCAATAGAGCATGCATTTTTCCACAGAACATAACGTTGATCTAAACCACGTTTTACTTCAACGACTTGTTTTGTGCATTTTCCATATGGTTTAAGTTGATACATTTCGCTTACCATACATGATACATTTTGGGATACACATTACATGATTTACATTGAACATAGACATTTGACATGGTTTACACAATAAACAATTGAGTTATACAAGAACAATCTTACATGGTGGATGGTTTGAGTAAGTGATTAAGTAACGAGGCGTGTGTAATATGATACAAGCATGGTGGATACGCCGCTGGTACTTCCTATATATAAGTGTTTGTATGGTATTACATATCGTAGCGTTATTTGAATCATTTCAATTTGAGACATATGACATTTTATACAAATAACACACTTTTTACGAGACATTGTTTTACAAACGACTTATCTTATACAAACACATTTTACATGGTTATCCGTTTAACCATACAGTGTCTTCTTATTTATACATATCATCTGATTTTATCGTTTTTCAAATGATTTACAAGATAAAGCAAATTACAAGGTTCATGACCAAACATTTTCTCAAACATAAGTCATGAATTCCGTTTTCATAAAACCAATGTATCTCACAGGCATTTTTATGCTGACGTACCTATTTTCACATGTGTTTTCAGGAGATGATGCATAGGACTTATCAAGACATACTTAGGCGGACCTGTGCCTTAGTGACTTAAAACGAGACAAGAACTAGTTAATTTATGTTATGTATTCTTTGGTTCTTGTTTAAGACAATGTAAACTTTCATGTTTGATTAATAAAACGAAACTTCGTTTACCATGGATTTGAAACAATTGATTCTGTTACAACCGTCCCCGACATTTCCGCCACGTTTTGTATGTTCTACGTGGTCGGGGTGTGACCGAAAAGTTGGTATCAGAGCCAATGGTTATAGGGAATTAGGTTATTAGTAATGCTTTGACCTAGTCTATAACCTTCCTAGGACCCTAACGCGAGTTCACTTGCGTTTAGTCATAAAACAATATCGTCACCTATCCTTAGGCGACGACCGCAACAAGAACATAAATTTCAAAACCGCTTTGAAAACCAATCATCTGTTCTAGGATGATTGATTACTAGGTTTTGAACCCTCTATCATAAGGATTTGAACCCCTTTGAATTTTCAAAACTCTCGTCAAAGTTTTGGGTCCTAAATAGTGTGAACACGTGCGAACTGGAAGAGTGAATGCCTGTACCCTGGGTTTTCTGTCTAAGGTTAGAGTGTTCGTACAAATCCACATAATCGGACCAGTCACTCTTACCTGGGAACTCTTGGGGTGAGTGTCCACTTATAGGCGAGCATGTCTTCGCGATACACTATGAGTATCTATTTGCTTTGATTCAGCCTTGGTGTTGTTTGTTTGATTCATGATTCAAACAAATGACCATCAACCGTGATTACGGTCGGTGATTGTAACATCCTATTCTTACCCAATACCATTTTATTTGTTTCCTTTCATGTTTTCCTCTTTTAGAATGCCTCCTCGACGCGAACACCAGATAGCAACTGCCGAGCTGGCAGAAATTATTGCGCAGCAGATGGCTGCTCAATTCCCAAATCTCTTTGCTCAATGGAACCAAGCCAACAACAACAACAATGGTACATGCAGTTTCAAGAACTTTAACTCGGCTAAACCACTCAAGTTTAGTGGTTCTGAGGGAGCAACTGGGCTTCTTCAATGGTTCGAGAGCATCGAGAATACTTTTCACCACGTGCAGTGTCCGGATAATCGCAAGGTCGAGTTTTCTTCGAGTGTGTTTCAGAAGAGGGCTCTTACATGGTGGAACGGGGTAATGAGAGACCGTGGTGCAGATGTTGCTCTAGCACAAACATGGGCTGAACTAAGAGCTCTTATGATGAGGGAGTTTTGTCCTCGTCATGAACAACGAGCATTGGAGAAGGAGTTTGATGATTTGAAACAAGATAGTGGCGAACACAGGGCATATACTGATAGGTTTGAGGAGTTGAGTCTACTTTGCCCAACTATGGTCGCCCCACTCGACAAGGCTATCTAAAGGTACATCAACGGCCTGCCTGACTCGATACAAGACATTGACACTGGTAGCAACCCTACCACACTCCGTCAGGCCATTGAGCTATCTGCAACCTTGACTGAATCGCAGATCAGAAAGCATAAACTTTTTCGAAAGGGTGATGAGAAGCCAATCGAGGAATCAAAGACCATGGATGAACAGACTGGATCCCCTGAGAAGTCTAAGAAGCGTAAGGCTTCGCAGAATTTTGCAATTGCTGCTCAACCCAACCAAAACACCCACAACCAACCAACTCAACCTCCTGCAAGGAAACCTTATGCCGGTACTGCACCGATATGCGACAGATGTAATGCACACCACTTAGCTCACTTACAGTGTCGTTTATGTGCATCGTGTGGGCGACTCGGTCACCTGGCAAATGCTTGTCGATTTACCCCAAACCAAGGTGGTCCAAACCAACCTCAAGTAAATCCTGCTCAAGCTCGTCTTCCACTAGGTCCTTGCTTCAACTGTAACGAAATGGGCCATTTCCGGAGAAATTGCCCAAAGATTGCTAATGCGAATCCAGCGCAAGGATGAGCATCAGACCAACTGGAAGACAATGTTGTTTAGAGATAATCAAACCTTATGTATTGTTTTCTTTTGTAGTCAAGGTCCATGAAACAGTTGTTGTTGTTTATAAATAAATCTTTTATTCTACGTTGCAATGTACAAATGTGATGTCATGTATAAACAACGTATCCTCTACAATACCAACAATCAAGGAACCGTATTCCTTGAAGAACAGACTACCCCGTAATTTCTTCCATTTTATTATCTCTTGTGTTTCCCACGAAAACCCAAAGTACCACTATAAATTCTTAATAGGGTACCTTAGGGTATTTCCGTATTTTCAAAAATTACTGTACCTTAATTCGAAAATTTGTGTTTTCTTGAAAAAGAAATCGAATTTATAGGAGATCTTTCTATCTTCATAGTTAGATTCTTGCTAATGTTTAAAGTACCGAATGAAATCCATGAAATGGATTCCTAGTGTGCTTTAAATGCATGTACGTAATCAACAAAACAAATTAACAAATTTGAGATCTAGATAAACAATTTTGTGGTTATGTGACTATGTGTTTATACATCTTGTCTCTCCATATATGCATTTGTGTTTCTTTATACTCTGGATATTCGTTATCCAAATCCTCGTGGAATCTTTCATATCTTCATACGAGGGATTCGTAGTAGGATATTCAAAAAGGTACTATCTTAAATCCTTAATGGACTTCTACGTTGTAGTTAAGTCCCTTGGATTATAAAGTACTATTCCAAAGTTTAAGGACAATACGCGTCGATATAGTTGAAGAGATTGGTTCGACAATCTAGTTAAAGGCATCCTACATCGATGTAGTTAAATATTCCTCGTGGGTAGTTTAGTTAAATATTCCTTGTGGGTAGTTTAATTAAATATTCCCCGTGGGTAGTTTAATTAAATACTCCCCGTGGGTAGTTTAGTTAAATAGATCATTCATTGATCTAAGTTAAAGAGATTGGTTTGACAATCAAGTTGAATATATCATGCGTTGATATAGTTAAAGAGGCCCTCGGGTGGTCTAGTTAAAGAGATCCTACGTCGATCTAAGTTAAAGAGATTGGTTTGACAATCTAGTTAAATATATCATGCGTTGATATAGAGGCCCTCGGGTGGTCTAGTTAAAGAGATCCTACGTCGATCTAAGTTAAATAGATTGGTTCGACAATCTAGTTAAAGACATCCTACGTTGATGTAGTTAAATATTTCTCTTGGGTAGTTTAGCTGAAGAGATTATTCGTTTGATATTTTTCCCATACGCATTATGAAATGAACTGTGCGGACTGTGCAAGGAAGTATGTAATTATGGAGGCCTACATAATTATGGAATTCAGTGCACAAAAACCACAGGGAGTTTTGTCATGTGTTAAGACCTACAGTGACAAGAGTAATGATACGGGAGAAGTCTTGGATTTTGACCGATGTCATTTATCCTTACACTCCCCAATTCTGGTTTCAAGCACACACAAGTTTCCTATGATAACTCTTCACGGGGAACGTTCTCCTGCCTGTAGTCCGAAACTCCATGTTTTGTTACTACAAGGACTTCACTTTGTGGGTTGAAATTTTCGCTATGGATCCTAACATGGCCCAGAGTTTTACCTAAGGGTTCAATGGATTTGTCTGAAAGCGAAACCGTCACAGCTGTCTTCATAAGTTTCCTCTAAAAACTAAATTTCGGGACGAAATTTCCTAAAGTAGGGGAGACTGTGACACCTGTGTCACTTCAACCATCAAACAAACGCCAAACCAATGAAATATTGTATTTCATACTTTGGACTTGTATAAATATGTGTATCGTTTGCACATATCAACTCTTGTTCGATTTCAAGCTCTACATCGCTTTCTTGGGAATTATACGCAAACTGGTGCGTAAACGTACTCAGTTTAATGCGACAAATACTCCGGAACAGCAACATATACTCAACATACCTTAAATAACCTTTACATAACTTAGAAATAAGTTTTGAAGGCTTTGGTATGGCAGAAACAAGTTAATTCGCTTACAGGGACTAAACTTGACAAACTGCGAAAGTATGCCAATTTGAATTGTAACGAACATTCTGGAACATGTCCATAAGTTAGACATACCATAAATATCCTTTACATAGCTTAGGAATAGGCTTTGAGGGGTTTGGTATGCTAAAACAAACTTTTGGATCATTCAAGGGCTAAAAGTGTCAAAAAGTGCACAAGTTTGCACTTTCGCGCATAACTTACGTTCTGAATACATCCGGACATCCAAAAATTTATGTAAGCATCCTTATATTATGCCTTAGTGTATGGCATGAGAAAAATCCATTCGTCGCGTCATTTGGATCGTCTTTCGCGCTTATGCGCATTCCGTCGTAATTAAGCGAACATCGCGATCGTACGGTCAAACGAACCAACATCCGGAACATTTTTGAGCATGTTTCATGTCCACAATGTTTAGGCATCATTTTAGGGCCTTAAAGATGGCTTTACGGGCCTTAGAAGTGTCGGAAATGGCTTAAATACGCAATAGGGACCAAAACTGCCAATTCTGAAAATATGTGCAGATCAGACGGGGCCAGGCGGCCCGCGTGAGTTTGGCCTGCATATTGAGGCGGGTCGCGTGGGACTGTCAGACAGATTCAATGTATGCATTTAATGCAGTTGGCCTTTCGTTCGATCAAGGGGCAATGCCCTTTCACCCAATCAAGAGCCAAGGGCCATTTTCTGACTTACCACAACATTGTGACACATGTACGCACAAGATCGTGGCACGTTATTCGAGAAACGATCCTAACGGTTCCACTTTTCCTATAAATACCCCCCCTTGTTGCCAAAAACCCACACAATCTGATCCAAATGCTCTAAGTTGATGCCCTTGCTTCATACCTGAGCACTTTGATCTAGATTAGCATTCGGGGACCCTCCGTAAGTATTCTTTCGTTCTTTTATTCGCTTTTCGAGTCCGAAAGTCAACGTTTTGTTGACTTTCTGCGTTGACCAGCCTATGGTCAACACGAAGTTCATAGAACTTCATAACGTGAGCGTGATCACGATGGTTATAGTCCGTAGTGACTATGCCTACTGATTACCACGTTATATAGGCTCAGTGACGAGTCGTAGTTTCGGCCAAAATGCGCATTTCTTGCGTATTTTGTAACCAAACTACTCGTGGGCATCAAAACCGTTTGTTTTGATGTCAAACCTGTTTTCTAAACTAGTTAAGCATGTCCTAACATGCTTAGCTCGTCACTTTTAGTATAGTGTTTATATAGGGTCGTAAGGTAAGCGATCTAAACCATCGCTTATACTTTCGAACCCGACCCATTTGGTCGATCATTAGGATCCGACCAAACACATTAGGTGACCATGGCCGTAACCTTCCAAGGTTATACCTTGTGGTCACGATGTTAGGCGTTACGCGAACGACGCGTTAAGGTGACATAAGCTACCTAAACGGGTCGTAATGGGTCGCAAGCACTTAGGTTAGGTTTCATTTTAGTATGTAGGCTTTGTTAAACCATATTACACGAGTCTCCATACTCGTTTGGTTTACGAACCCGCATACTATCCGATCCTTCTGATCTTGGTCCGGTATATTAATGTAGCTACGTATTAGTTGCCGTTTGATATCCCGTGATCTCAAAGCATTGTGTAATCATTTCACAAGGAATTCAAAGCAATCCCAGGTGAGTACATTGAACCCCATCTTTTACATGTTTTCGAGGAGTCAATGTGAGTACATTGAACCCCTCTTTTACTGTTTTCCAAACTGTTTTGGGGTGAAACACATGTGCCTATCTGTTACATTCATGCTTTCCATGTTTTCACATCATATGCCTGCTATGTTGTTAGTACATTATAGTACACGATTTCATTACATTTTATGCTATGTATGCCCATTGTGTGCGTACTTAGTACATTGATTTACATGAACATTTATGTTGCATATGTTTACTCAGCATATGGACACATTGATTTACATGAACATTTCTGTTGCATATGTTTACTCAGCATATGGACACATTGATTTACATGAACATTTCTGCTGCATATGTTTACTCAGCATATGGACACATTGATTTACATAAACATTTCTGCTTCGTATGTTTACTTAGCATACTTAGTACAATTGTTTACATCACATGCCTTCATTTTGTTATGACATTTGGTTTGTTTAACATGGGACAATACATTCATTAACATTAGCTACGCCGTTCGTTAGTAGGTAGTGGTACCATAGGAATTGACAACTCCCGTTTCTGAAATCCTGGGTTTGATAGGATTGGAAGGAATGACCGAATTCGATATACATAACTTAGGTAAACCTTTAATTTGTTTGAGGGTTTATCGCCACAGTCTCAAGGCTTGGATGTATGCATAGTTTACAATACCGCATAAATGTTAATATCAATAGAGCATGCATTTTTCCACAGAACATAACGTTGATCTAAACCACGTTTTACTTCAACGACTTGTTTTGTGCATTTTACATGTGGTTTAAGTTGATACATTTCGCTTACCATACATGATACATTTTGGGATACACATTACATGATTTACATTGAACATAGACATTTGACATGGTTTACACAATAAACAATTGAGTTATACAAAACAATCTTACATGGTGGATGGTTTGAGTAAGTGATTAAGTAACGAGGCGTGTGTAATATGATACAAGCATGGTGGATACGCCGCTGGTACTTCCTATATATAAGTGTTTGTATGGTATTACATATCGTAGCGTTATTTGAATCATTTCAATTTGAGACATATGACATTTTATACAAATAACACACTTTTTACGAGACATTGTTTTACAAACGCATTTTACATGGTTATCCGTTTAACCATACAGTGTCTTCTTATTTATACATATCATCTGATTTTATCGTTTTTCAAATGATTTACAAGATAAAGCAAATTACAAGGTTCATGACCAAACATTTTCTCAAACATAAGTCATGAATTCCGTTTTCATAAAACCAATGTATCTCACAGGCATTTTTATGCTGACGTACCTATTTTCACATGTGTTTTCAGGAGATGATGCATAGGACTTATCAAGACATACTTAGGCGGACCTGTGCCTTAGTGACTTAAAACGAGACAAGAACTAGTTAATTTATGTTATGTATTCTTTGGTTCTTGTTTAAGACAATGTAAACTTTCATGTTTGATTAATAAAACGAAACTTCGTTTACCATGGATTTGAACCAATTGATTCTGTTACAACACTCCCCGACATTTCCGCCACGTTTTGTATGTTCTACGTGGTCGGGGTGTGACAATATGTAGGGTGGAGAAAAGTGCGCAGAAGGAAACCTGCAACTAGGAGACTCCCTAAAATAGAAAATCCTGTAAGTGTGAGCAAGGGAAAGGAAATAGAAACCGGAGAAAGTTCCAAACCAGTAGGGACAGCAATTGGGATAGACCTAAAGCATAAGGGAATAGAGATCGGAGAAAGCTCTAAACAGCCTGAGGAGATCACATTCCAGGACGAAATAGACCGTCTACTGGCCAATTGTGATGTCATAGAACCGGTCAACAATAATCTCTTCTCTTACCCTGCCACAGCCCAATTCCCAATAAACCTAGAACCCGTGATTCCAGACCCACTAGTCCACACACGACCATTAGGCCAAATGGAAGAATGGTGGACCAACGACTGGCAATTCCAGAATATAGTCAATAGTCCCTATAGTTTTCTCCCACAGTTTGATCCAGAACCTGTCCCCAATCCGCCAATGAGCTATGAAAACCTGGCCGAGCTTCATCAGTTTGGTGAAGAACTGATAGGCACTGGGAATAGGATCAGGGAAATTGGGGAGCAGATTTCCTGGAAGTATGACGAAAGGGAACGTCACTACTAAACTGTCAGTTGATCCAAGAATAGGGGGGAGGGTTGGAAAAGTTTGTTTGTATTATAACTAATACAGTAAAACTAACTCTGTAAAAATGGGCAATAAAACAATGTAAGATAAAAGGTGTGTATTGAAGCAGATATAATATATAAAACAAAACAGAAGTCGAGGCATCGACAATTTTGGTTATATTTGTATGTTGTAATAATCTATGTGTTTATCTGTGCTGATTTTATTACCAATAATTAGATACTAATAATTCCTATCAATATAAATTAGTAGATGGAAAACGCTAGTAATGAACCAGTTAATGAAGAGAATCAATCTGAGCAAAATCAGGAAAACCAATACATGACTAGACAAGATATTGAAAATATCATCACTCAAGGGATAGCCAATGCTATTCCAGAAATCATGGCTGCTGCTAGGAAACTTGTTGAATCAAAACAAATCATTCCTAGTAAACGTACTCAGGAAGATAATTTTAGCCATAGTGTAAATGGAGGCGGCAATCATGATAATCATGATAACAATCCGCAACAGGCTCCACTCCCTAAGAAAATGAAAGCTGCAACACCTGGTTGCACTTACAAGGAATTTCTTGCCTGTAAACCAGCAGAATTTGCAGGTAATGAAGGGGCAACTGCAACACTGCGCTGGTTAGAGAAAACCGAAGCAGTAATTGCAATAAGTAAATGTGCGGAAAAAGATCAAGTGATGTATGCATCAAACCTGTTCAAAGAAGGGGCGCTAGAATGGTGGAACACAGTGCTACAAGCAAAAGGAAGAAGGGTGGCCTATGCAATGAATTGGGAAGAATTTAAGAGTCTTGTCGAAAGAAAATTCTGCCCCGAATACGAAAAGGAACAAATGGCAAAGAAGTTCCTGAGTCATCGTATGATAGGCGTAGATTGTCGAGGATATACTTCGACATTCTTCGAATATGCGAGAGTGGTACCTAACCTGGCTTCGCCAGAACCGGTACTCATTTCCCGTTATATTTGGGGATTAATCGGAGAAATCCGTAACATCGTTAAAGCTGCAAGACCACGCACTATTGACGATGCTGTAGAGTTAGCCAACACCTTAACCGATGAACTGGTGCGCACAAGAGAAGAAGATCGAAAGAAGGAATTGGCTCAGAAGATTACCCAGGGATTTCGTACGGGTAATAATAACCGCTTTAAAAGAAGAGGAACAGGGCAATCCTCAACCCCGCCATTCTGCAGAAATTGCAAGAAAAAGCATTTTGGAAGATGCAATATAACCTGCAATTTTTGCAAATCAGTAGGACATAGTGAAGATAACTGCAAAAAGAAAGCCATAGTCTGCTATAACTGTGGAGAAACCGGACATTACAAAACAGAATGCCCTAAGTTGGTTAAAGCCGCAGATAATAAAGGCAAGCAAGCTGAAGGGGCAACTAAGAAGAATGTTCGCGCATTCCAACTGACCACTCAAGAAGCCGAACTCATTCCAGATGTGATAGCGGGTACGTTCTTAGTACATAACGTCTATGCAAAAGTATTATTTGACTCTGGTGCAAACCAAAGTTTCATTAATACTTCATTCTGCCAAGCTCTTAACCTACCTTTAACTACCCTTAGGCAGATTTTTACAGTCGAAACGGCAGATGGAAATTCTGTCAACATAGACAAAGTATTGCAAGAAGGAAAGATAGAACTGTTAGGCCATAAGTTTTCTGCAAACCTGTTACCTATGAATTTAGCCGGATTCGATATAGTATTAGGAATGGATTGGTTAGTCACCAACCATGCTCGAATCCTGTGTGATAAGAATTCCGTAGAAATCCGTACCCCCACAGGAGAAATAATCTTAATTACAGGAGATAGACCTCGGAAACCATTAAAATTCATTTCAGTAATGAAATTGGCTAGTTATTCAAGGAAACAAGAAATGGTGTATATGATTTCTGTAATCATTAACACTAAAAGTAAGGAACTCCAGGACATTCCTATAGTTTCAGAATACCCAGATGTCTTTCCAGAAGAATTACCTGGGTTACCACCGGATAGGGAAGTAGAGTTTAGAATTCATCTAATTCCAGGTACTACACCAATAGCTAAGGCACCTTATCGATTAGCACCTACTGAAATGCTAGAATTGAAAAAGCAGTTAGATGAATTACTAAGCAAAGGATTTATACAACCTAGTTCATCCCCTTGGGGTGCACCAGTGTTGTTTGTGAAAAAGAAAGATGGGTCGATGAGAACGTGTATCGATTATAGGGAATTGAATAAGGTTACAATCAAGAATCGATACCCACTACCTAGGATTGATGATCTTTTTGATCAATTACAAGGAGCTAGGTATTTCTCTAAAATAGATTTAAGATCCGGATACCACCAGTTGAAAGTACAAGAGGAGGACATACCTAAAACTGCTTTCAGAACTAGGTATGGCCATTATGAGTTTACAGTCATGCCCTTCGGATTAACAAATGCTCCAGCTGCATTTATGGACATGATGAATAGAATCTGTAAACCATACTTCGATAAATTTGTAATCGTGTTCATTGACGATATACTCATTTATTCCAAAAGTCAGGAAGAACATTGTAAGCACCTGCATGCACTCTTAACCTTGTTAAGAAAAGAAAAGCTTTATGCCAAATTCTCGAAGTGTGAATTCTGGCTGCAGGAAGTACAATTTTTAGGTCATATGGTGAATCACGAAGGAATTCACGTAGATCCTGTTAAAATAGAAGCAATTATTAACTGGAAGGTTCCACGAACGGCTATCGAAGTTAGAAGTTTTCTAGGATTAGCTGGATACTATAGACGATTTATTAAAGACTTCTCTAAGATAGTTGTACCTTTGACTAAGCTAACCTGTAAGGCAGTTAAGTTTGAATGGGGACCTAGACAAGAGGAAGCTTTTAGGATTCTAAAGCACAAATTGACGAACGCTCCAATCTTAGCTTTACCCGAAGGAACCAAAGATTTTGAAGTATACTGTGATGCTTCAAAATTAGGATATGGATGTGTGTTGATGCAACGCAAAAAGGTAATTGCGTATGCCTCTAGACAGTTGAAAAAGCACGAGGAAAATTATACAACTCATGACCTAGAGTTAGGAGCCATAATTTTTGCCCTTAAGATTTGGAGACATTATCTGTACGGAAGTAAGTTTACTATCTATACAGATCATAAAAGTTTAAGGTATATATTTGGGCAAAAAGAGCTAAACATGAGGCAAAGAAGGTGGATGGAAATCCTAAGTGATTACGACTGTGATATTCAATATCACGAAGGAAGGGCAAACGTAGTCGCAGATGCCTTAAGTCGTAAGTATCATTAAAAGCAAAAATGAGTCCGTGCTCTTAGGTTAAATCTACAATTAGATTTAATGGAACAATTGAAGAAAGTTCAGGAAACGGCAATCAAGGACGATGCCGAAGGAATGAAAGGTTACCTAAAGGAACTAGAACAAGGAAAGGATGGAATTTGGAGATTCCACAAGAAAGAGAATTTGGGTACCTAAGCAGGGAGAATTAAGAAATAAAATTCTAGAAGAAGCTCATAAATCTAGGTATACTGTACATCCAGGAAACAATAAGATGTACCAAGATTTAAGAAATAATTTCTGGTGGATAGGAATGAAAAAGGACATAGCTGAATATGTAACCAAGTGTCTTACTTGTTCACAAGTTAAGGCCGAACACCAGAAACCTTCAGAACTACTACAACAGTTAGAAATGCCTGTATGGAAATGGGAACTCATAACAATGGACTTCGTTACTAAGTTACCCAAAACCAGAAAAGGTAATGATGCTATTTGGGTAATTGTAGATCGATTAACCAAATCAGCTCATTTTCTACCAATGAAGGAAACCTTTAGCATGGAAAGGTTAGCCAAGTTGTATGTAGATGAAGTAGTATCCTTACATGGAGTCCCAATCTCCATTGTATCGGATAGAGATAGTCGTTTCACTTCCTGTTTCTGGACAAGTTTCCAGGGGGCAATGGGAACTCGACTCAATTTAAGTACTGCATATCATCCTCAAACGGACGGACAAAGTGAAAGGACGATACAAACAATGGAAGACATGCTCCGAGCATGTGTAATTGACTTTGGTGGTAATTGGGATAACCATTTACCATTAATTGAATTCTCCTATAACAATAGTTATCATTCAAGCATCGAAGCTGCTCCATTCGAAGCACTGTATGGACGCAAGTGCAGAACTCCCGTTTGTTGGGCAGAAATAGGAGAAAGTCAATTATCAGGCCCAGAGATTGTGCAAGAAACTACTGACAAAATAACACAAATCAAGGAAAGACTGAAAACTGCTAGAGATCGTCAGAAGAGCTATGCAGACAATCGCCGCAAGCCACTAGAATTTCAGGTAGGAGACAAAGTACTCTTGAAAGTTTCTCCTTGGAAAGGAGTGGTACGATTTGGTAAGAAAGGAAAATTGAGTCCAAGATATGTTGGACCATTCCCAGTGATCCAACGAATAGGACCAGTAGCTTATCGTTTACAACTACCAGAAGAATTAGCTGGAATACATGATGTGTTTCATGTATCCAATCTCAAGAAATGTCTATCAGACGAATCTCTGGTAGTACCTCTTCAAGATATAGAGGTAAATGAAAAGCTGAAATTCGTAGAGAAACCCCTAAAAATAGAAGACCGGAAGATTAAGTTTCTCAAACACAAACGACTAGTGCTAGTGAAAGTCAAATGGGAATCCAGGAGAGGACCAGAATACACTTGGGAACTGGAATCAGAAATGAAGCGAAAGTACCCTCATCTATTTCAGTAAATCTCGAGGACGAGATTTTTTCTCAAGGTGGGGAGGATGTAACAACTGTCACTAAAATCAATAATTAGGACGATAATTAGTCAATAAGAAAACCCTAATTGAGACACCCAAGTAATTCTGCATTGGCCCTAAAATTTTCAGAACAATCGGAAACAGGATCAGGGCCCCTAAAACTCAAGGGGGGCAAACCCTAGTTGAATAATTATCTAAATTAAACGTTGCTATGTTCTGATTGGCCCAATTGTTGAATCAGCAAAGCTAGTCCCGAGCCTAGGCAGCCTATGAATTAGACTGCTTAGCTTACGGACCGCAAGGGAAAGGGTTTACGGTCCGTAAGCGAGTCTCAAAAATTGCTATAAATAGCCGACCTTGGGACTTGAACTGAGAAATGAAAACGACGTAAAGTTGTTGTCTGTACGTCGAGTTAAGGCTGTAATACTACAATAAACACACACACGATCACGAGGTGCTGCCGCAATCAGGGTAATAACTCGATCGCTATTACGATTCAACGTCCGATCGATTATAACTATCCAACGATTGTCTGAGTGCTGCTCAAATTGAGCTGATACTTTGTTATTCATTGTGATTTCGACTTGAATGTTTGAGTGCTGTTCGAATTCGGACTATGCTCTGTCATTCGTTGTGAATCCATTGAATTATTAAGTATTGCACTTATTAATTGTTGTGAGGGTTTAATCTCGTGAATTGACGTAACTGCTGAATTAGTTACTAACCCGTTTGTGTGTACATTGTTAATTAAATTAGGTTAATCACAGGCAAATCAGTAAGGCTTAAACTCTGCTCGTAAAATCTTCAAAGTGAGTCATTCTCTTTTTATCAATTGTTTTACAAAACTCCAAATTATTTTCAAAGTTATAATTACAGGGATTAAGTCTTTGTAATCACCAAGTAACAGCCGGTATGTGGGGTTTTGTATACATTACTTGATAATCTTCAACATTGGGGCAGCCAATGGGTGATATGACCATAATCACAGACACCATTGGACAGGTGGGCCAATGGGTCGAGTGATAAAGTACCGTGGGTAGTTGGTTTAATATCAGAAACATTGTAATCGCTCTTAATACTATGAATTATAACTAATGGGTCGTTTTAGTAAAATGAATAATTCACTCAGTATTTCCCCGCTGACAAAACCTTTTTCAAACATGTTTCAGGTGATATGTTGTGAGCAAAGAAAGAGAAGTGCCGTGAAGCACTCCCAGCTTAGAAAAGTGGCTCAGTGTAAATAAATAAAAGAAACATGTTTTAAAAAAAAATAAAGATTTCCCTGGGAAATCACATTGTTGTAAATTTCGGGAGTTCATCCCTAAAGTTATAAAGCGAGCAGTTTAAATTATTAAAAGATCCTGTTTTACAAGACTTCCGCTGTCGCCTAAAATTTAAATACCGCAGGATTTCTGTCCCGCGGCTCCGGAAACGGGTAAAACCGGGTCGGGGGCCGTGACAATTGCAATTACAGAAAATCCAGTTCATCACTCTAGAACCAAGCACATAGATGTCAGATATCACTTCATAAATGATCATGTTGAAAAAGGTAACATAGAGATGTACTTTGTTCCAACATAAACCCAAATTGCTGACATTTTTACAAAACTTCTTGATGAAAAGAGACAGAATTTTCTAATCAGCAAACTTGTTATGGTTAACATAAGGGATGAAGATATTTCAGAAAACAATAAGTCAGAAACTAAAAACCAAACTGGTGATAATCAGGATGCAAACAAAAATTCTGATGACCAAAGAATGAAACAACAGATTTCTGATAAAGAAATCCATCAATCTGACGAAATATCAGAAAATCTGATAAATTATCAATAATCTGATAATTTACCAGAAAATCTGTTGATTCATCAGAAAATCTGATGAATCATCAGAAATTTTGATAAAACATCAGAAAATCTGTTAACATCAGAATCACCACTGATTATCAGAAAATTTCATGAATTTTACCATCATTATTCGTATCTCATATTTGTATAAACACATAACTGTAGATAATTCTGTTTTTGAATTTTTTTCCTTTGTATAGTTTAATTTATAAAAAAATCAAAAAGGGGGAAAGTCACTTGCATAAAGATAAATTCAAAGCCACCAAAGGGAAAATCAACCGTCACAGGTAAAATTTTCTGCAAAAATTCATTTTACTTCTACTTCCAAAGCATGCAACGTCATCTTTCAAAAGAGTATAGCAAGACACATGGGCATAAAAAAGATTAGGGGCTATAAAAGTAGCCGCCTAGTTATTCAATGCTACTCCCAAACGAGGGCTTAAAACTCTGTCATATACTCTCTGAACCAGATATTGTATTAAATGAAGAGAAAGAAAAGGAAAAGAAAATCTTGAGTTGTTAATACCATTTATGGCATAACTATCACTTTCATCTATATATATTAACAAACTCATGAAGACTTTCATCATCAAACCTCCACTTCAAAACTTTTTCAGAAAATTTCACTCTTAAAAAAAACCCTCAAATGGCAAAAGAAATCAGAACCGAGCACTTTCCTCTTATTCTTCACACCACACACAATCTTAGACTAAGGTCAAAGCTTGAAGGTCCTGCATGGGAAGACTGTCGGGTGGTGTACAACATGTTGAAGCAAAGTCCTTTGGGCCATGCTATATCAACTCATGTCACAATCTACCCCTCACTACTTCAAGAATTTTGGTGGAATGCAGAAATCTACAGAGGAACCAGCATGTGGATACAAAGCAAGGTGATGAACAGGGTAATCATTTTAAAGGAAGAAACTCTTAGAGATGCCCTCCAGTTGACTGATGACCCAGACACCACCTTCTTCCCAAGGGAAAAGCTGGAAGAAACTCTGAAGGAAATCGGTTATCGCACACCCAACATTTCGAGGCAGATCAGCAAATCTGGTTTTATTCCACCATACCAGTATTTGGTAACACAGCTCAGCGTCTGCTTCTCAAAGAAGATTGGACACTTTAATGAGCTGTCTTACAGGCTGATGGAAGTGGTGCATGTAGTTTTACAAGAGAAACCATACAACTTCTCTAAGTTTCTTATGAGAGATTTGGAAGCAAAATGGACATTCGTCAACCTTTTCTGATTTTTCCTCATTTTGTGACCAAGGGGATAACAAGCCAGCTGGGCTTCGGAGGAGTGACAAACTGGTACCCAAGGGCCCAGGTTGTTTTACAAGAAAATTTGAATGTTCCCTCCCTAATTCCAACTCATAATCACAGTGGACGCAAAACCTATCTATGGTTGTATGCTACTAGTTTCTATAGTGATTAGCTTTTTTTGTTTATTGAATTTTTTTTGTTTGTTTGTTTGGAAAGTATATATTTACTTGTTTCAAAAACATCACAATAGATTTAGGGGGAAGTAAATAGCTTATCTGATAAATTCACAGAAAAATATGATAAAGTATAAAGAAATCTAGTAAAAATCAGAAAATCTGATGAATCTGATAAACTTATCAGAAATTTTGATAAAACATCAGAAAATCTGATAAATCAACAGAAAAGGTTCAAAATAACCAGAATGACTGAAAAACAAGAAGAAATATTAGATAATATTGCTTAAAACTAGATTTAAAACAATGACAAAGAAACTTGTGACAAAGTTGAAAAGATTCATAGAAAGTTTCTGTCAAAATTGGAAATTAATCTGGATAATCTATCTTCAAAAGGATGAAACAAAAATAATGATAAATTGATGTTAAATTTATTTTACAAACACTCCTTGAAGACCAGAGCAAAGATGTGAAGTTCAGAAATGCTATGTAAGTAATATCTTCAAAACCTTACTTATTCCCTCTCATCTCAAAAAAAAAAAAAAAAAAAAAAAAAAAAAAAAAAAAACCACTATGATTCAATCTCCAAATTTGAATCCACTGAATTCTGATGAAGTATAGAGAAAATCCAACACTCAAAAGTTTTATTTAAGGATTTTCTGATACACATCATCACAAGGACTTGTTGGGAACCAATTCAGTTTCAAAAGGGTTTTATTGGACCTTTTTAAAATAAAAGGGTCCCACAGGGAGAAAAGGTGCAAGTTGGATGTTAGTGTTTATCTTCTAAAATCCTTAAAATCTGTGATTTTTAATAAAAGATTTATATCAAAATTTTCAGAGATATACCAAGGGTTTTTGTAAAACGGCTGTTTTCTCAATGGATTAAAACATCATTAAGGTGTCATAAACCACCTTAAATACAAACAACCCACGATAAACACTCAAAGATCTTTGTCTCAAAACACTATAAATACATCTTACAAACGGCAGAAAATTCCACCTTCAACTTCCTTCCTCAAAAGCAAGAACCCTAAAAACCCTTTTTCGAAGTAAAAACTCAAATCACCATGGTCGCAATCAACATCAACATGCCACCAGTTGAACACTCTATTCAATTCATCAATGAAGCAGAATTCCTACCCTTGAAAAGCAACAATGAAGCTATGAACACCAACATAGGAGAATACGACATAAAGTGCCAAATTTTGATCGAATTTCTGACAAGGTGTCCTATTGCTCAAGCCCTAACAAAGACCATAGATGTACCGAAAAAGCTTACAATTACACCGGAGAAGATAAGGGAATGTCTGGAGTTACCTGTAAGTCAAAATTATGATGAAGCATCTACAAAAGATGATATGTTTGCACAGCTTGATGCTGTGATGGGATACAAGGTAAAGATCTCGAAGATTGGCGAATTTAAAAGAAACAAGATGCATGCCTTCTGGCAAGTGCTAATGGAGATTTTAAACAAATGCTTATCATCAAAAATTGGGGGTAACAGATCAGATTAACAAGAATGTTCTGAAAATCATGTTCAGCCGTATCACATGGATGAACATTGATTTTGGAGTAGAAATCTTTAATCTGATCAGGACATCAATATTGACCAACACTGGAAGGATAGATTCACATCTACCTTTTCCTAGATTTTTGTCAATCATGATTTCTGATGCATTTTCTGAAAGGAATATGGAAATTCCTGCATCAGAAAACATATGGAGTACTGAGGTGGTGAGACCATGGTTTGCTTTGGGCTTCTAGAAATCAGATTTTGATGTGCCTGCTCTATCAGAAAGTATGATGAATCTGATACCAGAGGATTCACCCTACAGAGCAGAATATCTAAAGATGTTGAACAGAAAACGAGAGAATATAGCAGTTTTTGACAGGATATCCCCAATGGAGCATGATGCACAAGAATCAAGTGCACCACAAACAGAGCAGGAGGCTCAGTCAGAACCTCAACAAGGTGATGAAGATGTACACATGAGTCCATTGGCAGAAGAGCATCATGCAGAAACCTCACACATGGGAGAAACATGTGCATAACACTCTAAATTTAATGTTGTTCAAAATTCTGATAGTGAATCTGATGAATCAATTAATGGAGATTATATTATAGAACATAGAGGTATTGTTTCTGAAAAACAAGTTGTGAGTGAATCCAAAGACCCATTCTCTGAATCAGAAAATGAGGAGGAGAATGAGGTGGCAACAGGTGGAGATCAGTTTACTGATCAAAGGAACGTGGGTGAGAAAAGCAAGAGTTTCTCAACAACTCATGGAGAACCTGAAAAGGTTCAAGGATATGAGTAAAACCCGGATTTGAATAGGTTTCAATATTCTTGTAAGGGTACGGAGGATTGGGATTATTTCCAACCTCCTAACCTTAAAACAGCAGCAAGTGTGTCTTCTGCTGGTGTTAGAGGTGGAACATCTATTGTTCCTCCTGTTACCCAACAACAACAAACTATGTCAACAGAACAACTTCACAAGGAACTTGATGACATCACAGTTGTCTGTACTGGAAAAACAGCAACAGAAGAAAAGCTTGATCCAATACCGGAAGAGATCAGAAACCAAAGATCTGATATTAAAGCTTTATCAGAAACTGTTGAAACTGTGAAGAAAGAAACAGATGTCAACACTGCAGCTCTCAGCAAACTACAACAATCATCAGAAAGCAGAGAAAAGTCATCGGAATTTGAGAAAGCTCTCAAAGAACTTCAAGAAATCAAGACAAAGATGGCAGAAGCTGCAAGTGTAAGAGAAAGTTCAAGCACTGGGAAGATTCTTGAAGAAATTCAAGTCCTAAGAGCCAATAGTAGCAGCATGGCAGAGGCTCTTGAAAAATTGATGATGGAATGGTCTACACAGAAGAATCAAGACAAACTGGAGTTTCAGAAAATGCAAAAACAAGAAGAAACAAATGCTCAAACTCTTTCAAATGTCCAATGGTTAGTAAAGAGGTTGCAATACAATGTTGCCAAACTGGAAAAGATTGATTTGCATGAACTGAAAGCTCAAATTCCACAAGATGAAACAGTAAGAGGAGTAGAAATTTCTCAACAAGATCAGTCCAAACAACCAGAAGTCCCTCAACAAGAACTACCCAAACAACCAGAAACTTCCACACCACAAAAGCAAAAACAACCCATGGGTCCTCCACTAAATGTACCAAAACCCATGGGTCCCCCACCAAATATACCAAAGCCAGACAGATTAAAGATGCTGACACAAGTAGCAATCCCAGTTGAATCATCTTCCATAGCTCTCACTGATGAAACAGAATTCAGCAGACAATTTAATGCAGCAGAGAAAAGAAAAGGGGAAGATGAAGGGACATCCTCGAAAAGACCAAAAACAGTGATCAGAGAAGCTCCAGATGGAAAGCCAAAAGAATTCTCACTCTTAGAAGCTGATCAACACACAATGATGTACCCTGAAGAACACTTGAAGAACTTCTACTGGAATGATGAGGAAGATGAACAGGTAAGGCAACTCTCCCAGTAAGCTCAAACATCATTCAACTCAGAAAATAGAGAAGTTGGGAACTCATGTACAATCCTATTACAAATCCAGTGGTTGGTATTGAAAAAATTAGCACTGTAAGTTATCAAGGTAGAGTCATGGGATCTTATAAGTAGAACAAGTATACATTGCTCAGAGCAGATGGAACTCCAACAACTGTTACTGATGGAGATCTGGCTGATGAAATTCATCCACTGAGCATAGTAAAAACGAAGCAGATCATTGATCAAGAAAAGGGCAACACGGTACACATCAGAAGAGCCCTTCATAGCATCAAGGAAGCAGGAAAGAAAATATATCAAAGAGCTGCACTGACAGACTTTGACCTATGCATCAACTTTAAGTACAGCTAGAAAGTACAAACACCTCCTCCTAACAACACCATTCCAGCTGAAATTCCATCCTTAAAAGCAAGAACTGGAGATATCTTTGAAACACCTGAAATGTCTGTAGTTTTTAAAGATGCTAATGATAAGAAAGCTCTGTTCAGAATCAGTGAAATAAACATGTATTCAAATCAGACCCTGAACTATATCAAGAACTGCATGAATGAAAAACAAGAGCAGCTCAAGAAGAAAGGAAAGGATAATGAACAGCTGGGAAAGACAATTGAAGATATTATTGAAAGGTGGAAGGAAGCAAGAGGTTGGTGCAAGGAAATTAACAAAACAACTCACAAGAAGATTGATTACAAGAAAACATTGAAGCCAGGAGACACTTACAAAAGTGGGCTGAAGATCAATTGATAACTTCATGAACTTACAATCTGTTTAGGAAACATTATTTTTGTTTTTTGAACTTGTTTGGATTTTCTCAATTTGGTTGTTTGAATTCTTTGTTTTTAAGTTTGGTTGAAATTTGTTTATGTTTGACATAAGTAGTTGTTTTTCTTACAATATTGTTGGACCCAGTATGGCCTAAACAACTTCTTTTCACATAATATGGCAAGTGATTTCAGTAGATGTGAAAAAGATGTGCGGAAATGGAAGTCGGACTTTCAAGAAACAAGACCTACAAAATTATCAAGTTTATATCACTTTGAAACAAAATAGTTTAACAAGGTGATTGTAAGATTATTATCCAATACAAATGAATCTTGAATTATGTGGGTGAGAAGGGCAATGGAGTTTGGGTGTTTGTATATGAATGCTAAGCTTCAAACTCAATTGTCTTCTGCTGGTTGAGCCTTCTATTTATAGAAGGCGGGGTGTATGAATAAACAATAGTTTATTCATGCAATAAGTCCTGCAAAAAGTGGCCATTTGACATATTCATTGAATCCGACATTCAACTTGCCTTTTTCATCATGATATCCAATAATGTCAACTTGCTTCGGTAAGTGTGGCAGGATAGAGCCAATTTCAGACAAGTGGGGTATTTCATCAGAATTCTGATAAACCACTACATCAGAAATTCTGATGAACAAATCATCAGAAAAATCCTGATGATCAGAATCGTCAAAAGCTGATGATATTTCATCAGAAATATCATCAGATCCATCAGAAATGACATTTTTTTGATAATCCAATTCAGCTCTTGATCAACTTGTGATTCTTTGAAGTAGATGATGTGCATTTCAGTTGTCCTATCTGATCTTCTTCTTCTTGTTGTGATCTGTAGGACTGTTATCTCTTCATAGATCCAGTTGATTATGATTTTCTTCAATACTTACAAATAAAGTTTCCTAACAGTTTCCCCCTAAGTATTGTAAGAAAATGAACTACCTCATGAATATAAAATTTCCAAACAGTGAAAACATAATACTTGCAAATTTAAACCAGTTTTTGAAAAACAAATTACATAAAAGATGAAATTCAAATAAACAAGTTCTTCAATTCAGCTTTACTCTCTTGTGCACATCCCCTATCTTTAATTGTTTCTTGTAAGAGATATACTTGTTGCAGCTGACATACATGTCTTTGTACCATTTTCTTGCTTGGATCAATTCTTCAATCATTTGCTCAATTTCTTTCCTGTGTCCCTCCAAGTTCTTTTCTGTCTTCTGAAGATGTTCTTGTCTTTTGTTCATGGTTTTCATGATATACTTCAGAGTTTGATTTGAGTATTTCAGATATCAACACTTCTGAACAGAGTTTTATTATTTTCAATATCTCTGAAGATGACACCATAGTTGTGAATGTTAGTTTTGCTTGTAATGATGTCTCCAGATCTTGCGTCTTCCAATATTTCTGAGGGAACTTTTGTCTTTAGTGGTCTGATATACACCTTTTCGTTGTGTACATGCTCAAAATTGATGCATAGATCAAAGTATGAAAAAGCTATTCTTTCAAACAGTAGTATTCCAGCCTTTGATATGCCATTTAATGCTCTTCTGACCTCTTGGTTATTTTTTATTTCCTTTTCATAGTAATCCTTCATAAACATAATGTCTATAGGATGCAACTGGTCAGCTATTTCTTCATCAGTCACCATTTGTTCTTCCCCATTCTTTCTCAGAAGAGTGTATCTGTTTTGTACACGAGTTCCTCCAACATCATCGATTGCTACTTTCACTTCATTCACTTTTAAAACGTTCTTTACTGGATTCTCATTCTTGGTGTGAATGCTGCCTGGATTTATTTTAATCCTTGCATCTCTTAAAGCCAGTCTGACAGGAGACAGTGGTCTTGGCAGTTCATCTTCTTTTGTTAAGTAGTAACTTACCAGATTGTACTCAGGGAATATCATTACATCCCTGGAAATCTCTTTAACCATGACAGACTGAGTTTCAGAGATTTTTCTCTTAACAATCTTTGATTTTCCTAATGAATCACCTTCTTGTTCCCATTCACTCATTGTTTGTAAATTCATATATTTACTTATGGCTGAGTCATCGGACAATGTTGGTTTGGGGACACATGATAGCAATTTCAAATTTGTAATAATTTGTGGTTTTGAAGTTGCTAACCTTTTCACCATTTCATCTTTTGGAATAATTTGGAGGTGGTCCCATCATTGTGATTCCAGCTTTAGTGATTGGTGTGGTTGATGATTGTTGAGGAGTTGACTTTGGAGCTTCTTGGTGTAATCTTTCAGCAGGAATTTCTTTCATGAGTTCTTGTGGATCCAGTTTGGCCAATCTTGCAATGTTGAATTGCATCTTCTCCATCAGTTGTTGCACTTCTCTTACCTGTTTTGAGTTGCTGGCCATGTTTTTCTGAACTTTGTTGAATTCAGTTTGAGCTTTCATTTGAATTTCAGCCCATTCTTTTGACAGCTTCTCAAGGGCATTTGTTATACTGTTGTTACTTGCCCTTAATATGGTAACTTCCTCCAAGACTCTGTTTGAACTGCTTGACTCCCTTGATTCTACAGCCTTTGCAACTTGTGCTTTGATGTTTTCTATTTTTGTGAAAATCATTTGGATTTCTGATGAAGAGATGTTGGATTCTGGTGCCTTTTCTTTCATCCTTTAGAGAGACTTTAGTGCTTCAGTGTTTTCTTCACTTTGTTTCTTTATTACTTCCACTGATTCTGACAAAGCCTTCATTTCAGCCCTTTGACCTTGTATTTCTGTCAGCAATATATCAAGTTTTTCTTCTAATAGATTTCTTTTGCAGACTTTGTAAACACTTTCCAGCACAGTTTCCAGATTTTCTTGATTCATGGGTGTTTCAGGGATATTTGGAACAACAGATGTTCCTGCTAACATTCCAGCTGCAAACACATTTGCTGCTGTTTTGGAAATGATAGGGTCACTTTTGGCTTTACCAGATTTTGGTACAACCTTAAGTTTACTAGTATCATCTCCACCAGTGGTGAGTGACATACTCTCATCCTGGATTTCCTTATGTCCTTGAATCACATCAATATGTGATTCTCCACAAGTTTTTAAGGTAAACACATTACCTTTTTCCAGATTTCCTTGATCAGTTTCCTGATCTCTATCTGTTGAGATCTCATTCTCTTCCTCATTTTCTGATTCAGAGTTGAGATTAAAAGCACTAGTATCCTCTTTATCAACATCAATCTTTTCATGTTCTAAATTGTAAGAAACATTAACTGAACTTTCTGATTTTGTTTGTTTTGAGTGAGTATCAACTAACACAGTTTTTGAAAGAGATGTACCAACAATATGAGATTCATTATGATGTGTCACTTCAGTTGCTTCAATTTCAGTGCCATCAAAGTTAGCTTCTTCATAATGTTCTTCAGCATCTTCATGAGTTTCTCTAGCAATGTGTGATTCTGCATAGTGTTCATGTGCTGTCTCTTGTTGAATTTCAAATTCATGATGAATTCTTCCTTCATGAATTTGTTCATTTTCAGCATCATCTGTCTTGTTTTCTGGTGAGTTAGTAATCATCAGAATTCCTTTTCCACCTGCACCCTCTGTTTCTGATGACCTAGACTTTTGTGCTTTTTCTTCTTTTGGTGATGAAGAGCAGCTAAAAATTTCTATGCTGGCTCTTTCTGTTGAAGAGTCTGATTTGGTCAGAAGTGCTTCATGCTGTATTCTGTACTGTGAGTCTGGTGCAATGAGGCACAGCATGCTTTCTGGTAACTCAGGGATATCTTTGTTAGATTCCCATCCATGATTGGAACTCCAGTCCTTCATGGTATTTGAACTCCACATATCTTCCAAAATTGGAATTTCTATATCTCTTGTAGCAAATGTTTTAGAAATAAGAACAGAAATTAACCTTGGATATGGCAGATGTGAGGTTATTTTTCCATTTCTAGTGACGATTGACCTCTTGATCAGGTTGAAAATTTCTGACCCATAATCAATTTTGAACCCAGTTATGAGTCCATACATGATTGTCAGAATAGCTTGACTAATTTGATCAGTTCCTCCTATTTTTGAGGTGAGACATTTGCTTAACACTTCCATCATCACTTTCCAGATAGCTGGCATTTCATTTCTTCTAATTGAACCAATTTTGTTGATTTTCTTGTTTTTGTAACCAAGCCCAATGATAAAGCTTAATAACTCTTCTCTGCTTGGTGCTTCAATGTAATTATCAAGAATAGGTAGTTCGAGCCATTCTCTTACCCTTGCAGGGGTTAATGTTACAAAAACACTTCCCCATACATGAGCAGAGACCTAATTTTCTTCAACTTCATTAAAAGTGTGAACAAATTGCTGTAATAGCTTTTCTGGTACTTCTCTCTCTTTTGTTAGAGCTCCTGAGATTAGACAATTCATGAGATACTCTATCAGAAGTTGACATCTTACATCATATTCTGAATGCTTTGTATTGATCAGCAGTTGTTTTCTTTCATTGGCAGAAATTTTGTGTCTTCAATGAAAGGTACATCGTGTTGATCAATTAGGATGTTGAGGTTTACTTCGGCCATTGTTGAAGTTTGTGAATTAGGGTTTGGAATTTAGGGATTTTTGGATTTTGAGTGAGGAACAGGGGAAGTTTTGGTTTGAAGTTTTTGTGAAGAAGGTGTGTGATTTTCGAATTTTCTGCTAAGAGAGATTTATATAGTGAGGGTTTTAGCAGAGAGTTGTGGGTTTATGGAGTTGAGGGGATATGGAACGTGTCATGTAGTGGCGGTTAAAGGATCAATAATTGTCTTTATTACCGTTGGATCGTGTGATGTGAGTTTTGGTTCAGAATATAATCGTTGGATCGTGGGTATCAAGACTTTAATGATGATTAATCGTGTAATCGTGGTTTTTCCCTTTCAACTTGTTCCTTCAATTTGTAGTTTCTTCAATCATTCTTACACGAACGTTGTTGCACTGATTTTTGATTGGAGAAAACTATCAGTTCTATGACACCTTTTTATCATTGTGGACCCCATTAGATAGGAGGTCCAATCACCTTCCTTCATATGCATCCTCTTTTCTTTGTAAGTCAAAGTCCCATTCTGATGATGTTATCAGAAAGTCAACATAAATTCTATTGAAAGTATGTATTGTCTTTAATCTTTTGTTGACCTTTTAGATGTGGTCAACAGAAGTCAATAATTTTCAACAGAATTTATTGGTTGAGTTTTCCCCCTAAACTTGTGATCCTCTTCAACAGATTTTTTTTTTTTTTTTTGAGATGAGAGGGAATGAGATAAGATTTGAAGACTCACATTTGTTTTTCTGGTGGCATCCATGTCTCTTGGCTTTTTCTGATATTTTCTGAAATATTTTATCATCTTGAAGTTTTATCAGAAAAATTTTGATTCATTTTTGAATCTTCAGATTTTGTCTTCTGTCATCAGAAATTTAGAGTTTTGTGGCAAGTTTTTGATTTCTGATGATCATGTTTCACATTTTCTTTACTTATTTCCCAAACCATAAACCATGAGTCAGATAGCAAGGCAATAGAGAAAGCACATAATATAAACATGTTAAAAGAAACATAAACAAAACAAAGGAAAATAAAAAACTAGTCAATATCTATGCCTTCACCATGTTCCATTTCCAGGAGCAACAACAGATCAGTTATCAACCCATAGTTCTGGTTGGTGGGTACAAGCATGTTGAGACCCATGTTTTCTTGAAGTCTCATACCAGCTCTTGGATAACTTGCAAGAATGCCTACAAAGTCTAGTTGGCTCGTGATTATCTTTGTCAGAAAACGAGGATACATCAAGAAAGGCTTGCTAACCCACATGTTACTTGCAAAATCTCTCATTAAATAATAAGAGAAATTGTAAGGTACTTTGAGTACAAGTGCCAGTATAGGCTCCATCAATCTAAGAGACACTTCATGATGATTGATGGCCTTCTTTTAAAAGCATGCACCCATCTGTGTGACCAGATATTGCCATGGCTTGATAAAGCCATGTTTGTTGATTGCTCGTTGTTGGGTTTGCGTATGGTAACCCATTTGCCTCAGGACATCATCCTTCTGAGCCCTTGTGAACGTCAGGACGTCATTCTTATCATCGAGTTGAAGAGCTGTCCTTATGGTGGCTTCACTTAACAGAATTTTTTGATTTAGCACCTCACTTTTGATGGCCATCAGTTCCCTGTTCTCATACTCATATAATGTTGCATTTTTCCAGAAGATTTGAAGAATCTCTAGATGAACAGTTATATGAGCAGTGAGGGCATAGTTCAAGTTACTACTCATGAGCATTTTGAGCACAACTTGACATCCTTCCCATTGAGGACCTTCCAGATTGGTCCTCAATCTAAGATTATGATATGGATATTGAACTATAGGATCGTTTTCAGACCCAAACGAGTCGATCAGAAGAGAACTTGTTCAATATGAGAGGCGGAAACAAACATATTGGAGTTATTTCAGCTAGATTCACTTTAAATTGTCTCTTTTATTGAAAACACAAAGTTTTACAGCCTGGAGACACTTCGGCAGCACTTCGTTGCTGGAATCAGATCGCTACAAATGACAAGGCACATCAGGTATTTATAGGCATGCTGATTTCGCACGAAACCACTCAAATGAAATCAATTTCACACGAAATCACTATTTCATGCGAAATACCCAGAAACAACCATTTCTTGTTTTTCGTGCCCTGATCTATCTAATACAATACAAGACTCGATACAAGACGAAGTCGACAGACGTATGTACCAACAGACTCCCCCTCGGATGTTGACGAAGTCTTCGGTGTCGAGTATTCGGTTGTAAAATCTTCAGTCTTTATCAGTCCTCTTGTTCTCTCCAAAGATTCTCCATTGTAAGCATCCTCAGTCAATCTTGATCTCTTCTTCTTTTTACAGGATCAGAATCACAACCTGTCACTCATCCTGTTTTAGCATTAGTATCTTGCATGAACATAATTCCAAAATCAGACACTGGCTCTAATCACTCCTTCTTGACTGTCTTCAGACTCCCCCTTTCAATAAGCTGGGATCGCAGTCTGTAATTTTTCTTCTATGATCGTAATCTGGCTTTTTGTAACCACAGAATCCTCAGGTATCGGAACTTCGCTATTTTCAATCTTCAAACCTGCACATTCTCTACCACAAACATAAGTTTCACAAATTTAAAACTTTGCAAATTTAGAAACCACATAGCAGATATCATTCAAAATGATTTAATCTTTGATGACCACTAACCTTTTTCACTCACTCTTTCCCAAACTTGTTCATCATGTTTAGCACTTGGAACTTTGAAAATCAGCTCTCCACTATTAGTTGTCGAAAATCTTTTTGTATTTTTCAAAATTTTATGCTAAAACACACTGGAAATCTTTTTGAATTTTTTATCTTAATGAAATGCAGTAAAGAAATATTTGCAGACACTATTTTTGTGAGTTTGTGTAAGAGGATCATATCAGTTTTTGAGACAAATCACTAACACCATTAAGCTTTTAACATTTTAAGTTCTAAATGATTCACTTAGATTGTCAGTATATTGGTCCACTTAAATTTTTACACAAAGTTCAACTGTTCCGAGATACGAGATTAATGTTTTAAGAACTTGAACTTATTCGCGTGTCCCACCTCAGAATATACTCCCGTATCCAGATCCCAATATTCAGTCTTACAGGTGAATATACCTAGATGATATCTGTAAGGGGTTAAATGCGAGACCATAAGAGCTCAGGCTATTGCTTTCGCAAAATCAGAGAGATGATGGTTCGACATTAGGTGTGTTCCCTTTAGAGAATCTTTTCTTCAACAGCACATGATTAGCATTTTGCAATGTTTCATCATTTTTATGCTGAGGGTGATGCTTTTATTTCAAGCAAGCGAAAAGTATTATACTGGGACTAGGCCATTGCTTCCGCAAAATCAGAAGTCCCGGGATAATACCCCAGATATCACTAAGCATAAAGACCTAGTATCTCAGAAAGAGGGGTCTTTCAAACAAGATTTCGGGGGTTACCCATATATCCGAGAGATGTTCCCCACGAGATAAGTAAGTATTTGAATTTTAGGTTTATATCTCGAAACACTCTACTAAATGTGTAAAAACCTACTGGCATATCCGCAGTGAGACCGTTTATCACATTTTTAACTTTCCATTTTTTTAGCGTGCTGTGATAGTCCACTGATGTACTATCATTTCCTTTTTCTCATAACAAAACTCATTTTTGAGTTTTTCAATGTTTTTGGCTTTTTCTTGATTTTATCATGTTTTTGGATTTTTCAAATTTTCGAAATTTCTAAAAATTTTTACTCCCCCTAAAATCAAAATATGTTTCAATTTTGATTTTCTGGGAAAATTTAAAAACAAACTGTACAGATAAAGTGACAACTGTTGTGAATTGCTTCAATTCGCCATTTACTCGGCATAAACAATCAGAACTCCCCCTTACAGCAAACTATTTTCCCATAATGATTTCAAAACACTAGTTTGTTTTAATCAAAATGGTTATTCCGGAAAATTAGTTTTATTGATTTTCTCAAACCATTTGTAGGTTAGGGGATTCATTCATCACTTTGTTTTCTCAAACATTTGAATGAAAGTTAAATCAAGTTCAACTTAATGACCTTGATTAACAACTTGTAAGTGACAACCCACTTTTTTACCACTTGTAGGTTTACTCAAACATATCCAAGAATGATGCCGATTCCTGCTCCACGATAACCAACTTGGGAGCTCTGGCAAGTCCAGAGTTTTAGTTGTGATAGGTTCTATCCCAGTTACCAACCCGGGATGAACCATCTCCATCTGGTTTTTTCAATTTCTTCTCATAAAATTCTTTAACCCCCTTCACCTTCCCATCAATCATTTTTCCAAAAATGTTTTGAACAGTGGGGTTAAAGGCTTTTTCAACATCAAATTCTTTCTTTTCGGAAAAGAATTGATTTGAAATGTCAACTTTGCCAACCTTTGTTTTTAAATTCTCAGCCCACAATGGTGGAAAATTTGCATCATCCAAAGGCGGAACTGATTTCTCTTCTTCATAACAACTTGTGGCTCCTCTGATTTTGTGGAATCAGATTCATCACCAGAACTATCACTTAAATTCTTAACAACCCACATTTGGTTATTAAGTTTCTCCTTTCTTTTGTAAGAACTTTTCGAACATTCACCAACCTCGAAAATTGAATTTTCAAAAACTTTAAATTTTTTAGTTGGTAGTTGGGTTTTCTCAACAACTTTTTTTTGAGTTTTTCAGAGACTTCCTGTTTTGATTTGATTGCCATTGGACAATTTCTTGCAATGTGACCAACTGTTTTGCATTGAAAACAGGTTCTTGTCTCCTTCTTCTGCTGAGCAATGCCTTTCTTCATTTCCTCTTGCTTCTTTGCAAGGAATTCTTTGTTTGTCTGCTTTCTGAACACTTGCTCTTTTTCTTCTTCAGTTGATTTTCCTGAAACAAAAACAGTTTTTGATTTATAAGTTTTCTCATTTTTATAATTTTTCGATGGAATAAAACCCAAACCCTTCTTTTTGAAATTACCGTTATGATATGGTTTCTTTCGATAACCTGAACCAGAACTATAACCTTTTTTCTTGTTTAAATGTTGTTGAACTCTTGAGGTGTATTTTTTAGGTTGTTCATTAAGATTTACATCTTTTATTTCATAAATGTTAATTTCTGTTAGTTTGAAAACCTTTCTGATCATTTCAATTTTGACACCTCTTATTGGAAATTCTTCATCAGAATATAATTTATCAGAATCATTCAAAGTATAAGCAACTTTGAACGTTTCGTCATTCAAATTAGACTTTGATAACAGAAATTCTTTATTGTAAACTCTTTTTCCATGTTTGACTTTTGAACTTGACGAATCCGATTCAGACTTTGACTCTGATTTTGACTCCGACTTTGACTCCTCAGTTTCATCGTTATCCAACACCTGATCGACCACTTTCTTTATTAATTCGGACTCACGATCAGTGTCAGACGATGTGAAAGTGACATCGATGTTGTCTGGCAAATTTTCTGAAGACTCAGACTCCCACTGTAAATTGGTTGCCTTTTTTACTCTTTCTGAATTTGGATTTCGTGGAGAATATCCATTTTCAAGCGGGGGTGGACACTTGTTGTAACTGGCACTTTGTTTCTTACCAGATATCTTCACTTCAGTATCCTTTCTCTTTTCAGAATTCTTCTCTTCAGATGTTTCTTCTTCAAATGCCTTCAACAGTTGGATAAATCTTGTCAATAACATAAGAAGTACATGAGTAACTTTTTAACAACCTATTTACTCTTTCTGTTTCAATCCTCTGTGTTTCCAGTTTTTGTTCCAACACAGCACACTTTTCAGTGTAATTGTTGACAATTTTCTGCTTAGTCATGAACGCTCCTTGAAGTGTTTTCATGGCTGTTGCTTGTTCACTGCTTCATTGATTATACTGATTCATTGCTTTGTTTAGAACATCATAGGATTCTTTCAATCTGTTCATGTTATGAATCAAAGTACTGTTTTGCTTCTTCACTGCTTCACAGTTTTCAAATTTCACAGGAATCTTTTGTGCATCAGCTTCTGCATCAACTTTGAAAGCTAGAACTTCTTTTACCATTTTCTTTATCACACGAACTTCTTCATCATCACTGCTAACTTGCTTTTTAACTTTCTTCTTTTTCTTTCGGACTTTTTCATCATCACTGTCACTCTCTTCAAGCATTTTTAAGTGTTCTTTCATTCTGTTAGCATAATAATCATCATTGTCACTATCTTCTTCAACTCTAGCAACAAAAGCTTTGGCTTTTAACATCTCTTTATCCGGACAATAATTGTCCCAACTAAAGTTTTCCCAGCTAAACCCTTCTGGTAATCTTTCATCATCTTGGTTTATTAGACATGCTTTACTATCAGCTGACACATATTTGTCCCAACTGAATCCTTTTGATGATTTTTTATCTTCTTGATTCACCATACAAACTCTCTTTGATGATTCTTCAATCTCCTTCCTGGCATCAGCAGTTTGTGGTTGTTGTTGATATGGTTGTTGAGCAACTTGATGATAAATTGCTTTCCGATAATAATCATTGTTGTTGAAAGGATTTTGAGCTCCACTTGCTTCGCGGTTTGTGCACTCCCTCTTGAAGTGTCCTTTTTCCCTGCAACGAAAACAAATAACTTTAGATTTATCAAAACCTAAAGTAGAAAAATTAGCATCACGGAAGTCATCTCTTCCTGTGATCTGTTTGAATTTCTCAGCTCTTCTCAACACACTCGCCAAATACCACTTTATGTCCATTAACTCCATCTCTTCAGCATCGATTTGATCGTAATCCTCTGTTGTCAACATTGGATTTTCGATCCGCCCTGCAACTAAACTCTCATATGACTCTAACACAGTCACCAACAAAGACATGTGACCTTTTGCAACCTCTTCCGAGAAATTCTGACCATTCTCTAGGATTAATGCAATGTTGCATTGTAACATCTTTCCATTCTTGGTTGCTGAAAAGTTTGGATCAAATGATGGATACGAAGAAAATCCTATTTTACTGTCTGATCCTTGAGATGACCCTCCAAAAGAACCTTTAGCATTGAATACAGTTTCGATCTTTGGTGACATGTTGGTCTTATCACTGATACCTCCTTTGTAATATAACCCAATATCTTGTTCACCATCAAAATCTTTCATTCTTGATATCTTCATTTGTTCCATCTCTTGAGCTTCAAGTTTTTCAATGAATTTACTCAAAGTTAGAGTGTTAAACCCTTTCTTATTCCTTAACATCATAAGGTACGTGCCCAGACCTCATGTGGTAACACATCAGCCAGCTTTTCAATCAATTCTTCATTATCTTTTGTGATGCTCAATCTCTTCATGTTCATTACTAAATTGCAATATCTTTCGATAATCTGCTTTGTGTTTTCAGTTTTTAACCCTCGAAATAGATCAAACTCCTTTTTGAAAAGTGATTTTTTATTCTTTATCATCTCTTGACTTCCAACAAACTTCGATTTTAATGCTTTCCAAATTGAATATGCACTTCCATTGTGTTGCAATAAAACCAAAATGTCTTCTTTAAGAGCTTGTTGCAGTAAACTAATCATCATCTTTTCATTTTTGTATTTCTTTTTCTCATCAACACTTAGGTCTTTAATTGCAATCTCCTCTTCATCATCATTTAACGATCTAATATATTTCGCTTCAACACATTCCCAAGCATCCAAATAATTTGCTTGAACCCAATTTTCAAAACGCTCCTCCCATCCTTTATACTCCTCAATATTCATGAGCTTTGGCGGTTTTTGCATGGTCCCCAGTAACACCTCGTGTTTTCGAATGTCAAAGTCAAAGTCAAAGTCCAAGTCGAGTTTGACTTCTTTGACTGTAACTAGTCTATTCTATGCTTTAAATTGTATTATGTGGAGTAAGTGTTGTTAATCAGAGAAATCGAGCTAATCGAATGTTTAACCGATGCGAAACGATTTACGACTGTGAATAGTAGGAAGTAACAATGCGATAAAGTTAACCAATCAACAATCAAGCTAATCGAATCATTAATCGAACTCGAAACTTGAATTATGCGAATTTGGTGGTATTATATGTGTGTGTGTGTGCCTTATGTGTTACCTGTGCGTGTTTACCTTATGCTATGTGTAGTGATCAATCGAATCGAAACTCGAAACTCAATCGAACTCAATCGAAATCGAAATCGAAATCGAATAAGGAATGTAGATGCAGTGGTTGGGATTAAAAGTAATTTGAATAGGAAACTCTATCGTACTCGTATCGTCTTCAATCGAAATCGAAATATCAAAAATCGTTGCACCGAACACTCGAAATAGGCTGTGGATCGATCAGGCTCCTAGCCGATCGAACAGCCCAGCCGATCGGACAGACTGTCCGATCGAGCTGGCTATCCGATCGGGATGCCTGGCCGATCGGCCAGCCCTTTCCTCTTTGGGAAGCCTATAAATAGGCCTGTCATTGTCATTCTTTCCACTTTTGGAAACCCACTGACCGACCAGCTCGTGCTCCCCTTCTTTTCTCATATTTCTTCCGATTTCGGTAAGTTTTCATCCTAAATCTTGTACTTTCTTGATCAATACACACTCCTACACCTCTCTATCTTTCAAATCTTGATTTCTAACCGTCAAATCATCAAAGATCTAAGCATTCTAGGATGATGTCATCATGGTGTTCTTCAAGAACTTCATGTTTTAGCCTCAATCCACCAAGAATCACTTAGATCTAGCCGATTTCCACATAAAAACACTAAGATCTACCACAGATCTGAACATTTGCATAGTGTGAAGGATTGAAAGATGGATTTTCCAACTTTCTTTCAACTCTTTTACACTCAATGCCTTCAAACCGGTAGAAACGGAGCTTGAGCCAACTCACCAATCATTCTAATGGTCAAGTGGTTCAAGATTCGGATTCTATCTACGAGATTCACCGATTTCGGGTTGAACTATAAACTCTGTTCCGAACCGTTCACCGGCCAGACTTGGGTGATTCCTGTCCGAGCAGGGGAAACAAGTAAGAACGAAGGTGCCATGGTTCAACTCGTTGTCAAAATATCTCAATATAACGTCAAACAATTAGAACAGCCAAGTGTTAGACGAACAGGTCGACCAGGTCAGGATGCTGACCGATCGAACAGGTTATTCGAACGAACAGCCCAACCGATCGGACATGTCAGCCGATCGACCAGGCCAGCCGATCGGCTAGAACATGGCCCCACACTTTGACAATTTCATGATGTATAGTATTGAACGAACTGATGTTCGATCGAACGAGCTGTTCGATAATATTACTCATCAGATCATGAGATACTATGCTTCAACCCTTAATCGATTTTTCAACTTGTTCGACGTATTGGAGTGCCACCCGATCGAACATGCTGTTCGATCAGGTGACATCCAGCTGAGGACTTACTACCGAAGTGTCTAACCGATCGGTTAAGCCGGCCGATCGAACGGTCCGTTCGATCGATCGACCTGAAAGGTAAGAACACTTCAATGTTCTCAAATACTACAACAAAAACTTCAAAAGGTCAAGCCATCATACACAAACACATCCTACACAAGGGAAGAAACAATCCACTCGAACAGTCGAACCGATCGAGCCTACCAGCCGATCGAACAGGCTGTCTGAACGGACTGTCTAACCGAACGAACAACCCGTTCGATCGAACCTCCAGTTCGATCGACCAAGCTGTTCTACCCATCATCACTTGTCTCCATTTTACGCGTTACTCATCGTTATGCTATCGAACTATTCAGGCTAACCATACTCTTAAGCACTCCCTTCAATCCATCAATCAATCGATGTGAGTATACTCGAACCCTTTTTGCTTTAGCACTTTTGGGTGTTACATACGTTACTTATCTAAGTCACAAACGAACACACTACTCAATTATTTAAACGCTAACCATTCTGCATGTATTACGTGACTAAATGAATGCTTGTTGTTATGTTTACACGTGGAATGCTGTCTACCTGCCTTAACAACGTAGTACTATAGTTTGGACTCAGCACCTGTTCACACGGGGGTTGTTAAGGACAATTACTTGCATGGATTACGGTGGTAATCATGTATTGCGAACTGTCTCGGACAGTCAACCCGCAGTCATTGGTATCGATAGATCCATGTCGATAATTAACATGCTTCGTTTTCCTCTGTGTACGTGTTGGTTATGCGTAAATTATTTCGAACTCTATATGCTTTTATCAAACTTGTATGCTCACCTTTACATTTTATGTATTGAATTTATTTTAACGTATGTGACAGGCAATTAGGATGCTTATCTGCTAGGAAGGCGAGCTAGGAATAAGCGTCTAGAGCATAGTTGTCTGTAGATCTTGTAGATCGAGTCTCTAGAGGCATTTGAACAATATTTATATTTTTATTTAAATCTGAGTTGTCGGAACAGTATATTTGACTAGATGCTTATCTGTAATAACATGCTTTGTTATTTTGGATACGGTATGGGACGTATTATTTAAACTAAATAGTAATGATAGTTGTTGTGGAAACTTCTGGACAATCTGTTTCGCTCAGTGCCATGCCCCGATGATTCCGCCATCGGTTGGGGTGTGACAGATTGGTATCAGAGCCATAACTATAGGGAATTAGGCTAGACACGACCTAGTCCGGGTCGCTGGCTTAGAGACCTAGACTATAGTTAGGAACCAACAGACCAAGCTTATGTGCTATATTCATATTCTACGCTATCACTGCACTCGAATTTTCAAATAGAGTCAAGCGATTTAGTCGAGATTCGGTGTGAAAGCCGCAAACTCTCGACTAAATTGTTTGGTCAATGCTGATTTTATCAATTTATCAATGATTTCCTCATTATTTTCGATAACGAACGAGGAGAATTATACCAAATCAGGAGTGAAATCCATATTTTGATGAATAATCTCCTCAATTTTACTAAAACAAGGAAGAAGTTGCTAAGCTAGGGGTGAAACCCTAACCTTGACAACTTGTTCCGGATTTTTTTTTTTTTATTTATCTCACCAAAGCCTCGACGGACTCCAACGACCTGAACTCACAAGTATGACCTAGAGAATACGCGTTGAATGCCCAAGAATCGAGGCAGAAACGCGATCCCGAAAGTCGAAAAGTGACGACAAGTCTACTGCGAATAGTCGAATCGCTTTGGGAAGTCGATGTCTAATAGCCACAGACAATCCATTACTCGATTTTATGTGTTTCGATTCTGAGCCCGCAACTGCTGACTCTGATAATTCGCCGATTTTATGTGATTTATGTGTTTATGTGTTTAAATTTTTTTGGAGAATTATTCGATTTTTGCTATCACTTCGATCAACACACACGACTCGCATTGCTCTTCTATCTCAACACGCTAACAAGTTGCTGCAAATCTAGACGAAATTACGCTACAATATACGCTTATACTATAGTCGACATGTTATACGATCATACTATACTACCCGATACACTATACGCGACCGATATATACGAACGACACGCGAGCTTTGAATGATAGGTTTCTGTATTCTAACAGCCTCGGTGACTGAATGCGTATGTGCTTCTATGTTTCTGTGTTTCTGTGCTTCTGTGTTTCTGTGATCTACGTGCCTACGTGCTTATGTGCTTCTGTGACTACATGAATCTATGGTTATGTGCCTATGTGTTTATGTGATACATGTTTCGACGTATTCCTAAGCTTTAATAAGTAGTAGACGTGTGAGGTGAGATTCGATTTGTTGTGTCTGAGACCTACGACAATGTCCGTTGCAGACCATGTCGTCATCTGGACACCGAACCCCTCTTACCCACCAAGAGAAGAGAGACAAGCGTCTCGCTGCTGTCATCGCCAAGCAAGTGGCAAAAGCTGTGAGTGAGGTGTATGAAAACGTCAGCAAATCGTCTGAGGAGTCGCGAACCGATGCTCCTAAAGATGCTAACAAGACCGTTTTCAGTTTCAATTAGTTCAAGGCATGCGGACCAAAAGAGTTTACCGGAGAAGATGGCCCTACCGCCATGTTTCAATGGTTCGATTCGGTTGAAGTCACTCTGCGCCAAAGCGGCTGTCCTGAAAATCTCTGTACCCTCAATGCGACCGGTGTCTTCCAGTCCCGAGCTCTAGACTGGTGGACGGCCGAACGAAACAAACGCGGGAATGATGCAGCTTATGAGCTGACTTGGGAAGAGCTGAAGGCCATCATGATGGACGAATTCTGCCCTCCCCATGAGCACCAAAAGCTGGAGGACGAGTTTTGGAACATCAAGCAGAAGGACGGAGACAATGCTGCTTTAACTGCTCGCTTCAAGCAGCTTAGCATTATCTGTCCCGATCAAGTCAAGACGCCAGATATGGTCACGAAGAAGTACATTCGAGCTCTACCTGATTGTGTTGCCGACTTTGTTCACGCTGCCAAGACATCATCAATTGAGGAGACCAACTTGCTTGCCGCCGAGATCAACGATAAGCGGGTAAAGTCTGGTTTCTAGGATAAGTCCTCCAAGTCTCTGCATCAAGCTACAACTGCACCAGCCACCGGCTCCACTGCTCAACCCTCCAAGTCATCACGCCGAAAGAGGAAGCACAACAACAGCAGCTCCAGCAACAAGAACTGTGCCGTCACGACAACTGCTGCCCCTCTGCAAGCCGTACCGGCTCAGCAGCAGTCTCATCACCGACCAGCCCCAGTGACCAATGCACCGCCAGCAAAGCGTGCTTACACAGGTCCCAACCCGCTCTGCCCGACATGCTCATATCATCATCCGGTGGGAAACGCCTGTCGTTTCTGCGCTCACTGCAATCTCTACGGTCATTTCACTGCTAACTGTCGCTATGGTCCCCGAAACACCGCAGCTCCTGCCGCCGCTCATCAAGCTCTACTCCTAGCCCCTCAAGGCCAACCTGCAGCTCAAGCACCCGCGGTCAACGCTCGAGTCTGCTTTGCATGTGGTGACCCTAACCACTTTGCCAACATGTGCCCGAACAGGGTTGTGAAGCAAGAGCCCCAGCAGCAGCAACAAGCAGCCCGTGCCAGAACCTTCAACATCAATGCTCATCAAGCCCAGGCTGACAACAACGTGGTTAATGGTACGTTCCTTGTGAATGGTATTTATGCTTCATGTCTGTTTGATACTCGAGCCGATAACTGCTTTGTGTCGTTTGAATTCGAGAAGCTCCTTAGTCGTAAGCGCTTTTATCTCCCCTCGTCATTCGAAGTTGAAGTCGCTACTAGAAGAACTGTCGCCGTTAACTCTGTTCTCCGTGATTGTACTCTCGAGCTCAACAATCACACCTTCCCAATCGACCTTATTCCTATGCAACTCGGAAGTTTCGACATCATAGTAGGCATGGACTTTCTTCGCGAAAACCATGCTGAAGTTGTGTGTTTTGATAAGATGATTCGATTCTCGCTCGCTAATGGTGATCTATTATGTGTGTACGGTGAAACAGCTTCGAAAAGTCTCAAACTCATGCCATGCATCCAAGCTAACAAGTATCTCCGCAAGGAATACAGAGCTTTCTTGGCCAACATTATAGTAGCGGAGAAGGAAAAGAAAAAGAAGGCCGAAGTTAAAGATGTTCCAGTGGTCCGTGAATTTCCTCAGGTGTTCCCTGATGATCTTCCTGGACTACCGCCAAGTCGTGATATCGACTTTCGCATCGACCTCATTCCTGGAGCGAATCCCGTAGCCAAAGCCCCTTATCGGCTCGCGCCATCTGAAATGCGGGAACTCTCGAACCAACTCCAGGAGTTACTTGAAAAAGGCTTTATTCGCCCGAGCACTTCTCCTTGGGGCGCGCCAGTCCTTTTCGTTAATAAGAAGGATGGGTCGTTCAGGATGTGCATCGATTATCGGGAGTTGAATAAGCTAACCGTCAAGAACCCTTACCCTTTGCCTCGAATCGATGACTTATTTGATCAGCTGCAAGGTGCCAAGTGTTTCTCGAAGATCGATCTACGTTCAGGCTATCATCAATTGCGCATTCAAGAGGAAGACATCCCCAAAACCGCTTTTCGTACTCGATACGGCCATTATGAATTCGTTGTTATGCCTTTTGGTTTAACTAACGCACCCGCGGTTTTCATGGATCTGATGAATCTCGTGTGTAAGCCATTTCTAGACCGTTTCATCATCGTGTTCATCGACGATGTCTTGATCTATTCTAAGTCGAAGACCGAACACGCGCAACATCTACGTTTGGTTCTCGAGCTACTCCAGGGGAATCAACTCTACGCCAAGTTCTCCAAGTGCGAATTCTGGCTGGAGGAGGTTCAGTTTCTGGGTCACATCGTTAACAGTCAAGGTATCAATGTCGATCCCGCGAAGATTGAAGCAGTTAAGAGCTGGATTACGCCTAAGAACCCGTCCGAAGTTCGTTCTTTTCTCAGACTAGCGGGCTATTATCGGCGATTTATCGAAGGATTCTCTAAGATCGCTGTGCCGCCTACCGCTCTTACTCATAAGGGCAAGCCTTTTGTTTGTTGAACTGAACAGGAGTCTGCCTTTCAAACCCTCAAACATATGCTTTGCAATGCTCCTATTCTTACATTACCCGACAGAAACAACGATTTCATTGTCTATTGTGATGCTTCCAACCTTGGTCTTGGCTGCGTTCTCATGCAACGGGACAAGGTTATAGCTTACACATCTCGTCAGCTCAAAATCCACGAGAAGAACTATACAACCCATGATCTCGAGCTAGGCGCGGTTGTTTTTACATTGAAGATTTGGCGACACTACCTGTATGGTACCAAGTGTACGATCTTCACCGATCACAGGAGTCTACAACACATATTTAATCAGAAAGAACTTAACATGCGTCAACGCCGATGGGTAGAACTTCTTAACGATTACGACTGTGAGATTCGTTATCACCCAAGCAAGGCAAATGTTGTTGTCGACGCGCTCAGCAGACGGAGTTATTTGCTCAGTATTCGCAATACCCAAGCCCAGCCTGATCTCGAAACCCTCATCTGCGAAGCACAACATGCTTGCTTTAATGAACGCACCTTGAAGAAAGAGAGGATCTATCACGATGGAGCTCAGCTTGTAAGCAAAGCAAATGGGATTTTCTATTATCTGGATCGAATTTGGATCCCTAAGCGGACCGATTTGCGAAAGATTATAATGGACGAAGCCCAAAAATCCCGGTATTCTATTCATCCTGGTGCCGATAAAATGTACCAGGATCTTCGTTACAAGTACTGGTGGCCAGGCATGAAACGGGATATTGCTCTCTATGTTGGAAGTTGCCTAACTTATGCGAGAGTTAAGGCTGAACATCAACGACCTTCTGGCTTACTCGAACAGCCTCCAATCCCAATATGGAAGTGGGAGAGTATAGCTATGGATTTCATAACCAAACTTCCGCCCACGCCATCAGGTCACGACAGCATTTGGGTTATAGTTGATCATCTGACCAAATCAGCCCACTTTTTGCCAATCCGGGAAGACTACAAGGTAGAACGACTAGCCCCAATCTACACCGACGAGATCATTTGTAATCATGGTACGCCTCATGACATCATTTCAGACCGTGATGCTCGGTTTACTTCGCGATTGTGGGAAACGTTTCAAGCAGCTCTCGGTACCACGCTTAACCTAAGTACTGCATTCCATCCTCAAACCGACGGACAGACTGAAAGAACGACCCGTACTCTTGAAGACATGCTCCGTGTGTGTGTCATAGACTTTGGTGGTAGTTAAAACAAATACCTACCGTTAGTCGAATTCTCGTACAACAACAGCTATCATGCCAGCATACAAATGGCACCATTCGAGGCTTTATATGGAAGAAGATGTCGATCGCCTATTGTATGGCATGAGATCGGTCACTCGCAATTAACCGGTCCCGAGTTACTACAAGAAACGACTGACAAAATCCTCCAGATTCGAGACAACTTGTCGAAAGCCAGGGATACACAGAAAAGTTACGCCGATAGAAGACGCAAGCCCCTTAAATTTGACGTTGGCGACTACGTACTCCTAAAGGTATCACCTTGGAAGGGTGTGGTCAGATTCGACAAGAAAGGGAAAATAGCGCCTCGATATGTTGGACCTTTTAAGATTCTGGAAAGGATCGGAAAAGTCGCCTACAGACTCGAACTACCAGAGGAACTTAGTAACGTCCACCCGACTTTCCATGTGTTAAACCTCCAAAAATGCCTAGTTGATCATGATCTGATTATACCTCTCGATGACCTTCAAGTCAACAAAACGCTGCACTTCGTGGAAAAGCCTGTCGAAATCATGGATCGCCAAACAAAGCAACTCAGACGCTCACGCATCCCTATCGTGAAAGTCCGATGGGAAGGCAAACGAGGCACAGAGTTCACTTGGGAACTCGAAAGCGACATGAAGGCTAAGTATCCGCGGTTGTTTAAATAAAGATCTGAAGCGAGAAATTGGTAAAATAATTCACGGTGATGTGCAGCTTTTAGCCTAATTTCGGGACGAAATTCCCTAAACAAGGGGAGGCTGTAACACCCCGTGTTTTCGAATGTAAAAGTCAAAGTCAAAGTCCAAGTCGAGTTTGACTTCTTTGACTGTAAATAGTCTATTCTATGCTTTAAATTGCATTATGTGGAGTAAGTGTTGTTAATCAGAGAAATAGAGGTAATCGAATGTTTAACCGACGCGAAACGATTTACGACTGTGAATAGTAGGAAGTAACAATGCGATAAAGTTAACCAATCAATAATCATGCTAATCGAATCATCAATCGAACTCGAAACTCGAATTATGCGAATTTGGTGTTATTATATGTGTGTATGTGCCTTATGTGTTACCTGTGCGTGTTTACCTTATGCTATGTGTGGTGATCAATCGAGTCGAAACTCGAAACTCAATCGAAATCGAAATCGAATAAGGAATGTAGATGCAGTGGTTGAGATTAAAAGTAATTTGAATAGGAAACTCTATCGTACTCATATCGTCTTCAATCGAAATCGAAATATCAAAAATCGTCGCACCGAACACTCGAAACAGGTTGTGGATCGATCAGGCTCCTAGCCGATCGAACAGCCCAGCCGATCGGACAGACTGTCCGATCGAGCTGGCTGTCCGATCGGGATGCCTGGCCGATCGGCCAGCCCTTTCCTCTTTGGGAAGCCTATAAATAGGCCTGTCATTGTCATTCTTTCCACTTTTGGAAACCCACTGACCGACCAGCTCGTGCTCCCCTTCTTTTCTCATATTTCTTCCGATTTCGGTAAGTTTTCATCCTAAATCTTGTACTTTCTTGATCAATACACACTCCTACACCTCTCTATCTTTCAAATCTTGATTTCTAACCGTCAAATCATCAAAGATCTAAGCATTCTAGGATGATGTCAACATGGTGTTCTTCAAGAACTTCATGTTTTAGCCTCAATCCACCAAGAATCACTTAGATCTAGCCGATTTCCACATAAAAACACTAAGATCTACCACAGATCTGAACATTTGCATAGTGTGAAGGATTGAAAGATGGATTTTCCAACTTTCTTTCAACTCTTTTACACTCAATGCCTTCAAACCGGTAGAAACGGAGCTTGAGCCAACTCACCAATCATTCTAATGGTCAAGTGGTTCAAGATTCGGATTCTATCTACGAGATTCATCGATTTCGGGTTGAACTATAAACTCCGTTCCGAACCGTTCACCGGCCGAACTTGGGTGATTCCTGTCCGAGCAGGGGAAACAAGTAAGAACGAAGGTGCCATGGTTCAACTCGTTGTCAAAATATCTCAATATAACGTCAAACAATCAGAACAGCCAAGTGTTAGACGAACAGGCCGACCAGGTCAGGATGCTGACCGATCGAACAGGCTGTTCGAACGAACAGCCCAACCGATCGGACATGTCAGCCGATCAACCAGGCCAGCCGATCGGCAAGCACATGGCCCCACACTTTGATAATTTCATGATGTATAGTATTGAACGAAGTGATGTTCGATCGAACAAGCTGTTCGATAACATTACTCATCGGATCATGAGATACTACGCTTCAACCCTTAATCGATTTTTCAACTCGTTTGACGTATTGGAGTGCCACCCGATCGAACATGTTGTTCGATCAGGTGACATCCAGCTGAGGACTTACTACCGAAGTGTCTAACCGATCGGTTAAGCCGGCCGATCGAACGGTCCATTCGATCGATCGACCTGAAAGGTAAGAACACTTCAATATTCTCAAATACTACAACGAAAACTTCAAAAGGTCAAGCCATCATACACAAACACATCCTACACAAGGGAAGAAACAATCCACTCGAACAGTCCAACCGATCGAGCCTACCGGCCGATCGAACAGGCTGTCCGAACGGACTGTCTAACCGAATGAACATCCCGTTCGATCGAACCTCCAGTTTGATCGACCAGGCTATTCGACCCATCATCACTTGTCTCCATTTTACGCATTACTCATCGTTATGCTATCGAACTATTCAGGCTAACCCTACTCTCAAGCGCTCCCTTCAATCCATCAATCAATCGCTGTGAGTATACTCGAACCCTTTTTGCTTTAGCACTTTTGGGTGTTACATACGTTACTTATCTAAGTCACAAACGAACACACTACTCAATTATTTAAACGCTAACCATTCTGCATGTATTACGTGACTAAATGAATGCTTGTTGTTATGTTTACACGTGGAATGCTGTCTACCTGCCTTAACGACGTAGTACTATAGTTTGGACTCAGCACCCGTTCACACGGGGGTTGTTAAGGACAATTACTTGCATGGATTACGGTGGTAATCATGTATTGCGAACTGTCTCGGACAGTCAACCCGCAGTCTTTGGTATCGATAGATCCATGTCGATAATTAACATGCTTCGTTTTCCTCTGTGTACGTGCTGGTTATGCGTAAACTATTTCGAACTCTATATGCTATTATTAAACTTGTATGCTCACCTTTACATTTTATGTATTGACTTTATTTTAACGTATGTGATAGGCAATTAGGATGCTTATCTGCTAGGAAGGCTAGCTAGGAATAAGCGTCTAGAGCATAGTTGTCTGTAGATCTTGCAAATCGAGTCTCTAGAGGCATTTGAACAATATTTATATTTTTATTTAAATCTGAGTTGTCGGAACAGTATATTTGACTAGATGCTTATGTGTAATAACTTGCTTTATCATTTGGGATACAGTATGGGACGTATTATTTAAACTAAATAGTAATGACAGTTGTTGTGGAAACTTCTGGATAATCTGTTTCGCTCAGTGCCATGCCCCGATGATTCCGCCATCGGTTGGGGTGTGACATCCCTGTTTCGTATTCTAACATAGTGCTCTGAGCAATAGTAATCGGAGTAGCAAAGGCGTTATAAAATTCCTCTTCCATGTTTCGGTTTCAAAATTTCACAAGATCAGAATGTTCAAACGAAATCAACTTTCACACGGAATAGCCTTTGGTGCGAAATGACCCTGTTCAAACGAAAACACCTGCAATACAGCTTCAAACGAAATGATTTTTACACGAAATAGAGAATTTCACACGAAATGACTGATTTCGTGCGAAATTGACAAACGAAATACCAACTTGGTGCGAAATGAAGTGATTTCGTACGAAATGGGTTGGTTTCGTACGAAATGAGCTGGTTTCGTGCGAAATAAGCTGGTTTCGTGCGAAATAGAGTGATTTCATACGAAATAGAGTGATTTCGTACGAAATAGACAAAATTGAAATGATTTCGTGCGAAGTGAGCCTGAATATGCTATTTCATGCGAAATGAAAACCTTATTTCGTGCGAAATGTTGCTGATGTCATCATCTTGGTCTGAATTTTGTCAAATTGATCAAGTTTTAGTCCGATTTTAGGTTCACTTCTCTCAAGGCTTTGTTAAAACACAGTTTTGCATGTAATGTGAGAAATTCAAGCCATTTTGACCATGAAAACTTGTTAATTTTGAAAAAGAAGGTGTAGAAATCAGATTTTGCAGCTAAAATGGTAAGAACTCTTCCTCCTAAGCTCTGATACCACTTGTAGGATCGTTTTCAGACCCAAACGGGTCGATCAGAAGAGAACTTGTTCAATATGAGAGGCGAAAATAAACATATTAGAGTTATTTCAGCTAGATTCACTTTAAATTGTCTCTTTTGTTGAAAACACAAAGTTTTACAGCCTGGAGACACTTCGGCAGCACTTCGTTGCCGGAATCAGATCGTTACAAATGAAAAGGCACATCAGGTATTTATAGGCATGCTGATTTCGCACGAAATAGTTCATGCGAAATAGTGATTTCGCACGAAACCACTCAAACGAAATCAATTTCACACGAAATCACTATTTCTTGCGAAATACCTAGTTGATTTCGTACGAAATGACTCTCATGTCATTTCGTGCGAAATACCCAGAAACAACCATTTCTCGTTTTCCGTGCCCTGATCTATCTAATACAATACAAGACTCGATACAAGACGAAGTCGACAGACGTATGTACCAACAGAACAAGTGGGAAGAATTCATCTTTGATGGTATTCATTTTGTGTGTGTGAGAAAGTGTGAGATGAAGAAGAAGTGTGAAGATGACAGATTTTAACTCTAAGTGGTGATTATTTATAGCAAACTTAATATTTGCCATAAATGGAAGCTACCAACTTGTAGATTTTCTTCACCATCTCTGTTATTTAATGATTATCAGAGGACAAAAAGTATAACAGAGATAAGTTTCTTCTCCACTTCATTTGCATTAAATGATCTAGGTGGCCAATTTCTGGTAATTTATCATGATTGCCTACCAATATGTCATTTCAATCTTCTTAACACATGATGGGGTGTAATTAATGAAGGAGAGAGAAAGTTTCATATTTAACGAGTTCCCAGAAATTTTCTGTTAAATGACGTTACCAGCACCAAAAAATTATTATTATTATCAATAATAAATTTTTGTATTATACAACAATTTTTTTTAAATAATGTGCAGTTTATGAATATGCTGTCAAGAGATATGAATAATAAGGATGATGACATGCAGTAATTTGTTTTAATGATCTTATGATAATTTTGATTAACCAATCATATTTTTCTGATGATTCACCAGAATTTCTGATGATTTGTTAGGTGTTCTGATGTTGCATCAGATTTCTGATGATGTCATCAAATTTTCCGATAATTTATCAGATTTTCTAGTGACTTATCAGATATATGATTTTTTTTAATTATCACTAAAACATTTTTTCAAGCATTTCTCTGGTGATAAGATTTTTTAAGAGATTTTTATCACAGAACTGACCATAACCTAGCAAATTATACTTTAAGTCTTCAACATAGGCTACTTTCTCTATGGTCAAGCATCTGTACCTTATACATCCGTATCCCATGATCCTCCCTTTCACTCCATTTCCAAAATTTACCATTTTACCCAGCTTTGAAACAAAGTCGTTGAGTAAGCTCCTGTCCCCAGTCATGTGCTTGGAGCTTCCTGAGTCGCAGTACCAGATCTGCTGCACATGATGGTCCTGAAATGGAATGGTTAGAGGGTTTTAGGTACCCAGGCATGCTTGGGTACTCTTTCTGATGATATTTTAGTCTTATTATTTCTTCTGAATTACCTTTCATCAGAATTTCTGTTATATGCTGGGCCATTAACAGATTTTGTATTTTTCTTTTGGAGATGGTGTTGAACAAGCTTCAGTATGTCAACACACATACAAGATTCATCAAAATTTTCTGATGTTCCTTCTTGTGATGGAATGATGGGATAATCTTGAAAAGATGAGTGAACTGCTTCTGGAGTTTTTTCAAACTCTTGATTGCATTCACTTCTTTTTGGTTCAAAATTGGGCTTATCAAAGGAATATTCAGAACATGTTGATTTGCAAGTTTCAGAATCAAATTCTGATGTAAATTTATCAGAAATCTATTGAGTTGCTTTTACAAAGACAGTGGGTTTGCTATTATTTGTTCTTACATAACCCAGACCCTCTCCTTTGTTCTTTGGAGTGGACTCAATGAAATTTATGAATTCTTTTGCTTGTTGAAAACATCTTACATTAATTTCTTTATCATTGATTTTCTTGTAAAGATTTCTTCTTTCATTTTCATAGAACTCGATTTTAGCTCTTTGATCTAAACTTTGTTCTATTAGTAATTGGTTTTCAAGAATAATTTTATTCAAGGTCCTTTGCAACTCATCAGATTTTTTACCATCTGATTGATTTTTAACTTGCAGGTTTAAAAAATCTGACATGAGCTCATTTAGCTTGTGTTCAAGATCAAGATTGTCTAAACTTACCTGTTTTTCCTGAACTTTCTAGTATGTCATCAGAAAGTGCCATGAGACAGAAGTTGGCCATTTCTTCTTCTTCTTCATCAGAAGAGTCGTCAGATAGCCATGTATCTGTCCCAGCAATTAAGCTGACTTGCTGCTGCTTCTTAGCTTCCTCAAGCTTCTTCTCATAGTAAGCAAGATCTTTCAGCTTCTTGGTCTTGCATTCTAATGCATAATGACCTCTTTGCTTGCACTTATAACACACCACCTCAGCTTTCCCTTTATCCTTAGATCTAACTTCTTCTTTAGATCTTCCATCCATCCTCCCTCTGTCACTCCTCTGGTATCTCTGACCTCCTCCCCTCAACCTCTGCTCAAATGTTTTGGTGAGCAGTGCTATTGCTTCAGTAAAAGCTGAAAAATCTGATGAAGTGTCAGAAATTTCAAAACTTTGGCTGTTTGAAGGTTGTGGATCATTGGAAGTAGTTGGTCTTTGTGGGTTTGAGATAAAAGCTAAAGATCCCCCTCTTTGAACGGTTTCTTTAAATATTTCTTCCTCTCTAGGGATCAAGATGCTGTATAAGTCATGAAGACTCATGTTTCCTAGTTCTAAGGTTGAGGACAAAGTCATGGTAAGACTTCTCCATTCTCTAGGTAAAGCATCAAGAAATTTTATGTTTCTTTCATCATTTGACTTTGTTATACCAAATTTCTTTAGCTCGTTTAAAAGTTTTATGAATCTTTGATATGTATCACTTAATTTTTCGTTTGGTAAACTTTTAAACCTCTCATATGAGGAAACATTGTTTGTTCTCTTGTTTCTCTTCATCCTTTCTCCTCCTTCACAAAGGTTTTCCAACTGATCCCATATTTCCTTAACTGATGCACATGCATCAACTTGTGAAAATATGTCATTGGGGATGGCCATTATTAAGAGTGACTTTGCCCTTTCATCCCCAGCCACCAGATCTTGTCTTCCGCGCTCCAGTTTATTTCACTTTTGGGAGCACGGGAGGCAGGGATTGCTGGTGTTTGGTCAGTTGCTGGAACTGCTGGTATATCAGTCATTGGTATATGTGGACCCCTTTCAATGGATTGAAACAGAGCTCGGTCATGACCATTTAAGAAATTGACCATCCTGATTTTCCATTGGGGGTATTCCTCTCTGACCAGAGTCGGAGGTTTGGACATAGAACCAATGTTAAAAGCATTATTCCAGGATTGAAAGCTGGCCATATTTAGAGAAAAGAAGATGAGCGATTGATCCTTTGAAAATAGTTTATTCAATCTGCTCTGATACCAATTGTTGGACCCAGTATAGCCTAAACAACTTCTTTTCACGTAATATGGCAAGTGATTTCAGTAGATGTGAAAAAGATGTGCGGAAATGGAAATCAGACTTTCAAGAAACAAGACCTACAGAATTATCAAGTTTATATCACTTTGAAACAAAATAGTTTAACAAGGTGATTGTAAGATTATGATCTAATACAAATGAATCTTGAATTATGTGGGTGAGAAGGGCAATGGAGTTTGGGTGTTTATATATGAATGCTAAGCTTCAAACTCAATTGTCTTCTGCTGGTTGAGCCTTCTATTTATAGAAGGCTGAGTGTATGAATAAACAATAGTTTATTCATGCAATAAGTCCTGCAAAAAGTGGCCATTTTACATATTCATTGAATCCGACATTCAAGTTGCCTTTTTCATCATGATATCCAATAATGTCAACTTGCTTCGGTAAGTGTGGCAGGATAGAGCCAATTTCAGACAAGTGGGGTATTTCATCAGAATTCTGATAAACCACTTCATCAGAAATTCTGATGAACAAATCATCAGAAAAATCCTGATGATCAGAATCGTCAGAAGCTGATGATATTTCATCAGAAATACCATCAGATCCATCCGAAATGACCTTTTCTGATAATCCAATTCAGCTCTTGATCAACTTGTGATTCTTTGAAGTAGATGTTGTGCATTTCAATTGTCGTATCTGATCTTCTTCTGCTTGTTGTGATCTGTAGGACTGTTATCTCTTCATAGATCCAGTTGATTATGATTTTCTTCAATACTTACAAATAAAGTTTCCTAACAAATACTTAGGGGGGAAACTGTTATGAAACTTTTTATGTAAGTATTGAAGAAAAACTTATTCAGCCTGCTCTAAAGAAGAAGATAGAGTCCTGAAGATCAAAAAACATGAAGAAACCGGATAGGTCGATTGAAAAGAACAACACATCTTCTTCAAAGTATCAGAAGCTGATCAAGAACAAGAGAAGATTATCAGAAAAGGCCATTCTGATGGATCTAATGATATTTCTGATGAAGTATCATCAGTTTCTGGCAAATCTGATCATCAGACTTTCTGATGATTTGTTCATCAGAATTTCTGATGAAGTGGTTATCAGAAATTCTTTCTGATAAACTCCACTTGTCTGAACGAGTTCTACTCTGCCACAATAACCGAAGCAACTTGACATTATTGGATCTCAAGATGAGCAAAGCAACTTGATAATTGGATTCAATGAATATGTTAAGAAGCTACTTTTTGCAGGACATATGCATGTCATGCCCTTGGGCTTTCTAAATAGAAAGCTCTTCAAGCAAAGGACGATGAGTAAAGCCAAGCATTCAATACATACAACAAAAACTCCGTTGTCCTTTCACCTCAGAATTACGCAAGTATTTGTTTGTAATAGATAATAACATCACAATCACCTTGTAAACCATTTTGTTTCAAAGTGATATAAACTTGAAAATTCTGTAGGTCTTGTTTCTTGAAAGTCTGATTTCTATTTCCACACACTATTTTCATATTTGTTGAAATCACTTGCCATATTACGTGAAAAGAAAGTTTTAAGTCCAACTGGGACTAACACCATCTGTCATTCTAGTATTTATTTTAATATCATAACACTAATAAGTAATATAAACAGTAAAACTAATCATAGGATTTCGTTTGCTTTGACGGTTGTATCGTTGCAATTTGTGAATCCTCAAGACAATCCATTGCAAAAGTGGCTTTGCTGATGCTTTGGATCATCTTAACTACTCAAATTATAAAAACCTTGATGCTACATCTTTAATATGTAGTATTAGTGGTGTTTAAACATGTATTGTATTTTATTTTCCGATAAAACACATATGTGTTTTCCCGTTCAAATAAAAAATTTTGCGTTGATCTTTTTAAGAACATAACCTGGTCATAACTAATTCAAACAAAGTGGATTTAACTATATAAGTAAATTCATTGAGTTGTCGTTCCAACGGTGTTTGTAACGTCGAAAAACTCTATCGCTTGGACCCCCCCTCCCCCAATAGCTGGTGCGCAAAACTGGATAGTCTATAAAGATTCACGATTCTAACCTATTTCTGGGTCCCAAACAGAAAATATTTCTAAATGAAAGTTTTTTGTAACATGTTTATTTTATGATTTTCCAACAACGTTTACTTTTTTTAAATTGCAATTAAAGATCAACAGAGATAATTTCTCTTTGCTAAAAACTAATCAACTAATAGTTAATCATCAATTCTTTCAATCATTATAACCTAATATCATCATCATAACATCTATAAACCCCAAATCACCGTTTTTAATACTCTAGGGTTCATCACTAATCATTGAACACGCTTTGCAAACGCATGAACTCCATCAAACATACAAGGTGAGATGATATCCTCTTTTTCTACTTTTATCTTTGGGGTGGAAACATGTAACCATACAAACAAACCTTTTTCTTACAACAATCACAACAATTATTTTTCATTATGCATATTACTTTAAACTATGGACACATGGCAATATCATCATATATCATTATTAATATTGATTGGTTGTACATTTATGGGCCTATACATCATACACTGCCACATCATATCTTTGGGGAAACCATGGGGGTGTGCCACAACTTTTTTTTCATACTTTTGGGCAAGCATGAGGGTTGTGCCACATCATCATACTTTTGGCCAACCATGAGGGTTGTGCCATGCCATTACCATATCGATCATGTGTGACGTTTTATATAATATGTTATATGTCTAGGGTCAGGATATATTAGGAAGTTTATTTGGGTAGGAAGGTTAGGAACTAATCTTCATCATCCATTAAGTAATTAAGTGCTTAGATTAAATGGGTTAAATTGATCAAAATGGGAGGCGCGTGAGTTTTCATTAAGGGTGTTCTATTTCTTCCAAGTCAATAGTTTATCTCTCCTCCAATACCTCCTTGTTTTTAAAACGTAAATAACTCATTTGTACGACATTATTTTTTTATAAAAATTATACCATAAAAGCGAGCGTTTTTCTATCTTTAAAACAACTATACCATTACTATACTTTCGAAAAAAATTGGAAACCCAGATACGTAAAACGCAATGGACAAATAACACAAAAAAATCAACTTTTTTTCTAAAACGCAATGGACAAAAAAAACACAAAAGAAAGTCTTCTTTATAAAACGTAATAGACTAAAAACACAAAAAAAAAATGTTAAAACGCAATGGATTAAAAACACAAAAGAAAGTTTTCTTTCTAAAACGCAATGGACTAAAAACAAAAAAGAAAGTGTTTTTTTAGAAAACGCAATGAACTAAAAACACAAAAAAAAATGTGTTTTCTAAAACGCAATGGACTAAAACACCAAAAAATGTGTTTTCTCTAAAACGCAATGGGCTAAAAATATAAAAGAAAGTGTTTTTTTTTTTTAAACGCAATTGAATAAAACACAAAAAAAAAATATTTTGTCATTGTGTTATAAAACGCAATGGGTTAACACACAACAAATGTGTTTTATCATTGTGTTTTAAAAAAATGACTATAACACAAAAAGAATGTGTTTTATGATTGTGTTATAAAACGCAATGGAGTAAAACACAATAAAATGTGTTTTATCATTGTGCTATAATACACAATTAAAAACGCAATAGACTAAAACACAACAAATGTAATGAACTTATTGTGTTTTATCACTGTGTTATAAAACGCAATGAACTAATGTGTTTTATAAAACAAAAACGCAACAAAAATAGAATTATTAACATATAATTTCATTTCAACTTCAACAAGCCACCATAAAACACACCAAGGTTTTAAAACGCAATAAATTTGACATAAAATTATAAACAGAATGCAAAAATGCCCTTTAAATCACCTACACACATTTTTCATAAAGTTACTAAAAAACAATTTGGTTGTGAATTACCTTTACTTTTAGCAATTTTGACATGCATAGTAATAAATCTTCTTTTCCAAACGTGTCTATGTCGATGATGATGTCATGTTCAAGATAGGAATTCATGATGTTGAATACATAATGAATCCATGATGATAATATCAGAGCAAGATAATATATTACGTATTTTACTCTTGTACATTTTTTTTTTTTTTTGAATGGCTAAACTTGCACCCCATGGGGATTGAACCCATGACCTCCTACTATTCTACACCTTATCTAACTCACCAATACCATTGGGAATATCCCAATAGATGATATTTTACTCTTGTACATAATAAATCCATGATGGTGAATGACGGGTTATGAGAAGGATAATGGTGTACGTCAGAAATTAAAGGAGTTTGTGACATCATCGCCGTTGTCGCCGCCAGTTGAAGAGAGTGGGGGTGTGGTGGATCGGTGATGATAGTGATTCGATTAATGGTGAATGGTGTTTAGGGAAGATAGAGTTTCAGATTTGAGAGAGGATGTTTCAGATCTCGAAAATGTAGTTTTGGAAAATGGAGGATTGACGAAAATGCCCTTATATTTACTTTTTAATTTTTGACACATCTCACAACCCTATTCCTTCCTAGCCTTTTTGTCAAAATCAAACTTCTCATTTGATCATTTTCCTATCTGTCTATGTTTTTATGAATTGTACATGTGAAATCTTTATCTTTTTTTATCTTATCATGCTTAAGCATATGTATCTCACCAACTCTTGTAGTTGACCCATTTTGTACATGTTTTCAGGCACAAAGATTTAGTTAGGATCATGGATTCCTCATAATAACTTAGCTTAGATATCAATAATCGAGACTCATGTTGTTTTCCTTATTCGTTGTAATTTGTTATTTGATCTTAAAAGAATGTACTTCAATATCACAATTAACTAGTCGTTTACCCGCGCGATGCGGCGGGAAACATATCACTTAGGTTGGTGAGTTTAGGGCTACATGGATGTAGTTTCTGATGTGGCGTGCGACGACCATGGTGGCAGTGTAGCAGAATGTGAGGGTTGGTTGCGGCCTTCTTCAGCGGCGGAGAATCAGTGGTGTGCGGCGATTGGTGGTTTCGTGATGGCGTTTGGTGGTTATTGTGCGATGGGCGGTTACCGGCTTCAGGAGAAAAGAAAGAAAATTGTGTAATTCTAGTTATGTTATGATGGGTTTTAAAAATGTGGGTAAACACACTAATTACCTTAACCGTTTTGACACATTACCCATTCTACCTGAACCATCCATTATGCCACATTTTCTAAAGGCTTGATAACTTCTTTGAAAACATTGTCTTGCCCCTGAACAACTTCCTGGCCAAAAAAAAAACATTTTGTTCCCACTGTTTTCATGAAAATTGCCATCGTCGTTGTCATCAAGAATCAACTTTACATCTAATCCATCATTGCACTTCTTTCGAAGAGTGCCTTCAGATCACCTTCCACATATGATACGTCCAACGTACATACTGAAATGTACATCCACAGAAAAACAATTAATAAACGTACAACTTTGAAGGCACATTTGTTTTTATATTAGTCTATATAAGTTGAAAAAAACAAGCATGCTTGAGTTACTGACAAAGATGTAGCAAATTGGTAAGTGAAATTTATGTCTGCCATTATTGTATGATCATACACATCATATAAAATAAAAATAATATAAAAATTGTTATTGTAGGGTATGCCCTGTATAAACATTTGTATGATAGTGCAGACTCTGTTAACAATTGTCAATTCACCACTTATTACACGTTGGTCTGGTCGTATTACAGTTGGTTGACAATTTGACTTATATAATCACATTGACTATTTATATTGATCACATTTAGCTAAACCAGTAAACATTTAAATAACAAAACTAAATAGTAGACATCCTGGACTTTGAACTCGTATGCATAAATTTCCTCGGGTTATTTTGTGTCTTTGCTATAAAATCCAATAGTTCATCAACGGAGGTCCTTCCTTTTTCTTTTTTGCGACGGAGTCAGACTGAGGTACGCAACAATTTGTTCACTTGTAATTTTGCAGATTTTTGTGACCTCGGGTCCTACAGAAAAATAATGCACAACCAGTGGATGTTTTAAAATGGGTCCCAATTTAAGTTCTTCAAGCTCTTGACCCCTTCACTTTTACAGATTTCTATCTCCAAGTCATGTAATAATGTGATCTTTTGAACTCCAACAAAACAATGTATAAAAGAGTTGGCCTGCAAAAATCAAAATCAGTTGATCATTTCAACATAATCATATAACTTATAAAAACTGACATCATTGATTGATAACGTGATCATTTAACCAATTTCAAAACACTAATAATGGGTCAAATATAAGTTATAACCAGTGTTATTAAAACCGGTTGGACCAATAACCAGGCATGGAACCAGTCCGGTTAAGCCCCTTTTGCCGTCCCATTTGAAGCAGCCGGTACTTTTTTATATTATTCTCTATCAAAACCTCATTTTGTTATTAATTTTTTCATCTTCATTAAAATGACAAACTAACAAATTACAAACAAATGGGCAACAAGCTGCGCCACAACCCCCTTTTGAATTACAAAACCAATACTACTAAGACGAAACGACCCATAAAGGGTGAGAAATTACTATTCACAGCCCGTTGTATCCTGTTTAGGAATTCCACGCCCTATGGGGATAGGGAACCAAATGTATCATAACTTACTAAAATTGCAAATCCACACAAAAAAACGGATGCATTTTCATATATTATTTATATGTATTTTTATAGAATGGCTCACTAAACAAACCTACTCATGTTAACCTCCTATACCAGCACCTCAATCCCTTCACCTCTTGGACAGAGAGGAGGCATGCATATAGTTTTAAGTTTTATATTAGTTCTAACGACCACAGAACCAGTAAAACTGCCAGTTTGTTATCAGTCTAGTTCGAAAAACATTTAGCTAATCTGAACCCTCTACCTCGTGGATAAAGAAAAGCGTGTATATTGTTTTAAGTTTTATATTATTTCCGGCTTTTAAATCCACTTAGACCAGCTAACCACTAAGACGCGCAGTTGGTTATCCGATCCGGTTCTAAAAACATTAGTTATAACCATTACACTATTAACTTAAAATAAAATTAATCTAAATCACATTTTGTCAAGTTGCAAATATAAAAACCTTTATTCTAGAAAAAAAGAAAAGAAAATTGGTGAATGATGATAAGCTTTACTTTACTTTACCTTTGCTTGAGTGAGCATGAGACCACTGAGGGAACATTCTGCATATGAAGCCCCATCGATTCGAATGAAGCAGTGTTCAGCGTCACAAATCAATCGAATCTTGCACCAAAGAGTGACAACCTGCCATGACGAAAAGAGTTTTAATATATTTATCTTACTCCAAAAGCCTTTCGAGAAGATGTAGTTCCATGGGTACACCACCCCCGCTCTCCTTGGGGAGAATTTGATTAAGTAAATGTTACAAAATTAGCCGTTGATCAGATATAGTATGTTCAGAAATGACGCCTTAGTTCTTCAATGAACTGATGGACCATATAACATTATAATAACGAAAAAAAAGTCATTGGGACCTGCAAATTGATTATAAAGGTGACATAACAGAAAATGTACCTTGTCTAGATACATGCCAATTGCAAAATACAACAAAGAGTCAAGAACCATCATAGCTAGACATAAAAAGCACACTCCAGAAGATGCCTACGTGGTGTACAAAGGTAGTAAATTAAAATGAGTTAAATAAAACAAAAGAGTAAAATGCCTTTTTCATTCCTGAAGTTAGACTACTTTTTGCGACTTTCGTCCAAAGGTTTGTTTTTTCGCATATGGATCCATAAGTTATGAAATCTTGCCATTTTCATCCGACACGTTAACTCATCCAATTTTTTAACGTTAAGTCAGGGGTATTTTTGTCTTTTTAGACATTTTAGTGATGATTGAAGGGTTGAAAGTCAACAAAGGTGTATCTTTATTTCTTAGTGTTTTTTATTCAACAAAAAATGCCTAAAAAGACGGGAAATGGCATTTTACTCAAAACAAGATGACATGTAAAATAAATGGCACTTCTTCGCCAAATGTTGCTCCAACGGAGTCCAACATGTGCACGCTCATAACAAGTCGAATGAAAATGAAAAGATTTCGAGCCTGAAGAGAAAAACTATTTGGACTTACTCAGGATAAAATAATGTGCATATTGCATAATATGGAATATTCATTATCTAGCAGGTATTAATAACATAAACATACCTTGGAGGATATATATGATCCAAGGGAACCATATACTAACTATGAACCTTAAAGCATCTCACATAAGGGAACAGTTGAAGAAGTTCCTCCCGGCTACGTCTCTACAAGGGTATAAATGTTAACGAATGATCTTTATTGTCATACGGTTCAAAAAAAATCATGAGAAGCATAAAATTTCCATTTTTAGATATTTTCTGAGTTAAGATTGCCCTTTTTGCTTAAATTAACAATACCAATATGAATCCCTGGGATTCTGTTATATAGTGTTCAGTGAAGTCAAATCTGACTCACCTTAATGCCAATACATTCATTTACATCAACTTTCGTGAGTGTGTTTGAGCATAATTTCAAGAGGGCTTCTAGGCATTTTTCAGTTACCCCAACGATTCCAAACAAGCTGCATATTTTGCAACCATCAATATTTAAAAATTTAAAACTAATGAAGATGCACAAACAACAGATCTAACAGGGCCAAGAAAAGCCGATCCTATAGGTTGGACCGTTGGAAAAAAGTCAAGAAAAAAAAAACAAAGAGTGAATGTAGCTGTTTGGTTGGGCCCAGGCCTGAATTTGAAAAATAACTGTGCTTAGAAGTGCACAAAATAAACGATTAAATAACCAAAACTATAACCGGATAATAACCAATTGAGGAGTAACCGATTAGTGGGTTTTTTAACCGTAGATTCATAACCTGTTAGGGATTTTTTAGAAGGAACCAGGTTTTAACCAATATACTGGTTAACTGTAAAAATAGAAAAAATTATAGGAAAAAAACCAATTAATTAACTGGGACAAAATTGGTTATTAACCGTTTTAGTTAAAGTGAGTTAAAGTGAATAACTGAAAAATACAAAAAAAACGGTTAAAAAGAAAAAATAAGGTTACAGTAAATATAACCGCCGTTTCGGTTAACGGAGCCAGTTGCTCAAAATAACAGATTTGTGCACCTCTAGGTGTGCTTAGACAGACATTAGGTTCAGGCAACTGGGTCTACCAGGCTTTCATATACAGATCAAATGCAACTTCCAGACACAACCAATACTCGACTCTTAGGCGAGTGAGTTATTTTAGATCTTAGGTTCAACTGGGCCTCAAAGGCTCCAACTAACTCAAGCCCAAACCCATTTGTGCATATCGAGAAACCATGATAAGAGGCTAAGAGCGTAATAACTTCCTAAAAACTATTGAAAAGTAATAAAAAACAAAAAAAACAATCGCTCAAAAGATATGGAGATGAATGTATCAATTTACCTAAAAAATTCAAGAGAAGTGCAAGTGTGCAACCTTGGCCTATAGCGATGACACCCGCATCAGTGACACGCACATACCTTTAACCAAATTAACGTTACTTAATTATAAGAAGAAAAAGTATATAACGATCATGTGTGATTGAATAAAAACAAAGAATTACCATGTTAAGTTGAGAGTACGAATGCTTTTGCTTTTGGCTATAGAGAAAAGCGCTTCATCGGATAGATTCTGTCATCAGAAAGTGAAAACATAAACTTCTATCCAATAAATAATAACAATAAACTAAGCTTGTATGGTAAATGAAATAAAGAATCTATACCTAAGCACCGCAAAGATCTAAGAATCTGAGATGGGCCAAAAGTAACATTTTTTTATAAACTCCATTTGTAAAGCTAAACAAAATAAATGAATTCTTTATAAATCAGATTATCCCAACACGACATAACTGAGTCAAAGTTTCTGATATGTGATAAATAGTCCAGGGTCTAGTGTGTCAGTAATTCAAAGTATAGGGACTGATCTTGTAAATTGTAAAAGGATCTGTTAAATACTGTTGGAAAGAGATGAGTATGACAGCTATTGATTTGAGATTAATCTCCTTCTTCTCTGGATTCTTTCTTCTTCTCCAATTCTTAGCTCTTAACTCTTGATTACCATTTCTACACGTAACAGTGGTATCAGAGCTGTTCGATCTTCGGACAATTCGTGATTCAAACTTCAATTCGTTAAAATTCAATCTAATCGATCGTTTCAAACACCGTTTCATTTCGATTCACTGGAATTGATCATTTGTTCGATCAATTCTGCTTCAATTCGATTCAATTTTTCCCTAATATTGAATCAGTTCAACAAATCAACAACCAAGAATGGTGTTCTTGTGCTCATGTGGGGGTTTGATATGGGTGAACAGAGTTCACGTTTGTGGAACTATTAGGTGTTCTTGTGGTGGGATGAAATATGAAGGCAGGGGTCATTGTTGTGGCTACATACCGGATTATTCAAAACCACCAACTAATTGGGAACTTTACACGGGTTACAGAAGTTGGGATGAATGGATAGGATCTCCAACATGGGGAAAACGAAGCCCTAGCTTATTCGGAACCAAGAATCAAGAAACAAAAATTCTAAATACTGCATCAGCTATGGAAGAAATTCAGAACTTACAACAAACAGGTTCATTTCAAGACTATTGTGATTCATTTGATTTACTTCTTACTAAAGTAATTCTAAGTGAAGAATATGCTACAAGTCTATTTGTGAGAGGTCTCAAATCTGAAATTAAATTGTGGGTTAAGTTCTTGAATCCAAAAACACTTAATGAGGCTTATGAAAAGGCAAAAAACCAAGTTAATCTTCTTGGCATTTTAGATGGCAATAAAGAATATAAGAAGGTAGGGAAACAATCTTCTGGTGCGAATTCTAGTAAGGAATATAGTGAAACTGAGATTCAAACTAGTGTTGAGGTTGAATCTGAAATTGAGGTTGAGATTCAAGAATTAATTGGTCAAGATTCAGGTGATAGTGAGTATGCCCTCAAGGTGCTCGACGAAATGCCTAAAGAAAAGGTCAATGCATTGAAGGGTGATTTTAAAGAACAATTTATTGCACTTAACGCACTGAAAGGTGATTTTAAAGAACCATTAAATGAAAAAGATAATAATGTTAGAGGATCAGAAAACGAAATGAAAGATGACATTAAGCAGATTCTTGGCTTAGATATGCCAGAGGAACATCATCATGTTCAATTGGAACACCATCAAGTTGATGACGTTTGTGATGATGTACCCACAGAAAGGGTTGATGACCCATTAAACTTTCTGGTAGGCGAGTGTCAACTTCAGGTTGGCCAAGAAGACGGACAAAAGTTGTTTGATATTCTTGTACAGAAGTTGAAACCCACATCTGTAAAGCATGAGTATATTAGTGAAACAAGCAATATCGAGGATTTTGATGTGGATTATATGCTTGATGAACCAGTTTTTGATGCTACTAATAGTCACCTTAAACCTAATGGAAATTCATTTCTTGAAGTAGATGACCTTCACAATGATGTCAAGACAGAAACTAGCCTTGATATTCTTAACGAATATCCATCATTTCTCATGCTACCAATCAGGTTGGAACTGGGTCAAAATGTGGGAATTTTGGGTTCAACAAAAACAGTCAATCTAGTTTCAGAGGTTCAAATGAGTGGCCTGATTGATGCTACATCTACACTGGTTCCTTATCCAGAACAAGTTGCTCTCGAGAGGTTGTTTAGAGTTGATGATATTAGGGTTGGTGCTACTTCTAGGAAGGCAATACCAGCTCTTGTTGATTTACTCAAGCCCATTCCCGATCGACCTGGTGCACCATTTCTAGCACTCGGGTTTTTAATACAGCTCGGAAACGACTCCTCGTCAAATAAGATTGTTATGGTTGAATCTGGTGCTTTGGAAGCTTTAACAAAGTATCTTTCACTGGGCCCACAAGAAGCCACCGAAGAAGCTGCTACTGATTTACTAGGGATTTTATTCAGCACTGCTGAAATACGGAGACATGAGTCAGCATATGGTGCTGTGAGTCAGCTTATAGCCGTTTTAAGAATGGGGGGAAGGGGTGCAAGGTATAGTGTGGCCAAAGCACTAGAGAATCTATTTTGTGCTGATCACATTAGAAATGCAGATTCTGCTAGGCATGCTGTTCAACCATTGGTGGAACTTTTAAATAGTGGGTTGGAGAAAGACCAGCATGCTGCTATTGCTGCACTAGTTGGACTATTGAGTGATAATCCATTAGGAGCTCTTGCTGTTGCGGATGTTGAAATGAATGCAGTCGATGTTCTTTGCAGAATTCTTTCATCTAATTGTTCAATGGACTTGAAAGGCGATGCTACTGAGTTGTGCTGTGTATTTTTTGGAAATGCAAGAATCAGATCCACAATTGCTGCTGCTCGCTGTGTTGAGCCTTTGATCTCACTCCTTGTATCTGAGTTAAGTCCAGCTCAGCATTCTGTTGTTCTTGCACTAGCAATTGCTTTGGCGCAACCTATTGTTCTAAAGTTTGGCAAAAAATCATTAAAACGGGATGTGCACTATAGAACACTGCAGGGTGAGTTTGCATCAGTGATTGTTAGATATGATTCGGTTGTTGGTCTGTCAATTATCACAGCCATGTGGACGAAGAAAAGAATGAAATATAGTTCATCTAATGGGGCTGCAAATTGTCATGACATCTGCTCTTATGAAGTAGGCTTTTGTGAGAAGAAAATAATTCTTGTTGGATCATTGGAGCTGCAAAGTAAAGCACAAAAATTTTCACAATTTCCTTTTGATACTTTTGATTAGAAACTTTTTTTTTTTACCATTTCTGATTTTTGAGGACAAAAATCTTTTAAGGGGGGAGTATTGATATGTGATAAATAGTCCAGGGTCTAGTGTGTCAGTAATTCAAAGTATAGGGACTGATCTTGTAAATTGTAAAAGGATCTGTTAAATACTGTTGGAAAGAGATGAGTATGACAGCTATTGATTTGAGATTAATCTCCTTCTTCTCTGGATTCTTTCTTCTTCTCCAATTCTTAGCTCTTAACTCTTGATTACCATTTCTACACGTAACAGTTTCATTTTGGTAAACACAGCTGTACCTCGAAAGTGCATAAAGATTTAGGCTCTTGAGGCCAGAGCACTTGACCATTACATGCTGCAAGCCCCCATCTGTTATCTTGACGCACCTACATAATCAAGCATCCAAAAAATGCAAAAAATGAAAAATAAAAAAAAAAGAAAAATAAAACTTTAATTTGATAACTTTTGGACCTGGTCATACGTTAATATGTTGATATATATTTATACACACACACAATAATATTTCAAAATAACAAACCGAGTGATATCCCGTGACTCCAGATGCAGATAGCTCTCGGTAATCATTTGCAAACTTTTATCTGATATACCCTGTTATCATCATAATTGTATCTTAGCAAATAATATATACCTCCAAATAATTCAAAGAGCAATAGAAGAAAAGTATGCTGATATAATATTAATTTTTTAGGTCTCTTCAGCAATGCACTTGAAATATACCTCACATCCACTCAAGTTCAAATGAACAATATGCTTGCAATTATTCACAAGATGTGATATACAAACATCTGTAACCCTGAAACAACGTATGCTATCAGTGTGTACATATATATATATAAACAATTTAACAGAATGAAGCCCTAGTATTTGGTACTTACTGTGTTTAAGCATCTTGAGAAAGGCTAGAGAAGAGATGTACACTTGCTTAGAACAAAAAGCATAGTCGTAAAGAAAAACTCATATGGTCGGAAATTAAACGATCGAAACCAAAACTCACCTGATATCGTATTTATGGTCGTCGATTTACCAAAACTTGCCGAAAATTAAACGCCAGATCTGTAAGAAACCCTAGCCGCCATTGTTGGAGGCGACGGTTAGGTCCTCAACACACCACCTACAAATCTATATGAAATCCGACGGTAGATGGTACTGATGGGGACTGATGTTGCTACACCCTTTACTTGCTCCACATTTGGAATCAAGTGTGAGATGTGAGAGACAAAGGTGGATGGTGATGATATGTGTGAAGTGAAAATGGACTGTCTGGCATGAAGTTCTTGAGTCGCCCGAGAGAGAAGGTCTGATGAATGTGAGATGTGTGAGTTGTGAGAGATAGGAGGGAATGGAAAGGTTGATCCGTGTTAATTGAATATCAGCCGTTCAGATCGTGATCCGTGTGAAAAAAGTGAAAACAATGGATGGTTGATAATGATTCGGGTGAAGGGTAAACTGTTTGTGTTTTCTCGTGCCTTAACACTTGTACATTGTGCATTAATTGTTTTTTCAACACCTTGTTGAATTACCATCTTGTCCTTCATATATGTTTATTAAAGTAGTATAGATAGTAAATTTCATTATGCCTTGGTCTTTGTAACAATCCGTCATGCACCGTGGATTCCGCACATGGTGAAGGTGTGACACACAGCTTCTAACCCACTTTCAAGTAGTTAACGTATTATTTATACTACATAGACATAGATAGCATGAATGTTTGAATAAACAAACACAAAGTTAGTAAGATATTTTAAGTATTTTAGATGGTTCACTTTCGTAGAATATTAGTTACTTACAGTCAATTACACACACCAAATGGTCGTCCATAGAAGAAATCAAAAAGTCATTAAGTGTTCATCTTCCACAAGTGATGCAAGAACTTAGTCACTCATCGCTTTGAGATGAAACATTTTCAAACTGGATTGATTAAGGTTAAACATACAAGATTGAAATGTTTGTAAGTTGTTCTTACAAGCCATGGATCCTTAAAACAAATAAAAAATATGAAAATACAAAAGAAATTTCGTGTAGAAGTAGAAGGAGGAGGAGGAGGAGGTGGTGGTGCATAAGCTACTAATTTATATACCGATTTGAGGGCAAAGCATGGACCGGGTAAGTACAAATTTATATACCGATTTGAGAGTAAACTGCCATTTTGGTCCCTATGGTTTGGGCACTTTTTCCATTTTAGTCCAAATCTCAAACTTTTTAAATCTGGGTCCCTGTGGTTTCACTTTTATTGCCATTTTAGTCCAAAATTCAAAAACCCCATTTTTTCACTGTTGCAACCTGCCTATTTTGTCTTTTTGTTAAGGGGTAAATTCGTCATTTCATAAATAAAAAAAATGTTTAAATGAAAACATACTCTGCACACTCTCTTTCTTTCTCAAAGCAGATCATCTTCCACAAACCCAGGTCAAGAACTCATAAGAAAAACCCTAATCGAAGTGTTAATCATAACAATCAGCTGGATTAACAAGTTCATAACACAAGGAATCAAGAGGAGGCAATCCAACAACAAAACCAAATAAATCAACCCGCAAAGAGACCAAGAGTGTCAATAAATTCCGACTATCGCTAAATCCCTTCTTCATTTGCTTCGATTTCCAAGGTTCTCTGGACCAATGATGAGGGTTCTGATTGCTTCGCGGAGAAGGAAGAAGATGGTGTCAAGTTCCACCACCGGGTGTGTTAGTGCAGTAATGTCTATCGCCTTCGTCAATCAAGTTCATAGCAGATTCTGAAGAAAAACAAGGCTTTATATTGTATTTAGTAAGAAAAGGCAAGGTGGCAATATTGTAAATATGAGGGAATCTTTCATATGCCTTGGCCTATAAATAGGAGCTTTAGGGTTTACATTTTAGACTTTTGGCCATTTGTAACTTGGAGAGCTTAGAGGTTAGAGAGAGAAACTAGAGAGAGAAAGTGCTCCAAGAGGTGATTCAAGGTTTGTACGACTTTCATATCTTTCAATTGAATCACAGATTTAGTACGGTTTTGTGTTTCGGTCTCGTTCATGCACGGATTCCGCACGTGGCACGGTCGTTTCGCAATCGATTCGGAGTGAAAACCGAGACCTACAAGTAGTATCAGAGCAGGTGCTCGGTTGGAAAGATCAAACGCACAGATTCGTACAAGTTTTGATCAGATTCAGAGCCAAAATCATTCAGATTTGTCAAATTCTTCTTATTTTTGTTGTTCTTCACGTTTTTAACTGAATTTTGACAAATTGAACAGGTTTCTACGGTCGAAAATTGCTGATTTTTTGATATGATGTGCGAAAACACTTGATCTACAAGCCTACAAATTTCAAGATCTTAATTCTTAACGGTTTGGGAGAAATCTTAGATTTTTGGTTCGAAAAAGTTGAGATATGTTTGCTGTTGATGTTGAAGATGCCAACCGATCGGCTAGCCTAACCGAACGGCTAGCCCAGCCGATAGGCTAGCATCTCTAACCGTTCCTTTACATCACTTTACATTCTATCAACATCATTAACAATATTCAGAGTATTGCATGTGATCTTTACAAATATGTCAACATTTGGTAAGTACACGTGATTGAATTCTTAAGGTCCAATCAGAAATTGTTTTATATATAGTTGTCAGTCATTTGAATTGTTTGATAAACTTCATGTGATAATGTGATATGAATGAGAAGTCATTATATGCATGTGATGTTGTCAGTTAGCATGTGATTAAAAGTTGTGGTAAGAATCTTTTGACCGATTGCATTTTTTGTCGTGTTAAATAGTGTCTTTAATCGAGTAGCAAACTCGATCGGCTAGGAAGTGTCTCAATCGAGTAGCTCACTCGATCGGCTAGGAAGTGTTTCAATCGAGTAGCAAACTTGATCGGCTAGGATCCACCGTAACATTTAACCAATCGAACAACAACTTGGATCGAACAGCAACTTGAATCGAACAGCAACTTGGATCAAACAGCAACTTGGATCGAACAACAACTTGGATCGAACAGCAACTTGGATCGAACAGGAGCTTTATATACAACTCGATCGGCTGGCGTAACCGATCGAACAGCAGTGTTAAATGTCACTTGATCAGCTGGTGTAACCGATCGAACAGCAGCATCACTGACACTCATTTAAGTGTTTGACCTGTTGACCTAGCCGATCGGCTAGGACTTCAGTTCGTTCCACCAGCATATTCATCCAATCGGCTATCACTCTAGCCGAACGGCTAGCTTTTCTGTTCGATCGACCGACCTTGGCATCCAATCGGAGATTCAAGGAGATTCAAGGTGATTCAAGGAGATTTACAAAGTTCAAATTCCAAGAAATAATCTGAAGATGTCGAGTAACAGCAAAGAATTCTACAATATGCTTTACAACACTTTCACTTCAGAATCATCCGAAAGAAGATCTGAAACAAGAAATTATTCGAAAGAGATTTCTGATCATTTGAAGTATGATAATCTGTATGGAAGCCAACAGAAACCACCGAAACTAATGAAGATTGAAGATTATCACTGGTGGAAAAGTCGGTTTGAGGGTTGGGTAAAAGCTTTCGCTCCTGAAAGTTGGTTAAAATTGAAATATGGATATACAGAACCGGTAAAAGAGGGAGGAGAGTTAGTAAACGAAAAAGAGTTCACATAGATAGATGTTAAAAATATTGTGGCTGAAAACAAAATGATCACATTGTTACATCAATCAGTAAGAGAAGACATTATTTCACTGCTTGAAAATGAGAAAACATCTAAGGGATTATGGGAAGCTCTTGAAAGAAAATGTTTGGGAAGTGCCGAAATCATAAAGAACAAAAAGAAATTGCTTAGAAAAGAGTATGATTTATTTGGTTGTTTAAAAAATGAATCAGTTTGTCAAATGATTGAGAGGTTTGGGCACTTGAAATTAGAACTGGCAAGACATGGGATTGAATACTCTCAAGAAGAGTTAGTCGATAAATTGTTTGATTCATTGCCAGATGAGATAGATTGGCAATATTATGCTTTGATGTTGAAGAATACGATCAAGTCTGATGATCTTACAGTTGATTTGTTGATTGAAAGACTTGAAAGTCATGAATTGGAGAACTGAAAAACCAATAAAGTCAAAACATACCAACAGAATGTGGATCTATATTACAGAGGAAACATGTTTGAGAAAAAGTCAAATTCGGGATTTAGTGCTGAAAGCTCAAAGGATTCACCTCAGCAGAGTTCTTCAAGAGATCCAGGTTATCATTCATTTGATTCAAATTCTTCAAATCTAAACATAGTCCATTGCAATATCGCCATTGATCTGAAAAACTCTCAAAGTCTGAATGCTGAAGCTGCCAAGCAACAAATAGTGTTCTTAGCATCCATCCTGGAATCGTACGAAAGTCTGATCGCAGGAAAAGTTGGAAACCCAAAAATGACAAAAGAAGATTATGATCAGATCGATCCAGAGGAGATGGAGCTAATGGATATTAAATGGTGCATGGCTAGCACAATAAGGAGAGCACAACGATTCATGGAGATCACTGGAAGATCGTCTTTGGCATCTAGTGATTCGAAATTGGGATTTGATAAAGCAAAAGTTACCTGTTTCAAATGCAAACAGAAAGGACACTTCAAGAGAGAGTGTACCAACAGGGAAACTGACGAACCAACGAATCCATTCAAAGATGATTACTACAAGAAAGCAATTTATCATCGTTCCAGTGGATCATCAAATGTGAATCAGAAACCGATCGATGAAGGGTCATCAAAATCTAGGGCAATGGCAGTTATTCATGACGATGAAGGTTACGACTGGAGTCAAGTTTACCCTGAAGAAGATGTGGTCGGACATGCATTTGTGGCTGAGGCTGATCCTGACAGATGGTGGAAAATTGATTATGCAAGATGGGAAATTGAAAAATTCCGAGAGTCAATCAAAGAAGCCCAAAGAGCCAAAAGATGGAATGATGAATTGGAGTGTTACATGGATCCACGGGGTAATCCAGTTGTTGATCCATCAAAAGTGGATTTCAAAGCTGTAACAAATTTACTTCCAAGGCAAGCTACTTTTAACAAACGAAGATTATCTGATAAAGAGTATTTGCCTGATTTGGAGAAGAAGATAAGAGAGGTTTGTGAAGCAAGTCTACCAAAGGTGGTAGAGATGAAGAAGAGATAAGAAGAAGAATTGAAGAAGATGATTGAAGAAGTGAAGACTGTCGCAAAGCTTGCTGCTGGAAAGGAACAGAAAGCTGAAGAAGAGCAGAAGATTGAATAAGAACAGAAAGAAGAAGAAGAAGAAAAGAAGAAAGAGGAAGTTCAGACAGAAGAACCGGTACTGAAAGAGATTGAGGTAAGTAAATCTTCTGATCTATCAAATGTTGATATTGTTGATAATAATGAAGACAAGTGCAGGAATTGCATAGAAATGTGCAAAGTCTGTACTGAAAAAGATGAAATGATAAAAACAAAAGAAATTGAAATAAATAAACTTGAAAATGTTTTCACAATAAAATATAAAGAAATGATCGAAAAAGAAGAAATTTTGAAACAAAAGGTTGAAAAACTGACACAGAAATGTCATGAGCTTGAAAAGGAAAATGAAATGTATAGACAAATGTGTACAGCAAAATGTGTTGGTTGCGATGAAAAAGATAATAAGCTTCAAAATTTTCAAAAAGAATATGATAATTTGAAGTGGTCAAATCAGAGAGTACAAGAAGCTTATGATACTTTGAAGAGCCAAGTCAAAAGTTTTGATCAAAGACTGTCTGAAACTTTAACAACCAAAGAACTGTATGAGAGAAAGTTCAAAGAAAAGCAACTTGAATTAAACAAGTGTGTTGATGAAGTTGCTAATCTCAAACAAGTTCTGGTTGAAAAGGAAAAGATCGTTACAAAACTTCAAAGTTATCATAACTCTTCGTATATTCTCGAACGCATTTTCAACATCACACCAGATGACACAGATACTGACAAGAACAAAAAGGGTATTGGTTCAGAATTTCATCAGGTACCACCACCATTGAGAAACAATTACACTTTTTATGATGAGGAAAAGGTGGCAAAAGGTCTGAACATAGTTGACCAATTACCTGAAAGTATCGATGTGACTTACACCAAATCTAATGAAGCTGATGATTCAGAGGTGGTAAGTGAGGTTGTTGAAAGCGTTTTGAAAGATGAGTCAACCAAAGGTTAGTCTGAATCACATGATGAAAATGAGGAAAATTTTCATGATGGTTATCTCAAACATTCAAAATCTAAGAAAGTCGTGAATGATGATTCAAAAGGATTGGTTTATACCATGATTGGGTCGGACAAATTATTCTTAGATATTGTATTCCCGATTCAAAATGTGATTTCAGAAAAGATTGATAAAGTTTTTAAGATGGTTGAGATCGAAAAATCAGAAATTTCAAAATTTGCTGGAAAGAACAAGAAAACTTTTTATAACAAACCCGGTTACAAAAAGAAGAATATGAAAGCAGGGTTGGGTTATAAAAAGAAACAGAAACAAAATGAAAAACCAAATTTTCAGCAAAAGAAGAATTTTGTTCACGGGAAAAGTTCGGAAGAAGAGAAAGAACTTCAATTTAGACGACAGTCTAATGAAGAGTTCTATGCTCAGAAAAAGAAACAACAACAGGCTAAAGATGTTTCAAAGAAAATGTGTTTTAAATGTGATCAAATTGGACATGTTGCACGCAAGTGTCCAAACATAAAGCCTGTTGATGTTGAAAAACAGAAGTCTGAGGAGGTGAGACAAAATTCTACTAGATTTGATTCAAAACAAACTTGGAGGTACAACACAAACAAGTTTGCTTCGAATCAAACTTGGAAACCAAAATAGACTAGGTCTGATTCAAGACAAACCCAGAATTCTTTTACACCCAGATTCAGAACAGCAAAAAGTTGGCAAACTTCAGTTGATATGATAAAGCCAAATCAATTTTGGAAACCAAAAGTTGTTGTTCAAAATCAAAATAATCAAAACGAGTCACAATTTTACAAAAGAAGTGCTTCAAAAGGACAGAACTGGGTGATTAAGAAAGAAGTGACTACTGTGAATGATGAGAAAGTCAAAACCAAAGATGAAAAAGTTTTTGTACAAAATGACAAAGATTTTCCATCATTGAATGAATATTGTGTTGAAATGCCTAAGGTCCAACAAACCTGGGCTAAATTGTTCAAGTAATTGAGTTTGTGTAAATGTGCAGGTGTTCATGAAGTTTGATTGTCAAGAAACAGAATTGAGGAGCAGCCTGGCACAGGAGGAGAAGGCTGTTGAACCCTGGTTTGGTTGAACAGGGAGTTTATCATTTCTGTACATAAATAAACAATATTTCTAAAAACCCTAAAAATTGAAAAATTTAAAAACCAAAAAAATATGTTTTTATTTTGTCAAAAATTTGAAAAATCAAAAATATGTTTGTTTTAAATTTGTCAAAAATTAAAATTTAAAAACAAAAATTGTTACGTGAATATGCCGAAACCCTCACGGCGGAACAAACATGATTACTTTCACCAGATTGAAAAACGGTTTTCAAACTGTAAAATATCAATGTGTTGAAAATCATGGGGGTACATTATGTTTTCTGCAAAACAGAGCATGTGATGCAGAAAATGGATAGCGAGACAAAGCTATCAGTGTCGGTTTGTCAAATTTTCTTTAAATGTTTTGAATTTTAGGGGGAGTAAAAATTTCAGAAAATAAAAAAACATTAGAAAATTTGAAAAATCCAAAAACATGATAAAATTCAAAAATTAAGTTTTTGTGTAAAAAAAGGAAATGATAGTACATCAGTAGACAATCACAGTACGCTAAAGAATTGTAATGCTATAATGTGATAAACGGTCTCACTGATGATATGCCAGTAGATTTTTACACGCTTAGTAAATTGTTTTCGAGATATAAACCTAAATATCAATACTTGCTTATTTCGTGGGGAACATCTCTCGGATATATGGGTAACCCCCGAAATCTTGTTTGAAAGGTCCCTCTTTCTGAGATACTAGGTCTTTATACTCAGTGGTATCTGGGGTATTATTCCGGGACTTCTGCTGAATGTAAGTTCTGACCTAGTCCCCGAATAATACTTTCTGCATTGCTTGAAACATAGCATCGCCCTCAGCAAATTGATTAAACAATAAAATTGATAATCATTGCTGTTGAAACAAAAGATCCTCTAAAGGGGACACACCGAAAAGTCGAATCCGTCATCTCTCTGCGTATACGGAAGTATCGACCTGAGCTCTCACGGCCCTTGCATTTAACCCCTTACAGATATCATCTGTGGTATACTCACCTGTAAGACTGAATATTGGGATCTGGATACGGGAGTATATTCTGAGGTGGGACACGCGAATAAGTTTAAGTCCTTAAAACACTAATCCGTATCTCGAAACAGTTGAACTTTATGTGAAAATTTAAGTGGATCAGTATATTGACAATCTAAGTGAATCCTTTAGAACTTAAAGTGTTTAAAGCTCAACGGTACTAGTGATTCGTCATAAACTGATATGATCCTCAAACACGAACTCAAACAAAAATATTGTCTGTAAATATGTTTGTAAATATTTCTTTAACTGCTGTATGTTTCAGAAAAATTCAAAAAGATTTTTGTTTCTATTTTATTTTCGACAACCGATGTCTGAATGCTGAGTTTCAAAATCTAAGTATGCTGATTGTGTTTCTGAAAATAAACAAGTTCATTAATTTGAAACTTGAAATTTTAAATTAAAAATCAAAAATAGTTTGTGAAATCTCCAAGGTCATTAAATTGGACTTGGATGATTAACTGTGAGGGATTTGGATGATTATATTGTTAAAATTAGTTGAATAGAGTCAGTTTACGATTCTGTTCGCTGAAACTGCCAAATCCATGAAGTTTGTTGATAGGGGGAGAAAATCAAGTTATCCTGGATATATTCATATTTTTATATCTTAAGAGCCAGGGTCTTGACTTAGAAAGAGCCAGAATACGATTTCTGGACAATTTCAAAACATTGTCACTTATAAACGTATGAGTGTTGCAGATGTTATTCCAGACTACGATCCCGAAAGCCGAGTCTAAGGGGGAGTCTGAAGAAGAGCTCAACGCAAACGGAAGCGTGGATTCAAAATGCCAGGAATCTATTCTGAAGAGCTTGTAACCGGAAAGCCAGGTGTCGATCCCAAAAGCATGGAAGCTTGACAAAAAGGGGAGCCTGAAGAGAAAGAGTTTAACGAGAGGGGGAGCAACGGAAGCCTGAAGAAAGATCCACCGGGATTCTGTTAGAGAAAGATGGAGTCTGTGGTTGCTGATAACGTCAAACCTTCAAGAAGATTTAGAGAAAGAGAAAGACAAGTTGCTACGAGTTTGACTACGTGATTGACTACGGCAATATCCAAGGGGGAGTCTGTTAGTGCAGTAATGTCTATCGCCTTCGTCAATCAAGTTCATAGCAGATTCTGAAGAAAAACAAAGCTTTATATTGTATTTAGTAAGAAAAAGCAAGGTGGCAATATTGTAAATATGAGGGAATCTTTCATATGCATTGGCCTATAAATAGGAGCTTTAGGGTTTACATTTTAGACTTTTGGCCATTTGTAACTTGGAGAGCTTAGAGGTTAGAGAGAGAAACTAGAGAGAGAAAGTGCTCCAAGAGGTGATTCAAGGTTTGTACGACTTTCATATCTTTTAATTGAATCACATATTTAGTACGGTTTTGTGTTTCGGTCTCGTTCGTGCACGGATTCCGCACGTCGCACGGTCGTTTCGCAATCGATTCGGAGTGAAAACCGGGACCTACAAGGGTGCACCAACATGCTTCTGCTAAATAAACTGACGAAGAGTCATCAATGGACCTTGAGTTGGATTTCAGTCTTCAGTCATCATCATCGGAAATATAAAAGAAAACGGGGAAGCCAGTTCTTACTTCGTCGAAGCAGAAGCACCACTGTCGCCGCAGTGGCGGCCACCTTCTTTCTCTCTCTCATCTCTTCGATCTGTTTGACGGTGGTGGGGGAGGTGTTACAGGGAAGAAGAAGCAGGGGCGGGCATCGGGGTGTGCTTGTCGGAGAAACAGGATGCTGGAGCGTTGGACTACGGTGTTTGGGTTAGGGTTTGGTGTGGGGTGGGGTGAAGATGATGAAGATGAAGTGATGAACTGCTTTTAAAGGGTAAATGGATATTTAAGTTACTTAATTTAATTAATAATATGTTATATTAAATTTAAATGGACAATTTTGCCCCTGAACAAAAAGACAAAATAATCAGCTTTTAATAGTCAAATAAGGGGTGATTTGATTTTTGGACCAAAATGGCAATAAAAATGAAACCACAGGGACCCAGATTTAAAAAGTTTGAGATATGGACTAAAATGGCAAAAGTGTCCAAACCACAAGGACCAAAATGGCAGTTTACTCTAAGTATTTTAGATGGTTCACTTTCGTAGAATATTAGTTACTTAAAGTCAATTGCACACACCAAATGGTCGTCCATAGAAGAAATCAAAAGGTCATTAAGTGTTCATCTTCCACAAGTGATGCAAGAACATAGCCACTCATCGCTTTGAGATGAAACATGTTCAAACTGGATTGATTGAGGTTAAACATACAAGATTGAAATGTTTATAAGTTGTTCTTACAAGCCATGGATCCTTAGAACAAATAAAAAATATGAAAATACAAAAGAAATTTCGTGTAGAAATAGGTAAGAAGAAGAAGAAGAAGAAAAGGTATGGTGAAATGGTTGCACAAGCTACTAATTTATATACCGATTTGAGGGCAAAGCATGGCCCGGGTAAGTACAAAAATCTTCTTATCAAGATTTGTTCATCCATACTCTTATGGGGACCACATGTTTTGTCTTCACTTTAGGGGAAAGCACGGGACATGCCTAGCAAGACACAAAGCGTGCTTTGGTCACTTTCTTGGCAACTTCTTGATTTTCTTTATAGTAATGCTCGTTTTATCATGTTGTGGCCCAATTGTTCCTTAGAATCAAAAGTAAACTAATTTAGAATTAATCTACAATGATTTGACAAGAAAACAATCAAAAGTGGGTTATAAATGATGTGAATTGTATGTATAACTGTACGCACATCACATAGAGCCTAAATATATTGCAACATCTGAAGCACTAAAGGAAACATCTTGCAATAAGAAGTTCATTGCTGATGTCGAGCATCAAAAGACCTGTTAAGGTACTCTGTGACAACATCGACGTTATTACTCAAGCAAACCAATTGAAGGTCATATCGCAGAGCCAACCACATCCTCGAGGAGTTTCACTATATCTGACGGATAATGGAACGAGGAGATTTTTCCATCAACAAAGTCCATACAAATCACAATTAATTTCGCAGACTTGTTTACCAAGCCCACATCTTAAGTGAAACATGAGGAGCATGCATAGTAGATCAGTGAAGAAGAGTTCGAAATTCAACTAGGTTAAAGAGAAAGTTAGTTTTGGTTTAACTATTGAGTTGTTATTAGGTCTAGACAATTACTTATTAGGATTTTATTTAATGGTTTATATGTATCTACTTGGTTTATTTAATTGTTTAAACAGATAAATAGAGTTTTAAGGTTGTTGTAATTTGTATGCTTTCATTGATAAATTTAAAAGACTCGAGTAAGGTTTTGATGTAAAATTGATTCGTCGTGCGTGTTTCGGGTCTGATTTTTCAACATAAAGAACACACAGGATCATATTCGAGGTGTTGAGATTGGGTTGATGATTTGAATTAAGGATTTGATTTGTCAAAGAATGTTTTGAGAGGAATGACTGGTGATAACAAAAGCATCATTTGTAAAAATCGAGCTTATATACTCACCTATTTATTACATAACTAGTATTAAGCCCCTGCGTTGTAAAATTGTGTCAAGTAGTACCAATGTTATACCACTATATGCGACCATCAACTCCGGAAAATGCTCGTAAAAACAAAATAAATAAAAGCGGAAAAAATAATGCCAAGCGAAAAGCAGACGTAAAATCTTTGAACCACGCGCGCTCTTTGTAGAGAAATTAAACCGAAATGTAAAACATAGAAAAAAATAACTAAGTCAATTCAGGACCCACGCGTTGCGACGAACTTGTCAAACGGAGAAAAAAGATGTGTTGCGACGAGCCGGTCAAACGGGAAAAATATACGAAAAAATGTTGAAGCCACATGCACATTGTGGTGCGTTAACTCACAAAATTTAGAATGAAACAAAAAACTTGGGAAAGATGAAAAGTATGGTAGACCAAAATTGAAAATAAAAAAGAGTTGGCGTTAAATTGCAAAAGATGAAAAGCTTTGGTGTTAAAAGTAAAAAAAATAAAGAGTCTAAATTACAAAAGAAGAAAAGTTTCGGGTTAGAAATGAAAAAAGAAAAAAGAGCCATATACATGAGATACAACACCATAAATTACATAAAACTTAAACATTTTATTTTGTAAAACTTGAATAAACTATTATATATTATACATATGAAAACAAATTCATCATGAATAGTAACTTTAATTATTTTTAATAGTAACTAGTTGATTTTTCGCTCGCGCGTTGCGGCGGGGACTCAATGACTGCAAACCGTGTGTCAGTAACGGCAAACAGATACCGAATATCGAAACATAAATAAAAATGTCGAGAAAAGGATAGTCACTCCGTCCTAAAAAAACGATTTTAAATAACCTAATATATAAGAATATGACTCACAAGTCCTACACGTTGGAAATTCGTTTGTTTTCAGTTCAGTTATTACGGTGCCAACACGTTAAAATATGGATGAGCTCGGTACTGGTAACGGTACCGATCCGGAAAATCATCGAAGTTAGGTACCGGCACCGAAAATGCTTGGTACAATATGGTATGGTATTTGAAGGTAAAAACAATAAATACAAGTATGGTGTTAGATCGGTGTCGAACCAAAAGTAACGATTCTTAAAATGCCAAAGGTGGGGACCAAATTGGTACCGAAAATGATTTAGTATACAAAATTTGGTACAGTAAATTTGGTACCGATACGATACCGGTTTGATTACAGGATTTGATACGATTTGCTCATCAATAATCTAAATATCCAAGTTAATTTTACATGCTACAATTCATTCATTACAGAAAAAGACAAAAAAATAAAGCAAAATAATTTGTTGTGTATATAAAAGCTCATTCAAACGAAATATAGTTTACTTACTGTGTGTATGAAAAGTAATATAAACGGTGCAATTACTTGCATTGCTATGTTGCTACAGGATTTGATGAGCTCGGTACCAACCGGTAAGGAAAATACCATTACCGAAATCCCCAAAAGTGGGTACCGGTACCGAATATACCTGGTACGGTGCGTCTCAGTATACGGCACTGACATTTGAGGGTAAAAACCGATGAATATCGGTGCTGAACTGGTACCGAAAATACACCCGATTTGATAAGTTTGATATCAATACTGGTACCCGAGTAATGTATTCATTAAATGAACTTACTGTTCATTTCATTTGTTTTTTAATATAAGGGTAATATTAATTTATAATTTGATCTTTTTGTAAGTCTAAATCTGCACCTATTTTTTATTACCATTTTAAGGTGTTTACTCCTGCACTGTAATGGTATGTTACTGTAGATATTGTTTATTATTATTGTTATTGTTATTGTTATTGTTATTGTTATTGTTATTGTTATTGTTATTGTTATTGTTATTGTTATTGTTACTATTATTGTTAATTATTATTTAATTTGAACTTCTAGTAATTTTAAAATAAATAAGAAATCTGCAACTATGTTTATCTATCTTTTTACCATTCCAAGTTATTTGCTCGCGCGTTGTGATGGTACGTTACAACGGCTTTGGATAGATATTGATCCGTTCGTTACAGTACTGGTACGATATATGCATTTGTTATATAAACTAACATGTGTTTTACATCCTTCGAAAATTATAAAAACAAACATTGTACCGACGCCAATGTTGTTTGAACGCCGGTTCAGATTTTCACACTACTGGTACGGATATCCATTTATCGTAGAAAATATAGTTGTATAAAAGAAAATTTTCGAAACCAGAAACCATAAAAATGAATCTAGGTACCGGTACAATGTTTCGTATGGTAGCAATACAGCGTCAGCAGCTTATCGAAAGACAAAACAATAAAATAAATATTGATACAAAAACCGTTGTTGTGCGTCCGGTTCACTACAGTAGCGGCACGGTATCCGTTATTAAACAGGAAACCATAACAATGAATACATACCCGTATTGATGTTGTCCAGTTCAGTTTGATACGGTATGGTAGTGATTATATTCACTTTGATATTAACAAATTAATGAGCCGATTTTTACGGTGTCAGGTTATCCAAAGCAAAAACAATAAAAATAAATACCGGTATCGATGCAAATGTTGTTCAATCGGTTTCTATTTGGTTTGGTATGATAGCAGTAAATGTCCGTTTCAATAAAATCTATATTACAATGTTAAAAAAAATAAGCAAGAACGCAAACAAATCAAACCAATATAAATTGAACAACATTAGTATCGGTATCGATATTTGTTTTTATTTTTTCGATTAATGTAAGATTTTCTCTTTGGATTACAATAATAAGTGTCGGTATGATAACGAACCAAAGTAATACCAACTGATTTTCCGCCGCGAAGCGCAGGGAGATATAACTAGTTATATATTAATATAGTAAACTTTAGTTAATGGTTAAATACTTATTTATTATCTACATAATACACCATATGGTTTCAATTTATTTTTTATTCTTTGATAAGTTTAATATTTGTAATTAATTATTTTCATATTAGTTCAAGAGATATTAATAAAAAAATATTTGATTTAGGTATTAATAATATTATTAAGAGACCCATGGCATTATAGCCTAGTGGTATCTTGGGGGTGGGATAAGGCTTATGACCATTAGGTCATGGGTTCGATTCCCACAAATGGGGTTTTCCCAGATTTATTGGGTTTCCTCCTGAATTGGTGTATAAGCATTATTGCCTAGTGGAGATGGATATGATCGGGTGGTTCTGCTGGTGGCACGATGATACTCCAGTAGTTCGTCAGTAATCCAAATTTGTCGTTCAAAAAAAATAATATTATTAAGAGATTGAGGAAGAAACTGTCATGTGGCATTAGTTGAAGTTATTTATTAATCTTAGATAAAGATAAGGATAAAGATAAATGATATCTATATATTAGTTATTAATATTAAAAGAAATATATTAAATAAATATAAATAAAATTTATGAGTTTGAATGAGAGAATCTCATATGACATTGTTTGGAGTCTTATTATAAGTTAGACTAGATTATAAACCCATGTCTGACACGGATCTAAAGATAGAAATCATGTAACTTTACAATATCTGCACAAATATACACAAGTAAATTCTTTTTATACGTAAACCATTTTACATAACTTAGTTATTCTTTTTCTTTGTTCGGAAGCAATGAAAGTAGGTGATTATTTACTTTCTGTACAACTTCATTCGTAGCAAGTATAACTCTGACTCTGTTAATAAAACATTCATATTTTTCGAAATCTTGAAGAATAATAGCGATGGTATGGTAATATATGGTATGTTAATAGAAAAGATAAACCGATATACTTTGGTAAAGTTAAAATTATTATCAGCGGCCCAAAAAAGTGTTAAAAAAGCTTGATAAGAGCTACACTTTTATAAACTCCGTAATTGATTAAAAAAGTTTGACCCGGCCCAAAAGTGTAGATTAGGGTGTTCTTTTTCTATTTCTTTTTTATATCGTGTAAAATCATCACTAGCAATAAATATAAACAAAGGATGGCGATTCATTGTGAGTTTTTTTCTAAATTAGTGTTGGTAGAAAAAGTATTTATCATTTTAGTAATTTCTTAAAAGCTATTTACCAAAATAGTGTTTTTGTTTATTTTGTACTAGCTTACAACCCCGTGTATTACACGGGTTAAATGATGAAAAAAAAAATATAATTATAAACTTGTGTATAATCCTTATTAATGAAATGACTTCTTTAGATAAAATAGTAAAACAAAAGAACATTTATATTTTCGCTATTCAAAATAATTTTCTAAGTTTTCACTTCTCTTTTGAGATACTACAGTCCATTTTATTATGTCTTAAAAAGAAGTATCACTAAAAAATAAAAAAATAACGATCATAAAATTGTAAGTATTTTTAAAAATAATTATAAGTTATGAGGTTATGGTAAATGAATTGTAATTAAATTCTACTATGTATATTAATGATATAATAAATACTTTGATACAAATACTATTTTTAGATATATGGATCATGAGACAAGATACGAATATAATCATTATATAGAAAATATTACATATTAAAAAAATCATACTAAAAATAAAGTATATGTTTAAAAAAGTAGGACTAAAGTTTTTTAAACTATAAATTTGAGCGTCTACAACAACTTTTTTAATTAGTAGTTGACATTTAAATATTCAAATTAAAATTTTTATAATATTATATAATGTCTTTATTTAGCATGATGATAATGTCTTTAGTTGCGTAATATGATTGAAATTAAGTTTGATATTTAAAACTCAATGTTATTAGGAAGTTGGACTATTTTTTAAGATGAAAACATATTGATAGTAACATAAATTTAAAATTGGAAGAAAATATTGAACACGTGTATTACACGGCTTAAGTAAATATAATGTTATATACTTAATAGCAAAAAAAAAATATGTCTTTTAAAAACCATTTAGTGTTTGCTTTAAAGATAATTTTGTACTTTATTTAGATAATCCGCTTGTAATTTTAGTCTTCTGAGTTATATACTATAAGTACTTGTACATGTGATTTGATACTTTATTAGTAATTATTGTTTATATCCAAATAATATATTTTATCTTAACAAATATATATGGTTAGGGTAAAATGTAAATTTCGACAAGTTGTGAGAACTTAGAGAACTTGGCCTTACAAAACGTTTTTTGAATTTTTTTGATTTTGGATTCAAGTGGTTAAAACCACTAAAATATAGGGACTCCAAAAGTAATTTACTATTAATTAAATCTGAAATTATACGTTTGATCTCTAACTATGTTAAATAATATTATACTTATTATATTATTTGATACATTTATATTTGTTATAGATAATTATTAATTAAATTTGAATTTATGCGTTTATCTCTAACTATATTAATTAATATTATATTATATTTTGTGTATAAAAATTAAATGTAATACTATTATTAGAGTAGGCACCAAAGAGTGACACGTGTACAAAAAGATTTTTGTTTATTAGTATAGGAAGATTTGCCTTTTATTTTAACCAACATAATTAACCTGTATATTTTTTACTCGATCAATTCACTCTCTGTGTTTTTATTCTTTTTTATACCTTTTATTTTTAATCAATCCAATGTGTTTTTTATATACACAACCTTTTAATGTTTTATTCTTTTATTATACATTTTTTTCCGGTTAACAGAATATAGTTTTTATAATCAATCCATTGTGGTTTTTTTTATCATATTTTTCTCATAAAGCCAATATGTTTTTTTCTTCGATCAACATATATTCTGAAACTTTACGAAAAAAGAAGTAAACATATACTAGAGTGTTTTTTATATAATTAACTAGCCTAAGACCCCGCGAGCTTCGCGGGTGGCTAAACACCAACTAAACACATAAAATAATTTAAACGTACAAGCGTTAAAGTGTGATTTGTTAAGCCTAATATTTTGAGACATTTGAGCACGTCCCAATAGTACAACTACATAATGTTCGTTACAAATTAAGTTTTTGTCAACTAAACCTTCATGATGTTTTCATGATGTCTTCTTTAACTCCATTATCGCATTCATCCTCTGACATTATCAATTCCAATCTGGCGACTTAGAATTTAAAGCTCTATTGCTAGATTATTAAAAAGAGTTAATTTCTGTTTTCGTCTTTGTAGTTTGTCAAAAATCACTATTTCAGTCCATTAGTTTAAAAATTGCGATTTCAGTCCTTGTGGTTTCACTTTCGTAACCATTTCAGTCCACCTCGTAACCATTTCAGTCCATGTACTTACAGAATAAATTGATTGAAATGGTTACGAAAGTGAAACCATAGGGACTGAAAATGGTCACGAAAGTGAAACCACATGGACTGAAATCACAATTTTTAAACTAATGGACTGAAATAGTGATTTTTAACAAACCAAAGGACGAAACAGTAATTAACTCAAAAGAGTTAATTACTGTTTTATATACATGAAATTAATTTGAAAAAAAAATAGATTCTTACTTAAGTGTAAGAACAACTCAAACGGGTTCTTAGAGATATCAACTGGTTGGCTACCATTCAACACTTGATTTGCTATAAATCCCTTTTACTGTTATAGAAAAAAATAAGGTTATAACCCGGAAATTTTCCGGGTAGGAAAACTTAATTTATAACAAATAAAAGTATAAAAATAACACTTTAACATCTAAAGTATCATCTTTTCCTTTTCTCCATCATAAATTTTTAATTGGTTTCTTAAACTTTTCTTGTTGTAAAGAGCTATAAAAACATACAAAAGCAAGAATGTAAAGTAAACGTCTATATTTAGAGCATTTACATTGGAACCTCTATTCTATATTATATAGAGAAAATAATAGAGGAAACAACAAAAATACCATCACATTGGAATTTCTATAATAGAAAAAAAATAAAGTAAAGTACACCTCTATATTTATAGGGTCACATACATTCAACCCTCAATATTATTATTCTGAGTGTGTAATATCTAATTTATACCACAGCCTCACCAATTTTGAAAAGACCCATTTAAAAAAAAAAAAAAAACTCATTTCATCACAACCTGTTTTAATCGAGTTAATCACAGGTTATCCTCTAAATATCTTTTGACATCTATACATAAAATAAATACAAACAAACTAATCATAAGTCCGTCTTTAATCAATTTTTCAAAGTTTACCTACTTGAGCAATTAGAGATAAATATAAAGCAAATCACCCGTTAGGTAAAAACGGTTGAAATTGGTTTTTTTTCAGTAAACCAAACTTTATTAATCACCAAAAGAGGCATACAAACAACAATTAAGCTTCCAAAAAAACACACTAAGATACATCCAAAATACTCTTACCCCATTACACATCCAATCACTTTAAAAAAATTATCTATACACATACACTAACCAAAGTCTAAACCAGAGAAAGTGGACCAGATTGAGAGATTGACGCCTATCGATCTGTTAATCATCCACCAGAGAGTAGCCTCCTTAATGTCTTGCACTATTTTAGTTTGAAAAGCATCGACCCCTTTGAAGATCTTATCATTTATCCTTAACCATAGCCTTCATACTGTCATGAGAAATACAATATAAATCGGCCTTTTTTTCGTGGGCGTATCCAGACTAATTCTACATACACAAACCTTCCAACATATTGATTTAGCGAACATACGTGAAGCGAACAAAAGACAGGAAGAGTAGCTTTTATATTTTTTTATCATACCTGTAATCATTTTATAAATAATGCTATACAAAATTACAGGAAGAGAAACTGTTATAGTTATTTTTTTATAATATCAATCATAATGCTATACACACCTTGTCATAGCTTAAACACATTTCTTCAGATTATGGCCCAATTTGATCAGATTCTAAAAAACGAAGAAAGATTATCATGAGATACTGTAAAACTGGGGTTTAGGATGTAAACCATAAAAATAACAAATTAATTTAGATGATTAGCCTTGCAGAAAACCCAAATCGGGAAAGTTTACCTGAATCGTTAACAAAAAAAATCAGACTCAGATTGGGTTACTCAAGCGAATATTAATCACTGGAATAAGATCGGGTATCAAACATAAGAGCACACATGAGTTGATTAATGGAACAAAATGATGAGGAGAAGAATATACATCAGTGAATCGAATAGAGATCAATTTCCCATAGGATCCCATTTAAGATATATAGATATACAGATATAGATATAGATAAAGAACGGTGCAAGATAGACCTTTCCTTCAACTTCTCATAGGATTCCATTCAAGAGTTCCTTGTAGGGGAAGGAGTCTGAAAGAAGCTCATCACCTAAAATTACAAAACACAACTTGAATTAGATATGCAACTCGAGTACAAAAACAATAGTCGAAGAAGACTCGAAGCATTCCTAAAATTACAAATAATATAGTCAAAGCATCTCATAAAAAATCAAGATTTCAAAGCGTTCAAAATTTAAAATCAAACACAATAATGGTTTACTTCAAAATTTAAATTTAAAATAATGATTGACTTCAAAATTTAAAATTTAAAATTTAAAATCTGAAAATCAAATCACTAAGATCCAATCCCGTAAATCAAGCAAACTTATTAGGAAAGTCTAACTTTTTCAAATTTAAATTCAATTTACAGATTCGAAATTTAAAATCAAACACATTAATGGCAAACTTTCAAATTTAAATTTAAAATAATAATTGACTTCGAAATTGAAAATTTAAAATCAAACACAATAATGGTTTACTTCAAAATTTAAATTTAAAATAATGATTGACTTCAAAATTTAAAATTTAAAATCTGAAAATCAAATCACTAATATCCAATCTCGTAAATCAAGCAAACTTATTAGGAAAGTCTAACCTTGCCAAGCAAAACCAACCGACATAGAAACAAACTCATAAGACAGGGAAAAAATATAAAACAAACAAAAGGAGGGGTTTCAAAAAACGTAAATGAATTTATTTACAGAAACACTACAAATTTTCCGGAAATTAATACAATATCAAATTTATTAGTAACTAAAAAATACAGCCAAAATTAAATGAGCATAAAGTATGAAGCCAGACATTATACCGGATAAAAAAATAGGAAAAAAAACAATAAAACTAAAATTTTTTATTAACATGTCTGACGAAGTTTAATAGTCCGGCAATGGCATAAAATTTAGGGTTAACCATGAAAAAATAAAAAAACAAAACAAAAGAATCATTAATACATATTAATACAATACAAAATTTATTAGTAAAAAAACAAAGATTTTCAAATTTCAAAAAATATCATAGTTTGATTTGCCCAAAAAAAAACAAAACAAAATAACTTAAAAATTATAGAGATTAGCATAAATGATGGAATAAGTGGAATGATCTACAAAAAAAGAAGAACAACAAATTCTGAGAAACTTGAAACTTAATGTGATTGTCGAAAATTATGGAAACTAACACAAAATTTGGAAGCAATTAAAACTTTAATATAAGTTATCTTGATAAATTTGGAAATACGTTACAATGTAGACAACTTTGATAAGTATCCATAATTGATATAAATTTCAAAAATTCAAATTTTGAAATAATCAGTCAAAACAATTTATCTAAATAGTTAAATATTATTATAACTTAAATTCAAAACCAATAAGGTTAATATATTCATAATATAATCAATATCTAAATGATTGTGAAAAAAAAAATCAATCACAAAAATACAGAAAAAATGATTAAAAAAAATTGCGATAAAGCATTTAAAATATATAACAATCTAATCTAGTTTCCATACCTGCAGAATAAGTGGAATGATCTACAAAAAAAGAAGAAGAACAAATTCTGAGAAACTTGAAAATTAATGTGATTGTCGAATATTATGGAAACTAACACAAAATTTGAAAGCAATTAAAACTTTAATATAAGTTATCTTGATAAATTTGGAAATACGTTACAATTTAGACAACTTTGATAAGTATCCATAATTGATATAAATTTCAAAAATTCAAATTTTGAAATAATCAGTCAAAACAATTTACCTAAAGAACGATAAAGAAGACTCAAAATAACACCAAATCTATGGAAAACGAACCTGTTTGCAATCGATTGGAAGAATGATCAGCTCTCTAAAGGACCTGTTGTCAACAAAGACATTACAATTTTAAGGATTTAAATAGAGAATGATGGATGAAACATTGCTTAAGCTTAAACAATAATCTGTACTATAACCTTTCTGGTATGCCAAATCATCACTCTCAATTGTTGAACTGTAATAGTGTCAGCAAACAACGTCACCTCTGACAATTGCTCAAAATCTACTTCAATACGTGAATTTAATCGGAAAACCTAAAGATGAACATATGATAGAGAACATCAAACATGAAGCGACATTATCAAACATGAATCGATATTTGAAGAATTGTTACCTATTTGTTGAATCGTTTGGAGAAGACAGTGATGGATCCCATCTTTCAAAAAGCACCAAATCTTGAAAAATATCACAGAAGCACTCAAGAAATGAATATAGGTATTGATGAATGCATAAGTTAAAAATCACTGAAACCCTAAGAAGAGGCGGCGGCTAGGTCTTCCAGACACCAACAACGCCGCAAAAAGAAATTGAAAACACGGATACATACCTTATACGCCGCATAATAAGGATTGGTTGCTTCCACTTCGCGATTGAAGATGAAGAAATCTAGGGTTCAGGAGATTACAAATAACATATTAAAGATCGTTAGATGATATCTAGGGTTTAAGGAAGAAATAGATAGTATTTAACGATGACAAAGAAAAATCAAAGAGGGAAAAGAAAAATAACATACCTATGTTTTTCGAAGATAAATCGATGAAGAAGGAAGAACCGGATGCAGGAGATGGGTATTAGGGTTTTGGAGTGAAGTGAAGCGTATTAAAGAAGCTAAGGAGGATGGTTTTGGCGGAAAAAACAAAAAAAAGTGGTCTAAGCAAACGCCACGTGGCAAGTAATGGCTTAGGCTAATGCCATGTGGCTTAAGCTTGTTTTGCTTTATTAGAAGTAGTAGATGAGAAGAAGATAGAAGAGAATAAAACAAAGAGTTAATTGCTAAAATCGCCCGTGAGGTTTTAGCACATTTGCCATTTTCGTCCAAAATGACACTTTTTTACCATTTTGCCCCCCATGTTTGTAACTTTTTGCCATTTTCATCCAAACAACTAACTTAGTTTATTTTTTCTATTAAGTTGAAGGATATTTGGATGAAAATGGCAACTATAAACCACATGGACGAAAATGGCAAATGTGCTCAAACTCTTTTTAATTTCTTTTATTTAGTTATTTTTGTCACATATATAATAAAAAAGAATATACATGCAATTTTTATATGAAAAAAATAATAGTTTTGTCACATATTTTTTTATAAATTTTCATTCAACCACTAACTAAGTTAATTTTTTTCTATTAAAGCGAAGGGTGTTTTAAATTTTATAAATTAATACAGAAATTAATTTCCAATTGTTTATATAGATCAATTTTATAAAAATAAATCTACTTAAACCTCTAATTTTTATAAAACTAAAATGCTTGTGACCTTATAGAAAAATGTCAAATAAACAAATATTATCATATGTACCAAGTTTGTAATTAATCTTCTACTCTTTTAAATTCGCTCCTAACGAAAAACAAAAGCCAGTGCCCCCATCAAACAACGTACCGGTTACCAAACCTTAAAATTACCCACCAAATAGTAAGTATAATGCCATCTAATATTTTGTGATAAACACTTTTCACGACGAGCTATTTTCTTGTTAAACAAATTTTGAACAATATTTTTCTCACTTTTTGATGACGGTTTTTTTTTTTTTGACCGTGTCTAAAAAAACGTTGACTGCGTCTGATGTTTCATTCTATAGTATTGGTAACCATAACATGTAAAATGAGAACTGGTACCGATATGGTGCAGTTTGGTACCAATACCAAAGAAGTATGGTATCGTTGCTCGTTAAAAAGAATATCTATAATACTATAAAAAGGAGAAGTGATGTACAATATTGTAATTTTACCATGTTTACAAGTTATAAAGCACCATGTACAAGGATGTATAAGCCATTTTAGAAGGGTTTCACCCAAAATTTTAAGACACTATAGGGGTAATAAGGGGATTTCAGCCTACATATTGAATGCTTCCGTATCGGCCATTATGAAAGAAAACCATGACACAAATCCTACCTTCACCACTCCTCATCAGTCATTATGAAAGAAAACCATAAGACACAAATCCTACCTTCACCACAAGTCATGCCGATCTCCTCTGGTTATTCCAATCACAGATCTCCTCTGGTTATGCCGATCTTGAAAAACGCAGGGATTTGCAGTTTGAATTCGATTTTACGGTTTTTTAAGATGCACCTTGCCAGATCTAGGGTTACGAATTCTTTTTTTCACCTCCTTTCTCTTTGCCTCATACCATCACAGGCGTGAAGGTGGTTGTTGCTACTGTTTCTGGCAATTTGGTAGGGTCGGTTTTCCTCTTCTCTTTACTAACTTGCACAGGGCTTCTCATTTTTGTTTCCATCAATTCATCTATCTCTAATCGAAAACCCTAACATCATCCCTTCTATCAAATCACCGATTGGTTCCAGAAAAAAAAACGCTTCAATACAACACAGGTATGATCAGTTGTCTTTGTTTCTTCTCTTTGTTCACATTAGATCTCAAAGCTTTATTGTTTCGATCAAGGCAGTATTAGCAACAAGGTTGAAATTTATTGGATTACAAAAAAGATATTAATTTGTGCCGATGGTTTTTGGTTTCTATTTGTGATAATGACACCATTTTTGTTTTGAAATCGCATTTTTATTATGATTTGTTGTTTTATGTGATGTGTGTGTAGTGATACAACTTTTAGTTTAAGTTATCATACCTGGTTTTTTATTAGGGTGCTTGGTTAGTATTCACCAAAAACATACCAACACAGTTTGATCAAGTTTTCTGGATTAATGTGCTAATAATATACTATTGTTGTTGGTGATTCAGGTGAAATACTTAAAAGGAACCAGAAAACCCCACCAGATGTAAGTTTTTATTTATGTTTTAGATTCGCAGAATTTATAGGTGTCATTTTCATCATATTAATGGGCTGAAATTGCTATCTCTAAATGTTGGTGTGACATAAAAAAGTTAATTGAAGAAGAATATTTGAAATTTTGAAGTTATTTTTTCATGGATGCAGGTTATTCCGGTCAGCGTAGAGTTAAGGTGGCTGAGAACAGTTTATACAATTAATATTGTGTGTGGGAACAGATTTGTTCAGCTTATAGCTTTAGTTGGATTAGTTTTTTGGGTTTGTTTTAAATGCCGGAAATTTCAGAACCCTTAAGAAGAAGAAGCGCAACCTCTTCTACCATCGGTCCAACTCGGTGAGATTTCGGAGGAGGTCTTGAAGGCTTATGACGGCAACTATTCTCAAAAGCCTTCTCTTATGGCCATCGTAGGCCAGATCTACGATGTCTCACAACGCTGGTATAATAACATTAGGGTTTAGTTTAATTTTCTATGTCCAATCTATAAATAACACTTTCTGTGTTGATTCTTGTTTGTATGAAACTTGCAGGTTGATTTCTTTAAGATGATACGGTTGTCATTGGTATATCTGGTGAGCCCCCAAATCCTTTTAATCTCTATTTTCATAAATTGGAATTGGTATAATTCGCTTAGAAGACCGGATTCTGTATTAATGAATTTGGTGACAAATCTTGCCATGGCATCTGTTTCTTGATTGCATAGGAATGTTTTTGCTCAGATAAAAAATATCGGTTGTGAATTGGATTGAAGGGCGTGGAAAGTCAGTTGTTTGTGAATAAGTTATTACTAAGGTGGTGGCGAGGAAGGTGCTAAAAACTACAGTGCCCACGCTTGTTAGCGAAAACCGTGCTCTTGAACAGACAACCACAGCCTAGCCACGGTAAAGGAGTCACCAACCACTACGAGATGTATGGTCAGAACCTTGTTGATGCTTCTCGCTTTTGTTCATTTGGTCGCAAGGTATAAACCCACTTCCTCTTTTGCACATTCTCAATCGGTTCGGTTATTTGATTAGGTAATCAGTGACAACCCGGGTTTTTTGCAAAGATGTCAGATGTTTACATAATTTTTCGGTGTTGGGTTGTCTATCATCAAATATTTTAGAATTTTTTGTCCAGTTGGGTTGGATGGGGTCACACGAGTCAGACGTAAAAAATATATATTTAATCTTCACTAGAAAATACATGATAAAAATACTATATGCTTACATTTGCTCTGTATAGGCTTTATTTCTTATGGTGGAGGCTGTTCCAAATTATTGATTTGCAGTTGTTGTATGGTTTCTGTGTGCCTGTTCACACATCATAGCAGCTCGCAATATCTTCCTTGATGAACACTTAGTCCTCTTAGATTTTTTTCTACCAGTTTGTTTATCTATATTAGAATAGTTTTTTCTATTAATAAACCAAGGCTTTTGAATTCATATAATCAGCTTGATTTAAGGTTTTTTGTTTGTTTATTTTTTTAATAAAAATATTATAGTCTAATTGGTATATTGTATTTTCTATTCAGTTTGTACAGCATACATCATGTTTAATGGATCAGCTTGCCAATCTATATCAAGATTCCTCCATGTTAACCTTCGAAGGTCAGAAGATTCAAGGATCTCAATACATTGTTTGTAAGGTTGCTTCTCTCCTGAAGGGTTTATTTGTTCAAAGTTTTCGCTTTCTGGTAAAGTTTTTACATTGTCCAGTTACATGGAGACCAATGAAGGGTTTATTTTGATTTTACTAAAGTTGCAGATGTGTTGGATCCAATTATTGCTCTGGTGTTCTCATGGCAAAAGATGGAATTGAATTGTGGCCTACTTTACTTGATGAAGTTCAAGCACGATTTGACACTGATGTTGGCCAGGTATCAGCCAGTTTTAATGACACATGTATCAATCAGAAGTTTGAATGCCCTTTCAAAATTACTTCATTATATAAGGATTGATGTTTGTTAATTTTTTTATTTACTTTGTATGTCTTGTTGGTTGGTATTTGTGTTTTGATCAGTAACCTCTTAAACTTTTGGGTACTCTCGCAGTTATGGTTCCCGTTTTACTTGGTTCTTCGGCCAGGTTGTTATGAAGATACCAATGGTTGTAGTGGCAGTACAAGATTTCATACGAGTGTGACACTAGCCTCCGGAACCTGATTTCACTGACCTTCCACTCTTTCCCCAAACAAGGTTGGAGCATGTATGAAATCAATTTACGCTTATTGTAACCTAGGGTTAGTTGGGACACCCGGTTCAAAGCGCGGGCCTCCCCACTAGTTATACCTAATTTACAATACAAAAATATTCATAATTGTATTTAGGTTTCTTTTGAAATTTAATAAATAAAAGATCTTGTATTAATTTATAAAATTAATAGAAAAAAATTAATTTATAAAATTTAAAACATCTTTCGCCTTAATAGAAAAAAAAAATTAACTTAGTTAGTGGATGGATGAAAATTTATAAAAAAAATATGTGACAAAACTATTATTTTTTTCGTATAAAAATTGCATGTATATATTCTTTTTTATTATATATGTGACAAAATTAACTAAATAAAAGAAATTAAAAAGAGTTTGAGCACATTTGCCATTTTCGTCACCGTGGTTTATATTTGCCATTTTCATCCAAATATCCTTTAACTTAATAGAAAAAATAAACTAAGTTAGTGGTTTGGATGAAAATGGCAAAAAGTTACAAACGTGGGGGGCAAAATGGTACAAAAGTGTCATTTTGGACGAAAATGGCAAATGTGCCCAAACCTCAGGGACGATTTTAGCAATTAACTCTAAAACAAATTTTCTATCAAACAAAGTCAATCAAATTGGTGAGTTGGCTACTCTTCTATCTACTAATACAAAAAAAAAAAATACAATCAAGAAATTACTTACGAACGTAAGAAGGGTGGATACGAATGCTTGGCAATAAAAGGGCATGAGCAACTGAAATGAGACATACCATCATGCTAATCAAGGTTAAAGCTTTGGTCACCACACCCATTTTTGATAAATAGTTTTCAATAAGTTTTTTATGTTGACTAAAAGAGAAAACTAAGTAGAAAATAAACAAAACATTAATAGGTTGATTGAAAAAAAGGATATTGGGTTGATTGGAAGAAAGGGTATAATAAAAAAATAAAATGCGGACCATGGATTGATTGAATAGAAAAAATAATTTAAAGTTTACTCTATTGATGGAATGAAAAGGAGAACACAAATTTAATAAAAACATTAATTTGATAAATAGTTTTCAATAAACACTAAAATGGTAAATTGTTTTTCCAACAACTCTAGTTTAGGAAAAAAACTCGATTCATCGTTGCTTTTGGATGTTTCTAAAACATACCATTTTCCAACTCATCGGACTTTATCCGTGTCAGAAAGTCTAATTGATTAAACCTGAAAATATACATGTTAAAATAAGAATAAGAAGGCCAATGAGGTAGTGGTGGAGTAGTTGGGGAAAAATTTAGTGTTCCTTGTGACCCATGTTCGACTCCCGCTCTCCTCATTATTTTCTGCGGCATCCAGGTGAAGGGCGAATACGGGTGGCACCGGTTCGCTTTGGATGGGAGACGAGGTTTTACCGATTATTCCACTGTCGTGCCTTCGGACGGGTGGAGGTCGGGTTTCCGCGCATCTGGGTGAGCTAAGGGGTTGGCGGCGGTTGAGTAGTCGACCTTGGTCACAGCGTCCGGTGTCACAGTAGTTGGCACGTCGTTCCTTGCCGTTAAAAAAAAATAAGAATAAGAAGAATATACTAATTGATTAAACCTGAAAATATACATGTTAAGAAAAAGAAGAATATAAAGACTAAACAAGTATTAAAAACGTAAGAATAAATACAAGTAGTGGTGGATAAAAAACCTGGATCCGGACCCGAAAATAAAACCCGGAACCGGGTATTATAAAACCCGGGTTTTTTATACCCGAACCCGAACCCGACCCTACCCATAGGGTAGGGGTTGGGTATGCATTTCTGTTATAAAACCCGAACCCGAAACCGGGTTTTTTATACCCGTTTTCAACCCGGGTTTTATGAGTACCCGGTTTCAACCTGAACCCGGAACCGGATTTTTTCAATACCCTGTCCGGTTTTCCCAATAACTTGTTGAGGTTTTTTCGTTTTTTTTGTGTTTTTTCGAGTTTTGTACCTTGGTAACGGCTATATAGCCGTTAGAAAGTGTATTATGATCATTTGTTTGGTTTACACTGTATCTCTATACCCTATAAAAGGGGTCTTTGATGACGAACAACAAACGAAGACGATCAAGTTATTCCAAGCTATCTATGTTCATCATCTTATTCGATCCGGTTCAATGATTATTTAGGTGTTGTGTATTTCTATGTTTTATGAAATAAAAAGGTTTTGTATTTTATATTTCTATGATTTATCCAAACAAAATGAATACCCGACGCATACCCAAACCAAACCCGATCCATACCCGAACCCGAAAATAGGGTATTATAATACCCGGGTATTAAAAAACCCGACCCGAACCCTACCCAAACCCGGGTATATAGGGCATACATTTTTTTATATAAAACCCAGACCCGGACCCGACCTGGATATTGTCAATACCCGATTTTGTAGAACCTATCGTACCCAAACCCGATTCCATACCCGAAACCGGGTATTCAGAGAACCCGATTTGTGCACCACTAAATACAAGAACAACTATAACGTCTCTGTTTTACTTGGGCCTGGCCCAATATCACTTTCACGGTTTCACTTGTCTGTCAAATGACTACCTAAAACCATTGATCTATATGATCCATATATACGTAAGTCATATATGAATTTACTGGCCCGTTGACAATGAGAAACCCTTTGGGTTTAAGACGACACGGAATTAGAAAAAAAAAAAACGATCTTTAAAAAATATGTCATATACGATCACAAAAACCGAATAATAAAATATAAATCAAAATTTATAAACCAATGGTTTGAATATGATTTAATTTATAAGTGAGCTTGAAGTTTTGGCTAACGACATCTCCGTAATTATGTTAAAAATTATAGAATTACTAATGTTGTTTTTCTATATATTTTTACATAAACCTTAACCAACTTACATATCAAGGATTGAATAATACAATTGTATAGATATATTGTTGGTTTACTGGGTAGTAATTTGGACCCAATTAATGAAATCATGTTAGAATAAATGTCTTGTGGTCCAAATTTTGTCTTCCCTGTCCCAGGTGTGGACCTGTAAAGCCACTTGCATACTTTCTCATAATGTTATTCTATTTTTTTCCGGATATTTTGTCATGCAATCATGTAACATTTTAATTCTTGAACCAAAATAGAATAAAGAGTTAAATGTCATTTATGGTTTGGGTTATTTTGACAGTTTAGTCTAAAATTTTCATTTTTCGTCTGCAGGTTCAAAAAGACCATTTTAGTCCACTGGGTTAACTTCATCAATTTTTTCTGTTAACTAGAAGGGCAATTCGGTCATTTTATATGTAATTCTATTAACTAGAAGGGCATTTCGGTCATATAAAATGACCAAATTGCCTTTCTCGTTAACAGAAATAATTGATGAAGTTAACGTAGTCGACTAAAATGGCAACGATGAAACCTTTTTGGACCCGCATGCGAAAAAATGAAATCTTTGGACTAAATAGACAAAATGGTCCAAACCACATGGATTAAAATGACATTTAACTCTAGAATAAAACTGAAGTTAAAATAAAAACTTTTAGAGTAAATTACGATTTTGGGCCATGTGGTTATATCACTTTTACCCATTTAACTCAAAAAAGAATGTTTTAACATCTGAGCCACTAACGTCTTTTTTTCTAACCCTTTTAGCCCCTGACACTAACCACATCCATCAAATGTTAGGGGCCAAAAGGGTTAGAAAAAAAGACGTTGGGGTTTCAGATGTTAAAAAATTATTTTTTAGGCTAAAAGGGTAAAATTGATATAACCAAAGGGGCCAAAATCGTAATTTACTCAAACTTTAAAAAAAACATGAATGAATGAGGACCACATTTTGGAATAGGATAAGGGTTATAAACTAGAACGCATTTTTATTTATAAATTCGTTAAAATCGAGTGAACGTTTTAAATCGAAACGAGTCCACCAGTTAACTCAGTTTAATAATATCCAAATGGTTTGGTTGGTGATTTGGTGTTGTCGATTTAACAATTCAGCCTAATTAATACACGACTTGGAACCAACCATGTAAAACTAATGATTAAAAAACAAAGGGAAAATTACAAAAATAGCCAAGAAAAATGTTGACTTACCAAAATAGCCATCTCATGAGTCTTTGGAGAGGGGCATCACTGATTACGAGAGAGCTTATGCGTCTGCAGGGTCATTCATGCGTCCACCAATGTAGAAGTGACACGTGTCTTAGTGACATCATGCGTCCAATGCGCCCGTGACTCATCCCATGCGTCCGTGACTCATCCCATGCGTCCGTGACTCATCCCATGCGTCCCTGACTCATCCCATGCGTCCCTGACTCTTCCCATGCGTCCCTGACTCATCCCATCATCCCATGCGTCTGTTTGAGGCATCCCATGCGTCCGTGACTCATCCCATCATCCCATGCGTCTGTTTGAGGCATCCCATGCGTCCGTGACTCATCCCATTATCCCATGCGTCCCTGACTCATCCCATGCGTCCCTGACTCATCCCATGCATCCCTGACTCATCCTATGCCTCTGTGACTCATCCCATGCATTCCATTTTTGTACTTGTTGCTTCATCCATGCACGCATCCATATAAAAGAATTAAGGGGCATAAGAAGGGTGATGCCCCTCTCCAAAGACTCATGAAATGGCTATTTTGGTAAGTCAACATTTTTCTTGGCTATTTTGGTAATTTTCCCAAAAACAAAAGCAACCGTGAAGAAACGGTGATCTAATTAGGGAGTTAATTAGATTGGTTTATGTTCCTTTCATGAGGGTTAATCTTCTTAAGGATATTTGAGCTCCGACTTGGTAATCTAACCTGCAAAACAGAACACCGTTACTCGTTAAGAGGGGAATGTGGGGGTTTCCCTCTTAACCAGGCTCCGGCGTGAGAATAAGCGACTGCTTTGAGAGTAATTAAGTGTAAAGAGTGAGAGCCAAGGAAATAGAATGTTTAACCTGAGGAATGAAGGTCTCTATTTATAGCCGGAGAGGTGTGAGGGGTTATGGGCTGATGGGCCTTGGGCCAGAAGCGGACAACAAAACGGATATGCTCTTTGTCTCACTGGCGTCGACCGCTTAGTGGCTTCTAGATGCTCGTTGGTGCTGGCGCACCTTGATTGGAGCCACGTGTCATTGTTGTCGGCCTTGTTGTCCTTCTGTCATCAGCAGACGAGTGGAGATCGTGGGACAGTTGTCTCCGTCCTCTGATTGGTGCCATGTAGGCGTCCTTGTGTACTTCTCGTCAGGCGATCGTGGCGCACGATTGACCAGAGCCTGCTAGACGCTCATTGGCTCCTTTTACTGCCACTTGTACCTTATGTACCACTGTAGGTAGCCGCGCGCTTCCCTACCGAGTGGCTCATTTCTTCCATTGTTTTATGCTAAGTGCTGATATCTGGGTTTGTTGTGTGCATTCCCTCACGCGGGACAAATCGTAGTGCGATGTAGGTCGCGCGAGGTTGTTGTTAACAAGTTGTTGTGTTAAGGAGTATGGTCTCACGCGCAACCTGATCTGAGGTTTGCGCGACTTTTTGGGACCATACCCCTTCAAGTCCCCCCAGTCCAGTGCTGCACCATGCGCAACGCAAGTGGTTGGAGCTCTGGACTTAATAAAAAATAAGAGAAGGGGAAATGGTTCTTTTGATCCTGACTTGTATGGCGCGCGTTGAAAACTGTCGTTTTAAATGCGCATGTACTAGGCAGGTGTTAAGTGATTTATTGTTTGGCCTGTTAGGCGCGCGAGGTCATAGTAGTTTACGTATATCTGGCGCGGCTCATGTGACTTCTGCATGAAGTTACTTGCACGTTTTATGGCGGGAAACTTCGAAATTTGAACTTCTGACAGGTTGGTGAGATAAGTCGCTGAGGGCGACGTTTGAGTTGACCCCTGGCACGGGTGTCATCATGCCGCCTGCGGCGATTGCACTTCATGTCAGGAGAGTGAGGCCCACGCGCGCGTGGTAACCGTCACCCCTGGTTTTCCGCTTGACGTGGCAACCTCCTGTTGGTTAGCCTAGCGGCGAACGCGACACGGTTACCCATCGCATTAAATGCGATGGGTATATATATCCGAAGAGAAGGTGAGAGATTCTCACTTCTCTTCGTTTCTTCTCCACTTTTCTCTCAAAAACTCTTTGAATCTTCAAAGTGTTCTTCGTTTCTTCAAGATTTCTTCAAATCTTCAAACTTTGCTTCAAGCTTTTTTCCAGATCTTTCTACAAAGATGAGTGAAGAACACCCAGAGGCTCCTGTTAGTGAGGAAGGACCAATTCCTGTCCTTAAATGGGATTTGGGTCTCTTCGAACAGATTGTTCGTAGTTTCAGATTCCCACCGGAGTGGGATGCCCGGTATCCGGCTCAGGGCCAGACCGCGGCTGATGCACCACCCGGTTATATTACCCTGTATGAAGACTTCTTTCTTCAGGGTAATTTCCGACTGCCGGCGACCAACTTTATGGGCAGTATCCTTCACCACTACAACTTCCATATATCGCAGATGAGCCCACCCGGGATGGTGAGGTTGAGGCACTTCGAGTTTTTGTGCCATTCTCATGGCATTGAGCCATCTGTAGATAAATTTCGTGTTTTCTACCAGTTGCAGAGAACGATGGGGTTCTTCTCGTTTGCAAGCCGGGGTGCGGCAAAGAAGATCTTGTTGAATCCTCCTAAGAGTTTCCACGACTGGAAACCCAAGTTCTTCTTCATCAGGGAAGAAGTCTTGCCGATTGCCATGCCCTTTAGGGACTGGACTGAGGCCATACCGAAGGAAGATCTTCCCATCCCAAAAACTGCTCGGTGGTACCAGCAGCTAACCCCAACCCCAAATCGGGTGTTTGGGGAAAATGTGTTAGTTGCTGCTAAGATGAGTGACCAATGGTTACCTAGCAGCAGGGAGGTTCCGGTTTTGAAGATCGGCGATCAAGGTTAGTGTCTTCTTTGTTGTTTTCAGTTGATCTGCTTTAATTGCTACTAACTTTCTTAAGTGCATGTTTAGAAGCGCAACTCTACCAAGCTGCCTTCTCGACATTTGGTGGCTCCATGGGCGGTCGCCCATTGCGCGATGACGAGGAAAGCTGGTATGACCAGATTAAAGGAAACTTCATGTTTCCTGCTGCTGATGCTTTCGCTTCACCACCGACCGCTATTGAAGGTGCAATACCCTAAACCTCGTCCATTGCGCTCTGTGACTCTCGCTGGGAAAGAAACTTTCTATCTTTCCAGCGAGGAGTCTGTAGGTTCTTCCAACGGCGAGCTAAGCTCTTGGTCTGAAATCTTTGCAGGTGTGTTGCGCGACCTGGGGATTGACCCCGAGGAGAAGAAGAAAAAACCGGTGAAGAAGAAGAAGAAGGTGGAGCCTGAGGTGACCAGTAAGGGCACTGGCCCTAGTCGCGCAACATCTGCTGCTGTCAAAGGTACTCTTCGCCTTCGTCAACGTGACTTAGACGACTATGTGATAATCAGTGACTCATATGAAGGTTTATCACATGCAGCTAAGGGGAAAACTGGTGCTGGTGGGTCGAAAAGCTCGGGGAGCGCGGGTTCTCGTAACCCTGAAGCTGGCGCGACTCCGTCTTTCCCAGAAGATGAAGAAGTAGAAGAGGAAGATGCTGGTGTCCATCTTATTGGGCGGAAGAGGGGTAGGAGCGAAGCCACGACTGGTGTGGCTTCCGCCCCTACATCTGCTGTGATTCCCGTGGTTGGGAAAACGAGCAAGCTGCGCTCGTTATACAAATTTTCTCCTGGTAAGTTCTTCGCTTCTCTTCTTAATACTTTTCTCTTTACTCAAATGCACTTGCTTTATTTTTCAGAAATCAAGAAGAAGACCCCTGAGAAGGGTGTCACGTTCAGTGAGGCTGCGGCAAAAAGGCCCAAGATTACCGTCAAGTCCACTGGCACTGCTGCTCAGGATGCCGCGAAGGCTGCTGAGGCGCAGCGAAAGGTGGAGGAGGATCGGAAGAGAGAGGAGGAGAAGAAGAGAGTTGCGGAAGAGAAGACAAAAAAAGAAGAAGAGAGGAAGAAGATAGAGGAGGAGAGAAAGAGAAAAGAGGAGGAGGAGAGGAAGCAGAGGGCGGAGCAGGAGAGGTTGGCTGAAGTGGCGAGGAAGCAGGCCTTGGAGAAGGAGCTAACGGCGAAAAAGGCTATGGATCAGCCTCTTAAATCTCCAGGTCCTGAGGTCACCAAACCAACCAACACCGGTCCTGTTATTACTTCCAAGGGTTCCAGCCGCTTCTCTTCAAGCGGCGCGAGCTCTGGTGGAGCTGGGGGTTATAACCCCAATGTGATAGGTGCGAAGGACACCGTTGGGGATATTTACTACAAGACTTACACTGAGGAAGAACGTGGGGACGCTCCTCATCAAGCCCCCTGGAGTTTAAAACAGAAAGATACTTTCATTGAGTTCAGCCCTGCGCGCGAGTGGTTCCTGAACTCCTTTACACCTGCTGAAGTCCATCGGCAAAGGGCGAAACCTCACGAAATGTTGTATCGTACTTATATCCTTGGCGAGGCCAACGCTCGTGCTGCCAACCATCAAATAGTTCGCGAATGGCGAACGATGGTTAGGGAGCGCGCCGACTGGGAGTCTTATCGCGAGCGTATGCTGAAACGTATTGCTGAATTCGAAAAATCTAAAGCCGCGTTTGGTGAGGAGAGAGCCAAGTTTGAGGCTGACAAGAAGGATGAAGAGTGGGGCCGCGAGGGGCTGCAGAAAAAACTCCACAATGTTGAGGAGCAACTGGCCAAGGAGAAGGCCGAGTTTAAGCGTATATGCGCCCAAGACAACGATCGTGCTTATGCGCTACGACAGAAGATCGTTGATCTTGAGGCTAAAGTTGCGGACTTGTCCTCAAAGGTGGAGGAAGCGCAGGGTGAAAAAGCTGCCAAGCAGCAGATGGAGGTTAGTTCTATTGACTTTCGCTCTTCCCTTTGTTGTTTATGAAATTTCTTAAGTCAATTCTCAAGGCATTTGCCAATTTTCAGGTTGAGCTGACTGAAGCCAAGGTGCAATTGTCCAACAAGGACAACGATCTCCAAGCCAAGGACGTTGAGATTGCGGAACTCAAACGTCGCTTGAATGAGCAAATCGACAGATGCGAGTCTTTGGAGATTGACCTTGAGGCTGAGAGGGTCAAGGCTGCTGATGCTGAGGAGGCGCGTGCTGTCAGCACTGCTGCGCTTAATGTGGCCCAGACAAACTACTCCGAGGCCCAAGGCATCGTTGATACACTTGTCTCGGAGGCTGAATGGATGCGCACTCGCGGCGTGGTGCTGGTAAGTGCCTTTGTCTTATGCTTTTTCTTGTTGAGAGCTTTATCTTTAATGCTTTTTGTTTTTTGTGAAGGTTGCCAACTCCATCCTGAATGCGGGCGAGCTAGACCGCGCCGTAGCGGCTCTGACAGATGCGGCGCGTGCGGTGGGTCATCGGGGAGGCTACCTGGAGTGTGCCGATCACGTTGAGCAGATGCTTGGGCAGGAATTTGACATAAGTCATTGCTCAGTGACGGAACATGCTGATGCTGCACTGGCAAGTGCTGAAAACTCCTATGACAACCTTTCCTTGCCTATCATGGAGTTGGTTGTTGAATCGTTGAAGAAAGACGACTGGTGCCAGCGTCTTAAGGCAGTCCTCGATCCACCAGTTACCGTCGAGTTGTCCGACGAAGAGCCAGTTGGTGATGATGGCGGCGATGGTGATGATGATGGCAACGATGATGATGGTGAAGATGACGGAGATGATGGTGATGATCGACGCGATGAATAGGATAGTTTGTTGAATAGGTGGTTGATAGGCATTTGTGCCTTTGTAATTTCTTCGGACATTCTATGTACAATGCTGCGCATTTGCGCAAGTTTTAAATGAAATGAAACATTTTGGTTTTTTCCGTTGCAATTATTGCATTGCTATAAAAACTTTATGTTAAATTGGCTCGAATAAGTGGAAGCGTTTTTTAAGTATTAAGGTATCCACCCGGTCTCGCGCTTTGTTCGCGGAGGACCTTGGAGGTGGTTTGAACAACCCTGAACTGCTGGAGCGTTTTCGCGCTAATCCAAAGTTTAGCATGCATTTGTAACGAAAAAATGTAATAGAAAAACATGTCGTATGTTTTCATTCAAGTCAGAAATGGGCGCTTAGGCCTTCATACATAATTGCTAATGGCTTGTAGCCGGCGTAGTGAATTGAAAGATGGCGCAAGGCCGAAATAGATTACATGTAACATTTGCGCAATTGTTGCGCATTCCAAGTTCTTGGTAAGATGTGGCCATCTAGGGTACGCAATTTGTAGGCCCCTTTGCCCAGGACCTCATGAATCAGATATGGGCCTTCCCATTTAGGTGCCAATTTCCCTGGACGTTCTGCATTTGATGCTTCATTGTCGCGAAAGACGTATTCCCCTGGGTTGAAGGTACAAATGCGAACCCTTGTGTTGTAGTACCTTTCCAACTGGGTTTTGTATTTGGCCTCTCTGATTCTCGCGATTTTGCGTCTTTCTTCTAACAGGTCCAAGTCTAGGCGCCTTTCCGCTTCATTGTCAACTGCGTTGACCGTTGTCATGCGTGGCGAGGGCAGGCCAATCTCCGCCGGAATGACCGCTTCTGAGCCATAGACTAGGCTGAAAGGGGTCTCGCCGGTACTCGTCTTTGGCATGGTCCGATGAGCCCATAAAATGCTTGGGAGCTCATCAACCCATCCGCGCTGCCTTGTTCCTAATCTGGCCTTTATCCCTTCGACGATGCATTTGTTCACACTTTCCACTTGTCCGTTGCCTTGTGGGTGCGCAACGGATGTGAAAGTGTGTTCGATGTTCATCTCCTTCATCCATTTCTTAAGATCGTCCGAAGCAAAGTTGGTGCCATTGTCAGTCACGATCTTGAGCGGGAGGCCAAATCTGCATATGATGTGCTCCCATATGAATTTGCGCACAATCATAGCTGTGGTGGATGCAAGGGCTTTGGCTTCTACCCACTTTGTGAAGTAGTCGACAGCTACTATGATGAACTTTACGGCGCCGGGAGCATCCGGGAAGGGTCCCACCATGTCAATTCCCCATTGCTGAAAGGGCCATGCGGTGGATACGGGGATAAGATCATTTTTAGGGCGCAGCGTTTTTGGAGAGTGCCTCTGGCAAGAGTCACATTTGCGGATCTCCTTCATTGCGTCAACATGCATACCAGGCCAGTAGTAACCGGCGCTCATGATCTTCGCGACAACCATCCGTGGTCCGGAGTGGATGCCGCAAATCCCTTCGTGGATTTCCCTTATCAGATAATTCGCATCCTGGGGGTCCACACAGCGCAGTAGTGGCCCTAGGAAGGATTTTCGGTACAAGATACCGCCGTTCATTTCGTATTGCAGGGCTTTGTTTTGGATCTTCCTTGCTTCCGCTTTGTTTTCGGGGAGCAGCCCTTCTTGCAAGTATTGGATGATCGGGGTCATCCACGATGTTTGCCCTGTTTCGATCACATTCACCTGTCGTAGCAATACTGACGGGTTCTTGAGTACCTCTATCCTTACATCCTTGGCGAGATGTTGAAAGGAAGTCGAGGCGAGTTTGCTCAGGGCATCTGCGGGCTTGTTTTCTGAGCGATTGATATGTATAACTTTGTGGGATTTGAATTGTTGGAGCAATTCTTTCGCTTGTTCCAGATATAAAGCCATGACTTCTCCCTTCGCGTCGTATATGCCATTTACTTGACTGGCTATCAGGAGTGAGTCAACATGTGCGCGCAAGTCTTTTGCTCCCATCTTGATGGCGAGACGTAAGCCTGCCAGAAATGCTTCGTACTCAGCCTCGTTGTTGGTGTTTTTGAAGTCCAACTTAATGGCGTAAGTAAACTCGTGATTCTCTGGGCTCACCAGGCGCAATCCTGCTCCAGCGCCATCTTCATTTGATGCCCCGTCGGTGTAAAGCATCCAAGTTTCATCTGTTGTATCTTTCTCGGGAGTCTCTATCAGCTCGCACTCCTTGATTTTATCGGCCGGCACTTCTGTGATGAAGTCGGCGAGGACCTGCCCCTTAATGGCCGGGCGCGGCCTGTACAAGATGTTATGGCCGCCCAGTTCGATGGCCCATTTCGCCAACCTGCCTGATGTCTCAGGCTTCTGTAGTATAGTGCCAATGTGGAAATTTGTAAGCACAGTTATCACATGGCCTGTGAAGTATCGGCGCAGCCTTCGGGAGGCGTGTAGTAGCGCAAGAACCAGCTTTTCCATTGTGGAATATCTTGTTTCTGGGTCTGTGAGTACCCTGCTGACATAGTAGATCGGGGTTTGTACCCCGTTTCTGTCGACCAATAATACTGACCCTACTGCCTTATCCGAGGAGGACAAGTACAGTACGAGGGGCTCCTTCTCAAATGGTGCAGTCAGGGTAGGGAGTTCGATCAGACACGCTTTCATTTGTTGAAAAGCTGTTTCGGCTTCCGGGGTCCATTTGAACTCTTGCTTCTTTACACAATTGCGCAACGTGCTAATGAAGGGATACGACTTTGCGGCGTGATTGGAGAGAAAACGATTAAGCGCGGCCAGCCGGCCGGCTAGTCGTTGCATTTCCTTGATGTTTCTTGGTGAGGGCATTCGCTCAATAGCTTGTACTTTCTCTGGATTCACCTTGAAACCGCCGTTTGTGACAATGAAGCCTAGAAACTTCCCCTCTTCCATGCCAAAGGAACACTTGGTTGGATTTAGCTTCATATTTATGCTGCGCAATGAGTTGAACGTTTTCTCGATGTCTTTCAACATTTGGTCCTCTTCAGGACTTTTAACCACTAGATCATCGATATAAACCTCAATATGCTTTCCGATGTCACCTGCGAAGGTCTTGTCCATCAAGCGTTGATATGTCGCGCCTGCATTCTTTAGGCCAAAAGGCATCTTTGTGTAGCAGAAGATTCCAAGATCCGTTCTGAACGCTGTCTTGTCTTCATCTTCTAGCTTCATCTGTACTTGATGGTATCCTTTGTAGCAATCCAAAAAGCACTTCCACCGGTATGGCGCGAGAGAATCTATTTTTTTATCGATCTCAGGCAAGGAATAGCAATCCTTTGGGCACGCCTTGTTGAGATCAGTGTAGTCTACGCACATGCGCCATCCGCCATTTGATTTTTCGACCATCACGGGGTTCGCCACCCAACTCTGATATCTTACCTCTCGCAGGATCCCAGCTTTGAGCAGCTCACACACCTGCTCGTTCATTGCTTTTGTCTTGTCTGCCCCTAGGCTGCGCCTTCTTTGGACCTTTGGCTCGACAGATGGGTACGTGTTTAAGCAATGCTCGGTGATGTTGCGCGGGACACCGGTCATGTCTGCCGGTGTCCAGGCAAATATATCCATGTTTCGAAACAGCAGTTGCTTTAGACGTGTTCTGATATCTGACGAAATGGCGTGGCCAATTGTCACAGTCTGCTCGGAGTATTTTCGGTTTAAAACCCATTTCTCCGGCTCAGTCGTGGAGACCTTCGCCGCCTTTGTTGGGCGCAACTCTTCAGTTGACATTACTTCTTTCTTGGCATATATGATTGCTACTCCTGTCTTGGTTGGGAAACCTATCGCATAATGAGGCGTTGAAGTCACCATGTTTAGCTCGCCTTGTGTTTCCCTCCCAATAAGCACATCATGCCTCGATTTCACTGGCATTACCATGAAGTTCACATTTGTTGTTCTTGAGTGTTTCCCGTCAGAGAGCGTGACGGGGAAACTGATCTGTCCGAGAGGAAAAACCATCTCGTTGCAAAATCCAGACAAAGGATAATCGACAGGTTCGAGTCGCGCTTTATCCTCTTCATCCAACTGATTGAAACACTGTTCGTAAATGATGTCGGCAGTACTTCCCGGGTCTATGAATATGTAGTCAGTTTCATAATGCCCAATTATGCCGGTGATGACCACAGGACGTGTGGCGCGAGGTCCGCCGCGCACTACCGGAAATATAACTTGCTGCTCCTGCCAAGAAGGTTCATAAGGGCGTTTGCCTTTCTCTTTCGCGCTGTACCTGGGTCCGTTGACCATGTGAGTCTCTAGTCGTCGGACCTTTTTATGGTTACCTTCATCGTGGCGCTGGAGTTGACGGGTTTCCTTGCGTACATTCTTCACTAGATGGCTTAGCTTGCCGCTTTTGAGCGCTCTCTCGATTTCTTGGCGCAAGCTGTAACAGTCATCGGTCAGGTGCCCTAAATCTTTGTGAAAATCGCAGTACAAGTTAGGGTCTTGCCCTTTCTTGTTTGTCATTGGCCTTGGCGCCTTGAAATCGACATTCTCCGTCATCAATACCTCCTTTGGAGTTTTTGTGAGCGGAGTCCAGTGTTTGTCACGATTGTCGTCCCTGACCGCCTTCTTGTAACCGATTCGGTCAATCGTTTCTCGCGCATCTTCTCTGTAGCGTGGCCTGTCGTCACGGCCTCTTGGTCTTTCAGACTTCCAGTCATGACTCTTATATTTGTTACGCTTGTTGTTGTTATCGCGCGTACTTCCTCTCGAAAATCGATCTTCTAGGTAGTAGCCCTTTCCACCAGCAAGGGACTCCTCAGTTTGCGCGACGATTTTTGCGGCTTCCATCAGTTTATCCCACTCCTTCGGCATTCCATCTTTGCCTGTGATGGTTCTAATGAGACTATCGCAGCGTATAGCCTTTTTGAAGTGACAGCGCATGAGTTGCTCACTGACGCCGCCTATTTCCAGACACTCTTTGTTAAAACGCGTGATGAAGTCCTCCAGACCTTCACCATATCTTCTCCAAATATCTTCTACTTCGGCTGTGTCACGTTGGTAGCGACATTGTTGGCTAAAGTAGCTTAAGAATTGCGTCTTGAAATCTGTCTATGACTTAATCTTCCCGGGCGGAAGGCTGTCAAACCAGGCGCGAGCCGCTCCGGTAAGAGTTTGAATGAACAGGTGGCACCACATGGGCATGTTCCAACCTCCCATGCAGCCCACACTCGTGAATGTTCTGACGTGATCGTCTGGGTCAGTCAACCCATTGAATTTCCCAACAGTTGGGGGTAGCTTCTCTCGTGAGAGCGGTGCGAGTGCAATTTTCGGGATAAACTTGGAGTGTTCCGCAGCTTCCGCTGGTCTGTATGCCAGGCGGAAATCTCGTTCAGCTTCTTCTGTGTAGCCAATGTGTTGTCTTGGCTTGTAGTACTCATGGTTTTTTGGTAAACGATTAAAGACTGATGATTCTTCGTCACCTTCCCATGTGGGATCATATGGGTCGGTTTCTTCCCATTCATTGTTCATTTTGCGCGGCGTGAGCCGGCTGTGAACAGGGCCTCGTTGAAGGTTCGACGGATATTCATAGTAACTATCCGTTTCCCCTCTTGTATCGCGCGTGTCTTGTACGCTTAAACGTCTTGTAGGGGGAGGCCTGTTGGTTCTGCCTTGTATATTGGCTGGTGGTGGCATTTGGCGCACCCCCTGACTCGGAGGGGTGACCAAGGACGGTTCTGCCGTCAAAACTGCTTGCTGCGCGATGAGCGATTGGTATGCTGCATTGATAGTGGCGATGTTCTTGGCATACCACGAGGCTGGGGTTTCGCCTTCTGGTAAGCCAAGTAATGCAGATACATTTTGAGGTGGCGCTGTGTTCGAAGGTCCTTCTCCGTTTCCTGGGGTGACCACTTGTGTGATGCGGGTGAAGCTCCCGCGCGGACCCCCAGTATTGTTGATTTCAACTTCGCCGATTTCTTCGATTTGTTGGGCTTGGAAGTTTTGGATTCCTTCGCCCAACGCCGTGTTGGAGTTGGTTCCGAAACCGAACTCTGGGATGATTCCTTGACCAGTCATAGTCGAAGGAAGAAAGAGGTGTCAAAGGCTCAAATAAAAGAAGATGAGGGTGGTTATAGGAAAAAATCGGTGGGCGCCAATGAAGAAACGGTGATCTAATTAGGGAGTTAATTAGATTGGTTTATGTTCCTTTCATGAGGGTTAATCTTCTTAAGGATATTTGAGCTCCGACTTGGTGATCTAACCTGCAAAACAGAACACCGTTACTCGTTAAGAGGGGAATGTGGGGGTTTCCCTCTTAACCAGGCTCCGGCGTGAGAATAAGCGACTGCTTTGAGAGTAATTAAGTGTAAAGAGTGAGAGCCAAGGAAATAGAATGTTTAACCTGAGGAATGAAGGTCTCTATTTATAGCCGGAGAGGTGTGAGGGGTTATGGGCTGATGGGCCTTGGGCCAGAAGCGGACAACAAAACGGATATGCTCTTTGTCTCACTGGCGTCGACCGCTTAGTGGCTTCTAGATGCTCGTTGGTGTTGGCGCACCTTGATTGGAGCCACGTGTCATTGTTGTCGGCCTTGTTGTCCTTCTGTCATCAGCAGACGAGTGGAGATCGTGGGACAGTTGTCTCCGTCCTCTGATTGGTGCCATGTAGGCGTCCTTGTGTACTTCTCGTCAGGCGATCGTGGCGCACGATTGACCAGAGCCTGCTAGACGCTCATTGGCTCCTTTTACTGCCACTTGTACCTTATGTACCACTGTAGGTAGCCGCGCGCTTCCCTACCGAGTGGCTCATTTCTTCCATTGTTTTATGCTAAGTGCTGATATCTGGGTTTGTTGTGTGCATTCCCTCGCGCGGGACAAATCGTAGTGCGATGTAGGTCGCGCGAGGTTGTTGTTAACAAGTTGTTGTGTTAAGGAGTATGGTCTCACGCGCAACCTGATCTGAGGTTTGCGCGACTTTTTGGGACCATACCCCTTCAAACCGGTTCAAACTACTTAACCGCCAAACCATGATCGTCTGGCTGCCCACCAAACAATCGGTTTGCTTTGTCATTTCTAAAACTAAAACTGTAGTTAGCAGTTAGGAACAAATTTTTTTTTATCAAAACCCGCTAAACTAGAACGTTGACACTCCTCAGAACTCTATGCTTTAAATTCATCTATCATTCACAAAGTATACATTATAATGTCTTTGTATTGTATTGTATATTCATACATAAGAAATAAGGTTCATTAAGGATATTAAAATTATTAGAATACTTTGTTACTAGTAACAACCAAAGACGAATCAAGTAACAAAATCAACACATCTACAATTCGTTACAAGCCCTGGATCTCAATCTCAATCGACAAAAGAGTTAATCCAACGACTGTGAGTTGCTTTGTTCATTGTGCGGTCTAACAAACGTCCTACGCCACCGTACCTCGAACGCTTTTTGAAGATTCGGGCAGTTATCGCCTGCCTTCAAGAAACTACTCAACCACCCAAGCATAATAATCTGCTGATCCTCTAGCGGGAATGTTAATACAGTCCTCCCGATCCCTTCATCGACAACCTTTCGATCAAATGACTTGCACCCAGTGTTGTAACCAAGTGTAATCATCAATCAATGGTTGTAACCTAGTCTTTAACAACAAATGACGGGTGTCTTTATCTGGTAAAACTTCACCTCTTCCTATACCAACAAATAGCCAGCAGTTATACAACTAATGTAGTGGTGGTTCACTATCGAAACCCGAGGGTGCAGCCCTGCCAGTTCTTGTTGGTTAGCCCACATAACCGCGTATTCATCCGCTGCCCGTCGGTCAGCTAATATGTCAAGTAACCACAACATATTATCAGCCTCTAAAACCATTTGTTTGACCACTTGTTGTGTGACCTCGGGTTGTGCTAATTGTCTAAACAAAACCAACAATGAACCCAAACATGTTCTACACAAGGTGTAAATTGTGTCGTTACAGAGGTCAACTGAGGTCAACGGGGTTGTATTCGGGTTCGAGTTGTTGTTATCCCCTTTTAAAAGTTTTAAGACGGTTGACTTCATCTCCCGACGTCCTTTTTCTTCGTTGCTATGTAGGACAAGTCGAAGGACGTGGGAGATGGTGTCAGTAGCGGGTTTGGGCTCGTCTGACATGACCCGTTTTAAAACCGGGCCGACCCCAATTCCTTCACTTTGAAGGCGTAAAACGGATGACATGACGTGTTCTTCTTCCTCTCCTACCCATGGGACCGCCTCGAGGTAATATAAGCTGTAAGCATGACTCCATGCATGACTCGAACCCGAGTTGCTCTGCAACCTACAAACGTAGCCAGTAAAATCTCAACCATAACAAAGTTATTGGTGAGGTCGCTCATAATTACAACTAAATACTGAATTAAAAAGAAAAAGAAAAAGATGAAGATCAAAGTAGTCATAACCTTGAGTATTCCAAGCACCTGGGAAACACTATGCTTGATCAACCTCTTATTCAACTCCTTACAATACATCAATCCCACAGTCTCAACATATGATTCAACATCCTCACACTCATCAACCTCAATGCAATGGTGCTGTCCGGATAACTTCCAAGCAAACAACGAGCTCTTCTCCTCAACAACAGTCCTATGAACACTCAACAACAGCTTAACTCTAATTTCAGCCATTGTCTAATTAGGTTTGAAATGGTATAACTTTAAACTTCTGACCTTAAATTACCAAAAAAAAAAAAAAAAAAAAAAAAAAAAAAAAAAAAAAAAAAAAAAAACCAGAATGGTAGTTTGATATACCATCGGATTGGATGTTGATCAAGAATACTTCAAAGTTGAAATGCTTCCTAAAGCATGAAAAGAATGAAGATTTAATAAAGGGAATAATGCTTTTGATGCTTTGTCGGTGTGCTTATATATCATTAAACATCAATGATGAGTGTCTGTGAATCTTGTTTTTGCTTTGATTGGTTTTCAAGGATGTCGATCTTGTTTATGAAAATGGTTCAAATGATATTAGGCTATGCGGTATGGTGACCATTCAATAACCTCCCTTGGAGGATAGTCCACCACCTATGCGTCACGTGATAGTTCCTTTGAGGATGGTCCAACACACTAAAACAATGGAAATGTGAGGATGATCCTACTCCACAAGTTTACTTTTTTTTTTAAATCATCTACTTTTTTAACATTTATCAAATCAGAAAGAAAAATAAATTCATTAATATTAAAAATCATTACATAAATTAAAAAAAAATTAAAAAAAATTTCTAACTTTGATACTTCTTCATGATGTCTTCTTGTGTTTTCTTTAAAGTAGAGCGTTTTGTTTCGGGATAATTATCAACATCGATCGTCAATATCTCCCACTAAAAAAAATCAAGTTAACTTTACGTATCTTTAACGGGGTGTGTGGATGAGCCTATATACGCCTTCGCTAAGGCTTCCTCCTCGAGCGGCGTCCAGTGTTTCGACTTCGGTTTCGAAGGTTGGCTTTGGTCAACCGCAACTTGCTTTCCTTTTTTTCGTTTGGAGGTTTGCAGCTGGGTCTCGGGAACGACTTCAACGACATCTTCATCGGGAACTATTGGTTGAGAAGTTTGAACGGGTTGCGGTGGTTGAGAAGCTTGAACGCGTTGCATGTTAAACGGGTTACGCATCATCAGGTTTTGTAAGGCTTGAGTTTGTTGCGTACTCGAAAAAACGTTCGGAGAATTTTGGAAACTCGCAAACGCGGTGGTGGAAAATTGAGCGAAAGGGTTCGATTCCATTTTAGGATAGTACCCGGGCACCGAAAAAACATTCCTGTTTGGATTGTTTGGATTCTGGTTGTTCGGGTTGAATGGATTCATTGTAGAAGAATGTTTTATAAAAAAAGAAGAAGGTTTTAATAAAATCTGAACGAGAGATGAGGTTGTAGTGGGTGAAAATTGGTGTAAAATGGTTGAATTTATATAATATTTGGTTGAATTTTAGGGTAAATTTGAATTATGGCTGTTTGTTATTAATTATGGAAATTAATTTTTTTATTTTTATTTTTTAATCGGTCAAATGTTGGAGAATGGGCAAAATTTGTCCTTTTGTGGAGCGGCTCCAACGTCTCAAACTCGACGGAGAGGATGAAGCCGGGGGGACGGGGGTGTTTGTAACAGCCGACATATAATAGGAAACGATATATGTTATATTTGTATGTAAATATTCTCCCCATAATTGGGAGATCTCTTGTAATCTTTATATATCGATGCATTGTGAATGAGAAAGGGCAAGTAGTTACAGTCTTTCATGGTATCATACCTATAATCGGTCCTTCTTTTCTCCACCCTCTTCCGTTTGCGCAAACCCTCCTTCTCTCTTACAATCATGTCTTCCTCATCTCCACACCCTGCAGTCACCGTTACTTCAATCAAAAGCCTCATACCTATCACCCTTGACATCGAAACCGGACACTACACTACGTGGGCTGAGATGTTCAAGATTCAATGTAAGGCACATCTCGTATACGATCACCTTCAACCCAAATCAGCCGATGACACTAGCTCGTCGTCAACCAAAGACAAAGCACTAGAAAAACCCGCACCAACCGAAACATGGGATCGACTGGACTCCATTGTGTTACAATGGATATACAGTACCATCTCCACCGACCTTCTATACACTGTTCTCAAACCCGACACAACCGCCTATGATGCCTGGACCACCATCGCCAATATTTTTCAGGACAATAAAGCTACTCGCACTATTGACCTGAACAATAAGTTCGCCAACACTCGCCTCGATCAATTCCCTAACATGTCTGCATATTGTCAGGCTTTAAAGGTCATCTTTGATCAATTGACCAACCTCGGCTCCCCTGTCACCGATGAACAACTGGTTTTACAACTTCTTACGGGGTTGAATGAACAATACGAGAATACCGCATCCGTGATCCAACAAATGAAGCCCCTACCTGACTTTTATGATACTCGCTCAAGATTATGTATGGCCGAATCCCGCAAAATTAAGCAGATTCATCAATCGGTGGGCACCGCTCTTCACACCTCTGTGAGCCGTCGCCTCACGACAACCGGGACAAGTCAGACAACCGGGATTCTCGGGAACAGCGGAGTGAACCTTCAGACAGGGGCCGAGGTCGCGGACGCGGTCGTGGAAGAGGACGGCACAATTTCACTGGCGGTCGAGGCAGGGGAGGTTCTGGGTACAATGGTTATTCGTCTGGTAGCAGCGGTCACCCTAATTTCCCTGGCAATCAAAACAATAGTGGCTTTTTCCCTTGGCCCTACTACACACCTTGGGCCGGCCCATATCCCACTCAGTCACCACAAAATTTTTCGTGGGCGTCTCTCCCACCTTGCCCCTACCCAACAAAATCAATCAACTCTGTTGCGGGTATTTTAGGACCTCGTCCGGCTCAGTCCTATGCCGCCATACCCACTGATATCAACCAGGCCATGTACGCGATGTCGCTAAACGACCCATCTTGGGCCATTGATACAGGTGCCACAGGTCACATGACTTCTAACTCTAAACTTTCGTCTTTATTTAATAAAAGCATGGTTCGCAATATTATTATGGCAATGGTCAAACCATTCCCGTGTACGGACAAGGCGACCTTACCTTACCACCTCCCCTACCACCTTTTAAACTAAACCAAGTTCTTTATTCACCTTCATTAATTAAAAATTTACTATCTGTTCGTCGTTTTACTACAGATAATCAATTATCTATTGAATTTGACCCATATGGTTTTTTGGTGAAGGATCTCACGACTCGGACCCCTATCCTACGATGCAATAGCTTTGGAGATCTATACACATTTGATCCTTCTAAAGTCATCAAGTTCAATCCTCCCACCGCCCTCACTGCTATTTCTCAAGACACATGGCATCAACGACTCGGTCACCCGGGATCGTCGTTATTGCATTCTCTTAAAACTTCTAATTTTATTACTTATGGACCATTGAAGCATAATGTTTGTCAATCGTGTGTTTTTGGTAAACATATTAAACTTCCTTTTGTTGATTCTAATAATATTACGAAAATCCTTTTGATATCATCCATAGTGACCTTTGGACTTCCCCAATTCTTAGTGCGGGGGGTCACCGTTATTACATTATTTTTCTTGATGATTTTTCCAAATTTCTATGGACTTACGCTCTCACACAAAAATCCCTAGTTTTCTCCATATTCACTACTTTTTCTAACATGATCTCCACCCAGTTTGAATGAAAGATCAAATAGTTCCAATGCGATAACGGAAAGGAATACAATAACCATATGTTTAAAAACTATTGTAACATACATGGCATGCAATTTCTTTTCTCTTGTCCCTATACCTCATCTCAGAATGGCAAAGCCGAAAGAAAATTACGGTCCACCAACAACATCATGCGTACCTTGTTGGCCCATTCTTCACTACCGAACACATTTTGGCCCCATGCCTTGGAGGTTGCTACCTACCTACAAAATACTTTGCCAAGCAAACTCCTTCACAATATTTCTCCCACCCAAAAACTATACCAACGCATCCCCTCGTATTCGCATTTACGAGTCTTTGGTTGCCTATGCTATCCCCTCGTCCCTCATACCACTATCCATAAACTGCAATATCGTTCTATGCCGTGTGTTTTTCTCGGCTACCCCACTAATCATTGGGGTTACAAATGTCTTGACCTTAATACACGCCAAATCATAATTAATCGACATGTTATCTTTGATGAATCTATATTCCCTTTTGCCAACAATCCCCAACCATCCATACAGTCCTATGATTTCCTCTCCACCCACATTCACTCACAACCGTCCAACCCAATACCCCCACCGTCCCTCCTTCTACATCCCAATCCACTGCCCTACCCAATACCATCACTCATCACAACCCTCTTATTCCTCTCTCGGCCCATCATCCTATCCCACCCACGGCCCACCCTAACTCAACATCTACATCACCCACACTTGGCCCACCTTCTCCCATCTCGGGTAACTCTAACCCATCACCCACATCACCCCTTTTCAGCCCTGGCCCAACCTCCCCTCCTTCCAGCCCAACTCCCCCTATGTCTATCGGCCTATACATATCACCTACCAGCCTCGTTACCCCCTCATCCAATGAGTCGATTTCCTCATCTCCTTCATAGTACACTTCAGCTTCTCCTTCACCCCCACCCCAACCCCACCCCCTCCCCCACCCCTAACTCGAACTATCCGTACCTGTTCCATGGACCGCATAGTCAAACCGAAAAATATTTTTAATCTTCACTCTTCGTCCATCATTCCACTTCCTAAAAATCCCAAGGATGCCTTGTCTAACATGGAGTGGCATAACGCCATGACCACCGAATTTAATGCTCTTATTAAAAATAAGACGTGGGTTTTAGTTCCACGACAACCTCATATGTATGTATTACGTAGCATGTGGCTCTTTCGCCATAAATTTCGGTCAGACGGTACTTTGGAACGCTACAAGGCTCGCCTTGTTTGTGATGGAAGTAATCAACAAATAGGGGTGGACTGCAGTGAAACGTTTAGTCCTGTTGTGAAACCCACTACCATACGTACTGTTTTATCAATTGCACTGTCACAATCATGGCCAATTCATTAACTAGATGTTACCAACGCGTTTCTTCACGGTAATCTTAATGAGACGGTGTACATGTACCAACCTATGGGTTTTCGACATCAACAACATCCTGATCATGTGTGTCTTCTAAAGAAGTCCCTATATGGGCTGAAACAGGCCCCCCGTGCGTGGTATCAACGATTTACAGACTTCGTCATCTCATTGGGTTTTCAACAAAGCAAATGCGACAACTCCCTGTTTACTTACCGTCACAATGCTACTACAGCTTACTTGCTTATATATGTTGACGATATTATTCTTACGACCTCAACCGACTCTCTTCGAGTCAACCTTATGTCCCGACTTTCCGATGAATTTGCAATGAAAGATCTCGGGCCTCTCAGTCACTTCTTGGGCATCCACATACAACGGCAAGGTACTAACATGTTTCTTTCTCAATAGGTTTACACCAAGGAAATTATTGATCGGGCAGGTATGTCTTCATGCAAACCTGTCGCAACCCTTGTTGATACTAAATCTAAGCTTGGCTCCAACTCGGGTGTTGATTTCGATGATCCAACATTATATCGTAGTCTTGCGGGAGCCCTTCAGTATTTAACATTCACACGCCCTGACATATGCTACGCTGTTCAACAAGTTTGCATGTATATGCACGCCCCGAAACTGGACCATTGGAATGCTCTTAAGCGCATTATCCGATATCTCCAAGGAACCTCCTCTCATGGCCTTACAATCGGTTCCTCTACAGATCTTTCCTTACGTGCCTACACCGACGCTGATTGGGCGGGATGTCCAGATACAAGACGTTCCACTTCGGGGTATTGTGTTTATTTGGGTCCGAACATCATTTCATGGTCGTCTAAACGCCAGTCTGTCGTCTCTCGATCCAGTGCTGAAGCTAAGTACCGGGGGGTTGCTAATGTGGTTGCTGAACTCTGTTGGCTTCGCAATCTTCTATTGGAATTACATAGACCTATCACCACAGCTAGTCTAGTGTACTGTGATAACATAAGTGCGATATACTTGTTCGGGAATCCAGTTCAACATCAGCGTACTAAACACATCGAGCTGGATATCCATTTTGCTCGTGATCTGGTCCAACGTGGCACTGTTCGTGTACTTCACATTCCGACGCGTTTTCAAGTGGCTGATATATTTACTAAGGGACTTCCAAAGGTTTTATTTGATGATTTTCGCTCCAGTCTCAGCATTCGCCCTCCTCTAGCTTCGACTGCGGGGGTGTAACAGCCGACATATAATAGGAAACGATATATGTTATATTTGTATGGAAATATTTTCCCCATAATTGGGAGATCTCTTGTAATCTTTATATATCAATGCATTGTGAATGAGAAAGGGCAAGCAGTTACATTCTTTCAGTTTGGACCGTCGCCGCTCCGAGACAATCCGGGGACGGTCCCCATACCTCGCAGTCTTATCAAGGTTTCCAACATCCAACAGGAATGTATTTGTCTTTTTCTCAAAATATTTATAGGTTAGATCCTTTTAGTATTAAAAGATGCAGAGAAACCCTTGAGCATGAGGAAAAAGTGGTAATTTTAGTGCTCTGATTTGAGCTTTTGAAGTGTGTACATTGGACAAAATGGTAAGTAATCACACATGTCATGATCTCAATAGTTGTATTGTGTGCATACCCAGTTTGTCACTTTTTAAAAAAACATGTTTTTTTCATTCACGATGCTGATTTTTAAGGTGTCTATTTATTTGATTGATTGTACATTGAGATACCACTAGTTAGGCGATTAGGGTTTTCTTCTTCGCATGGCGGCACGGGATCGGTACAGGGTTAATCAGTGGTATGATGCTCCGGTTCCAAAGGGTAGAAGACACGACAACAAACATTCTAATAAGTCCGTGGATCAAGGTACGAAATACTTTGCTTCAAATTTACCAACGGGTTGTTCGTCGGCAGACCTTGTTGGAGTTCTCAAGGGGTATGGAGAAATCATGGGTTCGTACATTGCTCGGAAATATGATCGTTTGGGTAAGAGGTTTGGGTTTGTTATGTTTCGAAAGGTGAGAGATCCGTTGGAATTGGAAAGTCGTCTAAAGGATGTATGGATAGGGAGCTACAAGTTGTTTATTGTTTTAGCAAGATTTGTAGATGGGGAGAGGATAACGAGGAAGGATGAAAAACATTGGCAACCGGTTTTTAAGGAAGTTCCGAAGGTGCAAGATGGCCTAGGCCAAGAAGATAGGGATGAAGGTAGGGTTGACAAGGAGGCCACGTTTGTGGCTCAAGGGGGTGGGAATAGGTCTTTTAAAGATATGTTATTGAATAAGGAAGTTATTCAGGAGCTGCCAGAGGTGACTGTTGATGATAAGGTAATGGCTCTAGAAGATCTTTTTGAGAAAGGATTGGTGGCTAGAGTAAAGGAGTTTGGCACGTTAACGGAGTTGAAGCGGAATTTGAAGGAGATGACGGATGTAGACATTGAAATCAACTATATTGGAGGGTTTAATGTGTTGTTGGTGTTCTGTGGTGCGATAGAAAAAACATTGTTTTTAGACGATAAGGAGATGTGGATGAGGTATTTCGATCGTGTTGAAGCGTGGAACAGCCAAATTGTTGAATTCAAACGTATTGCATGGCTCAAACTCTACGGTATCCCTTTGCATTTATCTTGTAAAGAAGTTTTGGATGGTATTGCTGCTTCGGTTGGCTTGGTTATACAATCGAATGAGTTTCTTGAAGGAGGGAAGGATTTGTCGTATGGGTGTGTTGGAGTGTTGGTTAATTCAGCTGAGCGAGTTAATAAAATGTTTTTGTTGAAATTGAGGGAATGTAAGTTTGAAGTGTTGGTAGAGGAGGACGTGCGGGGAGTGGAGTCCGGATTGTTTAATCGATTTGGAAGAAGATGAAGCCCCGTTGAATATGGACGCTAAGGTATTGGTGGAGGAGCTGCGAGTTGATGATGTGAATGGAGTGGAAGAAGAAATTGGTGGCACTCATATGCTGGTTGATAATATGGTGCAGGATCAAGATAACAGTGGTTTGGGAGCTGAAGATAGGCCTTTTGAGATGGGTAAGGAAGACCTTAATAACAAAAAGGAAGGAAGGAAGGTATCTAGAAGAAGAAGATCTAGTGGCAGTAGGAACGGTTCCCCTTTGGGGCAGGAAAGACCGAAGAAGAGGTGTAGAGAAGGGAAGGATATTTTCGATCTGGATCGACTTATTAATGTGGTTAACAATACGTCGGAGGCTTATGGTGTAGAGGTTCAGGATAATGCGGAGGCTTTTATAACCCCGGATCTTGATCACGAGGTTGTTATTGGTGAATCTAAATCGAGTAGTATAGAGGTGGAGCCCACGGTGTAGGCTAATGAGATGGGTATGTGGGATGGAATTTATGAAACTATACAGTTAGCTAAGGTGTTGGGGGCGCGTGACATGGAGAAGTTTGAGGAGTCTCTTGTCAAGTCGGTAAGCGAAGAAGGTTTTCAATCAGTGATCCAATGAATTTATTATCCGTTAATATTAGAGGGTTGGGGAGTGACAGAAAAAGTGATTGGGTGCGTAGATTGAGAGTTTGTAACAAGGTAAGGTTTGTGATGATGCAAGAGTCACAATTTGCGTCATTGGAAGGTATTGATCTTGGTCGGTTTTGGGGTCAAGGGGAGTTCTCGAGCTCGCATGTTGATGCTTCTGGGAGATCGGGGGGTCTCATTTCTTTGTGGGACTCTAAGGTGTTCAGTATGTCTTCTGTGTTTAAGCATAGGAGGTTCCTTTTAGTTCACGGGATGATTAAAGGGTGTGTCAGAGAGGTTAACTTTTTAAATGTGTATGCGCCTCAAAAAGCGCCGGACAAGAAAGCTTTGTGGGTTGAATTGGAGCAGGTGATTCGTAGTGATGATAGCTTATGGATTCTTGGGGGCGATTTTAACTGTGTTAGGGAGAGATGTGAACGACGAAACTCGTCTTTTAATGTGGGTATGGCAAGGGATTTTAATGAGTTCTTGGATAGTTGTGCTTTACAGGAGTACGGGTTGCGTGGGCGTAAGTTTACATTTGTCTCCGGAAATAAATGTAGCAGAATTGACAGGATTTTTGTGTCGTGGAGTTTTCTGAATGAATGGTCGAATGCTGAGTATCGAGCTCTTGGGAGGGAAAGCTCGGATCATAGTCCGATGGTTTTTGAAGGTGAATTATAAGAATTATGGTACTAAGCCGTTTAAAATTTTCAATTCTTATTTGTCTAGGGAAGGATTTGAAGAGGTGGTTAATAAAGCTTTGGAAGAATTTCGAGGTCAAGGGCCGGCGGATGTAAAGTTTACTAATAAGCTTAGAACCGTGAAGCAGGCTATTGTTAGGTGGAAAAAGAATTTGGATATTAAAGAACTGGAACAAGAAGAGAATTTGCGTCAAGAGCTCTTCGAGCTAGATTGTGTGGTTGAGGAAAGAGAATTATCAGAGGCGGAACAGTGGGTGTATGAGGAAGCGAAGGTCAAAATTCGGGAGTTATAAGAGCATAAATTGAAAGACATTCGTCAAAAGGCGAAAATTCGTTGGGCCAAAGATGGTGATGAGAATTCGAGTTTTTTTCATGGGTTGGTGAATAAGCGAAGGGTCTCTAATAATATTCCGGGTTTGTTGATTAATGGTTCTTGGGAGACTAAGCCTTCATTGATAAAGAAAGAGGTCTTCGGTTTTTTTAAAAAGAAGTTTGTAGAGGAGGAAATGGTTCGGCCGAGATTGTTATGCCACGGCTTGAAGAAATTGACAGAGGTGAATGCTTCCAACCTTATTCGACCTTTTTCCGTGGAGGAAATTAAAATGGCGGTTTTCGACTGTGGAGGTGACAAGAGTCCGGGGCCTGATGGTTTCACGTTCCAGTTTATTAAAAAATTTTGGCCTCGTATTGTCGATGACTTTGTAGAGATTTTTCAAGAATTTTCAGATTCGGGTAGGATTAATCATGGAGTTGGTTCGTCTTTTATTACGTTAGTTCCAAAGGTTAGTGACCCGGTTGAGCTCGGAGAATATCGGCCTATTAATCTTATTGGGGTTGTTAGTAAGGTTATCTCCAAAGCGTTGGCGAATAGGCTAAAAACTGTTATGGGTGATATTACTCATGAGACGCAATCAGCGTTTCTGGCGGGTAGGTACATTCTTGATGGCCCGTTAATCATTAATGAGATTTTAGCGTGGGCAAAGAAATTGGGTAAAAGATTATTTTTCTTTAAGATTGACTTTGAGAAGGCATATGACAACGTGCATTGGGAGTTTCTGTTATCTGTTATGCGACAAATGAAATTTCCGGAAGTCTGGTGTAAGTGGATAAAAGGGGTGCTGGTATCGGCGCGTTCCTCGGTGTTTCTCCCACCTTCGAGTTCAATTGTGGTAAAGGTCTTCGTCAAGGTGACCCGATCTTGCCTTTCCTTTTCGTCATTGTTATGGAGGCGTTCTCTAGTATTATCAGGAGGGCGTGTCAGGTTGGTGCATTTGATGGGGTTCGTCTTCCGAGTGATGGCCCTGTGGTGTCTCATTTGCTATATGCAGATGATGCTATGGTGATGGGAGAGTGGTCGGAGTTTAACGTTAAAAGTCTTAGAAGAATGTTAAGGATTTTTCATATGTGTTCGGGGCTCCGGTTTAATATTAATAAATCGACGATTTTTGGAGTTGGGTTGAGCCGGGAAGAGGTTATTATGGAAGCTAATAATTTGGGATGCAAATCTGGCGAGTTGCCTTTCAAGTACTTGGGATTTTAGTGGGGGCCAATATGAACCGGATTAGTAATTAGGATTCCGTGGTGAAGGTGTTTGATAATCGGTTATCCAAATGGAAGGCGAATATCCTTTCTATGGGTGGTCGAGTGGTTCTTATTAAGTCTGTTTTAGAAAGTATTCCTATGTATTATTTTTCGTTGTATAAAGCCCCGGTGGGGGTGATTAATGCTCTTGAAGCTAGAATGAAGAGGTTTTTATGGGGGTAGCGAGGAGGTTCATAAGGTTCATTGGGTCGCGTGGGATAAAGTGATTAAATCTCAAAGCGAAGGAGGATTGGGCATTAATAAGATTGAGACTAACAATATAGCGCTTCTTCTAAAATGGCTTTGGAGATATCGGGTGGAAACTCAGGCATTATGGCGAAAGGTTATTGATGCGGTGCATGGTTCGGTTAGAAGGTGGGAAGTTTACCCGTCTAATAGTCAGATCTCTAGTGCGTGGACAAAACTGGTTCGGATCGGGTATAGAACTAGTGTTCAAGGTGTTAATTTTACAAATATGATTCGTGGAGTTGTAGGTGATGGTTCGAAGATTCGGTTTTGGATTGATCCATGGGTTACTAGAGAGCCGCTAAAGGTTTTGTTTCCAAACCTTTTTTGGCTTGAAAGTGATAAATGGTGCAGCGTTTCTGAAAGAATTGGGTCTCAAGATGGTATAAGGAGTGTCACTTGGAATTGGAGTAGATATCCAACCTTGGAGGCCGAAACTATGGAGCTGGTGGAGTGTTATCGGACGATTTCGGTTGTTCAAATATCGAGTAATAGGGACGAGTGGAGCTGGAACATGGGACCGATTCAGGAGTATTCGGTTAAGGAGGCTAGAGCTTGGTTGAAAGGGTCGGTGGGGTCTGAGATGAGCAGCGGTTTAATTGGTGTAAGTGGCTTCCGAGTTAAGTCAATCTTTTTATGTGGCGGGCTAATATCGATAGGATTCCTACTATGAACGCGCTTAGACGAAGGAACATGACGTTTGGGGATGGTTTATGTGTCTTATGTGGAGATACGGATGAAACTACGGATCATGTTTTCACGGCATGTAGTTTGGCTTGTGGGGTGTGGTGTGGAATAGCGTCGTGGTGTAAAGTTCCTCCGATCTTTTAGTTCTCGATTTCAGATATCCAGGCGTGGTTCGACCAGGATATAATAGGTGAAAAGAAGAAAGCTATTGTGTATGGGGTGTTCGTGTTGACATGCTGGCGAATTTGGAAGGCCCGTAATGAAAAAAAAATTCGGAACGTAGACGTGAATGTCGTCCAGATCGTGTCTGATATTAAAGCTTTGGGTTTTCTGTGGTTTACGAATAGGTCTAAGGTTGGTAGCGTGAGTTGGAGATCATGGTGTAATTTTAATGTTGATATGATGTAGTTGGTTTTCGCGGGGTTCTCCGTCTTGGAGTTCCCGCTATGTTATTGAAGTTTAATTTCCAAAAAAAAAGTTGTTTTAGAAGATGTTTTATATTTTTATATATATTTTTTAGTTTATTAAGAGATAATTATGGAATCGTGTACGGATTCACTTTTTGTTGTGCAACCAACTTTACTATCATTAATTAGGATTCAAGTAGGATTCAAGTCATGTCTTGTGTGAACCATAATCATAGTCGTGTGGATTGTAATGACACATTAGTGGCAGTCTTAGCTAGATACTCGATTTATAATCATGTCCCTTAAACACCAAACAAGCTATTCCAAATTATGGGATTTCATCTTTGCTATCAATAAGTATGTTTTCACCAAAACGCCATTTGGACATGATGCGGGTCCTGGATTGAAGACATTCAACGTCATTCGATGTAAGTTTAGAATTAGATAATCCTTTCTTTTTGGAAATTTTATGTAAATGAAGTTGATTATTTGACTTCAGGAGCATGTTTGGCTGGTGATGGTAGGAAAACTTGAACCCGTAATTCTAGAATACTATATATGATATAAATTATATATTTTTCATAGGTTGAAACATGTATGGTATTAGGTGATACTTGCCCGGTTATTTAAACCAAATATATTACTATTAGTCCTGGCTTCTTAACCTAGAGTAGTGGAAACGGGTTTGTTTGGGCAAGAAATTTTCTATTTGGGCTAAAATAGGCAGCAACATTACATTGCATGGAATGGGTCAGAATGGGTGGCTTAAACCTATCTGAATTTTAGAACGGGTTCAAACGGGTTATCTTAGTTCGTCTTATTTAGTTTAATTTAGATATTAGTTAATTGAAAACCCCCCAAACAACAAAACAGTTAAGTACAATTAGGTTAGAGTTAGTCTTGTCAGAGTCTAGTAAATAGGGGTGAGCAAATTAACCACCATAACCGATAACCGAACCACTAATAACCGATAACCAATATAACCAATGGTTATGGTTATGAAACTTTGTATAACCGCTCAATCGGTTATGGTTATGGTTATGAAGCTTTGGTTAACCGAATATAACCGAAACCGAACCGAAGTTTTGATGTTAACTTTATATAATAGATTTGTGTTTTACAAAACCATATAGAGGGTTTTTACTAAGATAAAAGTATGTTACTAACAAAATGATCTTGATGTAGATGTCATTTATTTTGATAAAGAACTAAGGTGTTATGGCCATAATTGTTTTTGTTTGAGAATTACCTTATTAAAAAGAACTCTAAATCGGTAGTTTAACCAAAAGTTTAGTCTTCGTTATCTTATAAAATAAGCTCAAGCTAAGTTCAAATCGTGCACAACCCTGTTTTGTTTCAAACCTTGTTTGGTTACTTAACCGAAATTAACCAAAACCGAACCATAACCGAATTCATAACCGACTAACCATAACCGAAGTTTGGTTATGGTTATGGTTACCAAAACTCCATAACCGAACTAGCGGTTATGGTTATGGTTATGGTTAATAGTAAAAACCGACCCAAACCGACCCATGCACACCCCTAGTAAACGTAGTCAGCAGAGTCTCGTGGGTTCGATACTCGGACTTACTTAGGCTATACTACATTGACCGGTACACTTGCCGGTTGTGTGGTCTAGGTTTAGAGAGTCTTAGTTATAAATTTAAAACTTAGAGAGTCTAGCTTAAGGTTTAATTTAGTTAATTAATTTAGACCACTTTTAGCACATCAAGTGTACCGGTCAATGTAGTATAGCCTAAGTAAGTCCAAGTATCGAACCCACGAGACTCTACTGACTACGTTTACTAGACTCTGACAAGACTAACTCTAACCTAACTGTACTTAACTGTTTTGTTGTTTGGGGGGTTTTCAATTAACTAATATCTAAATTAAACTAAATAAGACAAACTAAGATAACCAAATGATTGGGAACACGAGGTAGAGATCAATCAGAAGGAGAAACTACCCAGGCAATGAATCCCATAGAACATATAATGCTTATGACTTTGACAATCGACTAAAGATCTGATATCTAATCCGACCAACTTCCCGCTAAGGATAATTAAGTCCTATAGTAACTAGTCAGCTCAGAGCAGGACCCCCACTCTCTAGTTCCTAGAAACCGACTATGAAGAACAATCAGAACATGTAATGAAGTGCTAAGATGGACCGACTCGACCTATCGACACCAAATCCCACAACTACTAGAATTAGAAGAGAACCACCCTAATAATCTTTTAGATGTGAAGCTAACCTCAATTTGATACACCGAATATCTAGGAACAACTAAACGCGAATAAATAGAAGAACCCCGAGCTATCGAGTGTTCAAACTATCAAACAACGCCTAGAACAGACCTAGCAATCCCAAATCATATTTCTAATCATCAAGATTGGATGCACACTTTAACCTAGCTGATCTAATTAACTTGGTCACCTTGGATTATTTCTAAAACCAAACTCTAGATCGAGAATCCGGAATAAACGACCTATAAGTGACTAGAATATGTCTAGGGTGAATTTCTTCTTTCTAACACATCAGAAATCAATAACCAAACAATAATCACAGCCAAGAAAAAACACACATATTCATAATCAGCAACGAATCAAAGTTATTTTAAATCAAAACGCGTCGTAGTCGATAAAACAAAATATAAAAGTCAAAACAAATATTCTAAGTTCATCACAACCTAGGTAGAACGATAAAACTAGCCAAGAATCATGTTCGAGTAATCAAAACAATAATATTCAATGGCAAGTATCATGATTGAACAAGATTAAACGAAAAAGAAAACGAAAAAAATAAAGACTAACGATATGTCAATCTTTAATCCTTCTAACCCGACTTCGTTCTTGAATCAAATCCCTTCTTCGCTTCACGATTTTTTGAACTGTTGATCGTATCCCTATCAGCCGTCCACTATTCTATTCGTCTCTCCTCTTTTTGATGTGCCGCTCCCCAGGAAAATAATATGGCCCTCATTTAATACATCCACTAAGTGGGCTTTCCTATACAATGTTTCACAATGTTGGCCCTTTTATTTAGACATGAATGGGGGTTTGGACTGAGCCATGCGTACTCCTGAAGCCCAAAAATAAAAATAAAGAAATAAAGGGCGGTCAACTCCCCAATAACTCAGTCAACGATGGATCTAATGGTCAACAACTCTTCAAACTTTGTCATCAGTGGGTCCGCATAGCACATGAAATCTTTCTACACTTTCTTTTTGCCGTGACTTTTGTGAATGAATTAATTAAGTTTCTTGCACTTGTTCATTATGGCCCTTGAAATTTCAATACTTGTCATGATAAATTTCCACTTTCGTTTATTGCAACTCAGGTCCTTTTAACTTATTATATATTTCCCGATTAATCGTTCATTGATCTGTTTAAGCTCGTTTCAATTACTTTTTCGCACCCGGACCTGTAACAATATAAAATAATAAAACACAAACCTATAAAGACTAGAAACGACTCAAAAACTATAAAAATGATATACAAAATACACGGGTAAATGACTGTGTTTTTAAACACATCAACGGTCACTCGATCGAATGGCTATCCGATCGGGTGGCAATCCGCTGGAACTGAAAATGCATTGAACATGTTGAAAATTGTTTAAGTGTTGAAGTTCAAACATCACATGGTCGGGTGGTAATCCGATCGGATGACAATTCGATCGGACGACAATCCGTTCGATGTTCAAAACCTCAAAAGTTGAAATAAAGGTTAAGTGCGGGACCAAGGTGCAAGCCGATCGGGTGATTGTCCGATGGGGTGGCAATCCGATCGGGTGGCAATCCGATCGGATAGCTGTCCGATCGGACTGCAATCCGTCCCAGTCGACCTGATCGTCTTTACACTTGGTGGTTTTGAGAGTTTGCATTTTATTCGAGGCAGTGTGATAACGTGCTAAACAACAGAACCTCGTCATGGTTCAAGTAACCCGATCGGATAGGAATCACCCTAGTCCGACCAGTTTGACTGTCCGAGACGTTGTTTCATGTTTAACCCGAAATCAGTGATCTCTTGGATAGAATCCAGATCTTGAACCAACACACTACTAAGAATGAGTAGAAGATTAGAACAAGCTCTGATTCTATCGATTTTGAGTGCATTGAATGTAAAAGAGTTGAAAGAAAGTTAGAAACCATCTTTTAATCCTTTTCACCATGAATATGTTTAGATCTATGCAAGATCTTTGTTTATTCATGTGGAAATTGTTCAGATCTAAGTTGTTCTTGGTGGATTGAAGCCAAAAAAATGAAGTTCATAAGAACTCCATGATGACATCATCATAGAACACCTCAAATCTAGTGATTTCAAGGTTAAAAGTTAAGATTGAAAAGATAGAAAGGTGTAGGAGTGCGTGTAGATCAAGAAAGTACAAGATTTAGGTTGAAAACTTACAAGAATCGTGAGAAATCGGAAGAAAAGTGGGCTGGAGCGAGCTGGGTTGAGTGAGAGCTGTCACATCAAGTGATGTGACATATGAGGGGTATTTATAGGGTTTCCCAAAATGGAAAGTGGGGAAATTGGCTGGTCGATCGGGTGGCAGCCCGATCGGGTGGCAACCCGATCGGATGGCAATCCGATCGGGTGGCAAATCGATCGGTTGGCCACTCGATTCAAGTGTTCGGCGCGACGAGTTTTGCTGTTTCGATTTGCGTGTTGAGCGTTGCGATGCGATAGAGTTTCTCATTAAATTACTTTTAATCCCAACTACTATATCTAACATACAATCATCCTAATTAACTTGCGTTTCGCGTTTGCGATTCGATTGCGATTGAGTTGCGATTGCGTTTTGATTAACCATCACAACATAAACATAAATAAAGCATGCACAAGTAACACATAAAGGCACACACACACGTAAAACAATATCCAGAACACATAGTTTGGGTTGCGAATGCGATTTGCGATGCTATAAGCGATAAAGTGATAAAACATGCGATAAACATCGATTAAACCTCGAATATTAGCAAGTACTCCACATAATACAACTAACGTAAAAGCACAACTAGACTATCTACAAGTCAAAGAAGTCAAAACAGAGATTGAGCAAGGAGTGACAGATCGCAATTAGCAATCTTTTCTTCCTTTGACTTCAATCTTGACTTTGACTTTGACTTTCAAAACACGGGGTGTTACACATCACCACGTCACCCACAACCCCCGGTTCGGGCCAAAACGGTTTGCGTCGAATCGGTACGGGTCGAAATGGTTCGCGACGAAACGGTACGGGGCGAAATGGTTCGGGGCGAAAGTACCGTTTCGTCGCGAAACGGTTCGATTCTAAACGTTACGAGTCGAAACGATTCGATTCGAAACGGTATGGGTCGAAACAGTTCGCGTCAAAATGGTTCGATTCGAAACAGTTCGCATCGAAATGGTACGGGTCGGAACGGTTCATGTTCGTGTCGAAACGGTTCGGATCGAAACGGTACGGGTCGAAACCGTTCAGGTCGAAACGGTCGAAGATTCCAATGAATTTACTTTCATTCCTTCGCATATAGGAAGGATTTTGAATTCCTTTAATCAAAGGAATTTAAAGGAATTCATGCCTAATTCCAATTCCAATTCCATTGTCAATCAAACACATGAAGATTGGAATTGAGATTCCAATTCTATCAAATTCTGTAAACCAAACATATTAAGAGACGGAATTCAGATTCCAATTCCCTTAAATTTTATTAAATTCCTGCGAACCAAACGCCCCCTTAGACGCTTTCTAAGTTCAGCCTGAGCAACCTAAAAGGTTCTAACATCTTACGTAGCGATAGGGATGTCCATCGATTTGGATATGGGTTAATTTGCTTTTGAATTTTTTTGGCCTTAACCGAAAACCGAACCAATCTGAATTAAAATTTTGTTCAACCAAACTGAATAAACCAGTCTATTCAGTTCGGTTAGCCGATTAAACCAGTTAGTATTTATGGTACCAAAAACCGAATTCACAATTCGGATACAGTTAGGAACTGAAACAAAAACCAAATTTACAGTTCGGTTCACTTCTTTCCAGTTACAAGTGTACAGAATGGTTTCGATAATTTGCTAACAAGGCGTTTAACTAGGAGAACAGTCACACATTTAAAAGCCCTTCTCTTCAGCCCTTCATTCCACAAAACCCGCAAATCCCAAAACCCTAAAACCCCATAACCCTCAAGATTCTCATCAATACGTATCCAATCATCATCATCTCAACAAACACTAACACAAACTGTTACGGGTCAAAATAAGTAAAAGGGGCTAGATGTAATTGTTCCATAGCTAAGGGGGTCAGGTGTTTGTTGGTTAGCTTCATATAGGAGTTAGCTGTAATCAATTGGGTATGGAATAAATTGATTTTTCCTGTTCTTCTCTACCTTTCGATCATCTACAGTGATTACGAAATTGTTCGTAACAATGGTATCAGAGCAGTTCTCTCCTCAGGACGTGCTCAGTTTCTATCAATAATTATCTGTTGTGATTCTTGGTGATTGAATTCATAATCACGATTGATTCTAATCAACTAATCAAGAACATCAGCAATTAGTGGGTAATTGGAATTGGGTAGCGGATACCAACTGGAGTGTTGTTACGATTCTAGAGAGATTCAACCCAACAATTAGGGCCACGCAACAGCAAGATTCAAGAATCATTGCAATTCAAGTTGTTCACCCGAGAAATCAACAAAAAAGAAAGAGTACAATGGAGTAGTTAATAGCATATAACCAGGGAGGTACCGTTAAAGATTACTGTGATTCGTTTCAAATCTTATTCGATCAGGTTAGAAATCTTGAATAAATTTCTGAATTCTATGCTATATACCTATTCATATGTGGTTTGGAACCGGAAATTGGGAAAATCTTGGCTAGATAAGGTGAAAAATGTGATTTCATTGGCTTTAAGAATTGATTCTAATGGCTTAAAAATTGGATTATGAGGTCGGTAATCGCTATCTGCGAGGCTGGCAGTATTCTTCTGAAACATGTCTGGTCATATATTCACAGGAAACGAATTTTACTTCGATTTAAAGCAAATACTATTTCTATTTAGAATGCCAGGAAAAATAGTTATGTCATTATGGCAAAATTACCGAGACCCCTGTCCTCGAAAACCTTAGCTTCCATCTTGTTTCTCAAACCTTTAACTGAAAAGGCACCGAGCTATCTAAACCCCAAACCCAGACATCCGAAGACGAAACCGAACCAAAAGAAGCTGAGAAAAGGGTGCTGGAGAGCTGGTTCCACTCCTCTTGTTCTACCTGAATGAGCGGAAGCCGACTCCGTTGAAAATTCAAATTTACTGCCCCGTTTGACACTGAAACCAGATCCCCAATGACTGCATTTTTTGCCTTTTCAAGACTTTTTGTTCAAGGTACTTGACCCGTTTATTTTATAACCCAATTTTTTATATCTAGACTTAAATCGATCATATGTGATTTCTGTATTACATCTTGATTTCATCCCCGTTTGCCTTTTGGCTTCAAGTATCAGCCTCTTCTGACTTCTGGTTGCTTTCTTGACTGTTTTTACCGCGACATGGTATCACATTTGTTCATCTTTTCGGATTGCCAGAATCTCTTAGTTCTTTTTTTGTGATTTAAATATCTTCATTTTGTACTTGTTAGTTTTATAGGTTCAGCAAATACGGGAATTCGACAACTTGTAGGCATCCAAATTATCATTGATTTATTTATGGTTTTACTTGTTTTATATTGGATGTCCTTATATTTTGAGGATATTGATTTACGGTCTTATTTGTTTAGTTTGAATGCTTTTTTGTTAATTATTTTGCGTCTCTTGAGTCTTAACTTTGATTCATCAATAGAATTTGGTTAAAATATTGCTGCAAATATTACTTGTGTAGTTTTAAGAAAAGCACACATAGAGAAAAAAATATAAAAAATATGTTATGCTTTCAAAATAAGTAAGATTCCACATATAAAACTAAAAAAACTATTATATATGCCATTTAAGATCATGTAGCTAATAGGTAGTAGCAAAAGTTTAGGACTTATATGTTGTAAGTTTTGGGTGTGTGAATAAAAGTCTCAAAAGGTGGTAAATATTGTCTCACATTGGTGTGGGAACAAAGTGAGTGGTTGTTTATAAGGTAAAGCCTTTACTACTACATTGTAGCTTTATGACTTTTGGTTGAACTCGTGCGTGCCCGCATGTCCTGCGGACACGAATGCAGCTCCGAAAACCCAGAACTCGGTATCGGTACCAACTTTACACAAAATTCGGGATCGGTGTTTTTCGGGATCGGAACGGTAACGGGACGGTATCGGTATTTGCTCATCCCTACTCGTCACCATCCTCGTCACCGTCACCGTCCTCGTCACCGTCACCGTCCTCGTCACCGTCACCGTCATCGTCACCGTCCTTGTCATCATTCTGTTCATCATCCTCATCATCGTCATCGACAACGTCCTCGTTACCGTCATCGTCACCGTCCTCGTCACCGAGACCTGACACTACCCTATTTAAGCAGGGTATGACCTGTACGAATTTATGTCATGGCGAGACCTGACACTGTTTATCTTCTGGATGTAGAAAGATGTAGCTATCGCTGCAGTGAAACTGGGTATCGTATACCCATGAGATGTGTCAAGATTGCAGTTGATGAAGAAAAAGGCAGGAATCTCTTGGAAGATTCATCCACCATGCAAGTTTGACCAGAGATGTAGCTTACTTATAGAAGCCGTATACCTGCTCTTAATGAAGAAAAGCTCCCCCTCATTGGCTTGGAGGTTTCTTTCTCTTTAATTTGCCTACAACTTTCAACGCTCATTTACATTTATGTTACCAAATTTTTATGATAAAATGACTAGTTAGTTATGTACAATGTTTATTTTTATTTTTGGAGTTAATTGGACCGTTACACTTGCAAGACATAATGTTGTTGTTGTTGATAAGTAGTTCGTTTGTAATCTTCAAACGTAAGGGCAGACCAACCTAAGGTTTTTGTTCGGTAGTCAAGATCAATAGGAAACATATATGCAGAAAATGATAAACAAACAGGAGAAAACGAAGGTAATAGAAATGGACAATTTGAATAAACAGGAAATTGTCTTGGTGCCGGAACAGTTTGCCGGACTTCACATATTTATATGGTGATGTTTTGGCGGTTCCATGTGGCGGGAATAACTGCCTATAGCAGTTTGAATTCCACCCGCTTATCACCTCATCATAAGTTATCATACATATCGGTCATATATAAGTTATAATACAAATACAAACATACTAGCATAACTAAGTTTAATTATATATCTAATACTTTCCCCTAAACTTGATTGTGCTTGGCTGCATACATGAGAACACTTTGGCTTCATCCACGGCCTTCCTCGCCTGTTTGAAATCAAATTTCCGACGTTTCTTTTGCATCTTTATGGCTCCTTCCCAGTCATTCCCAGCAAATAAAGCATAATGTTGCATGACCTCTTCATCTTGTACATCATCAGCACTCATCCTTCTTTCATGGCGAACGTCCGACGAGCTTTCACCTTCCCTGATCATTTCGTTGTCGATCACTTTTCCCTGCACCTTCTTGAACCTGTAATAATACACCAGTACATCGAGATACATTGCATAAATGATCCTCATGAACTCGCCATCGTGATACTCATACCCCATGCCTTTTGCAACCACCGGCCACATGTTATTATCGGTGACATTTCGGTAGCCACCATCACGTTCAACCACCATGTACAAACCAAGCAGATCTACTTTCCTGTTATCAGCCGCATAGGGTGGAATAGGTCGTGTTGAAATACCCAGTTTGACATTAATGAACCATGTCAACATCTCTTCGAATTTTCCCTCCAATTCGTGTTTATATTTAAACACAAATTCACTATCTTCAATCATCTCCAGCAGTGACTTGCAATCAGAGAAATCATGGAATTCCATTGCACGTAAAATCATCTGACTCCAATTGGGTTCTTGAGAGGATATATTCAGATCCTCAAAATAAGAATTAAGATAATTATCCTTAAATTTTTCATTCACTGTACTTAATTCCACCACCTACTGTTTTTCTTTCAAACCGAGTTCCTCTTCTTTGGTTAAACCATTCACATTATTCACTAATATCATGACCGGTGCAGAAAACATCGGAAATATCTTACAAGTGTCAACACATTCTGGTCTAATTCCGGCGCATAGAATACACTTTGTATTCTTAACATTTCATTACTCGATTTGATTTCCACTGCCTCAATTCCCCGAGTAAACAAGAAATTACTTTCCCCTGATTTTGTTTCCACCCCAACTAAGTGTTTAATTCGCTTAAACACATTCAAATTACCGGAAATATGATGAGGAAACACAGAACTTACATACCATATATCGCCCCACAGTCCACCCTCTGTTCCAGTAACAATCATCTCATTGCGGCAGACAACTTCATTTTCTTGTCTCTGAATTCCGGCGTTTATCGCTTGATTGATCAATTAAGTGGCTTCGTCATTTTCTTTCGCTTTGCACGAATATATCTGATGGCCGGGTTGATGACAATAATAGCATAGCCTTACATGAGGAAGTTTCTTTTCTTTTTCATACTTTTCATCGAGATAATGTTGATAGAGCATTGTTGTTGACGTTTGTTGGATTTCTGCATTCCTTGGCAACGTGGCTCTGATACCACTTTGTTGGGACTCAGCCATGTTTGCAGCGTTGGGACTCAGCCATGTTTGCAGCGGAATTGAATGGCATACATGATTCGGTAGTCATGATGAATAGGAAACATATATCCAGAAAATGATAAACAAACATGAGAAAACAAAGGTAATAGAAATGGACAATTTGAATAAACAGGAAATTGTCTTGGTATCGGAACAATTTGCCGGACTTCACATATTTATATGGTGATGTTTTGGCGGTTCCATGTGGCGGGAATAACTGCCTATAGCAGTTTGAATTCCACCCGCTTATCACCATCATCATAAGTTATCATACATATCGGTCATATATAAGTTATAATACAAATACAAACATACTAGCATAATTAAGTTTAACTATATATCTAATAGTTTTAAGGTCACAGGATCATTTCATAATATGCAATGAGATCATTCTTTTTCTGTCCAAAAACTTCTTGTGACTTTCAAGTTAGTTTTACGTTAAAATAGAATTGACTGATTTTATTTTGTTTCTTGTGTTCAAACATAGTGATACGAACCTAACTAAATTCCGCTCAAATTAAATGGTCTGTAGAATAGTGGGGAGGTTATTTTGGCAACTGTTTAAAAAGAATTAGTATTAGTAGCAGGTTTCTAGTTATATTAAAGGGTCAATGTTTAAATTTGGGTTTTCATACCTTGTAATCGGAGCATTCGCCTTTCTCGAAATAGGGCCAACTATCTTGTAGTTTCCAGTTTCATCTAACAGTATTTTCAGTTCTCAACACATAGTTACTTTATTCTTAGTAACCGGCCTCGTCATCGTCCTCGTCAGCGGCCTCGTCATCGTCATCATCCTCGTTGTCATCCTCGTCCTCGTCCTCGTCATCGTCATAGTTTGTAACCACCAAAAAGCAGTCTCCTTAATGTCATCTACCATTCTTTGAGACGAAGTAGATACATCTCTTAACACTTTATCATTACTAGCCTGCATGTCAATAAAAACACTGCTTTAGTTGCTTTATTTTCACTCTTTTAAGTTTTAGGCTGTAAATATACTCCATCATGCTCCCAATTGAGGAGACCTGCAAGGGGAACGAGTATTGCAGCCACATTCCACCATACTCTCTGAGCCGTGAAGCAGATGACCAGCAAGTAAAACTATGACTCGCTTTGCCATATCGTCATTCACCTGTTCAGTCTGTAATAAAATAAACAACTGGTCGTATTCATCAATCTCATTAGTTGCCCTTTGAGTTGATAGTTTGCTCTATTCCCAATTCATACTATACAGACATTCTCATACTGTAACACCCATCTTTTAAGGACAAAATTAATAGTATATAACATGCATTTAATTAGTACAAAAATGCCGAGTTTACAAAAAAATCATTTTAGTTTTAAGATCATACTTGATCATAACATTCAAGTCTACATCCTACTAGATAAACTTTCAAAATATAATTTCAAGTGTTTACATGTCACTAAAACAAAATAGACAAAATGCGGAAGCTATGTTTGGTGTGTTCGATTCTTGACATGGCTTGATCATCCTCCGGGGTCTAAAGTGCATCTTTACCTATCATACAATTTCATTTAAATGATTAGAAATCAAAGCATTTGAACAAAACAATTAAACACAAGAAATTATATATTTTGTTTTCAGCCCCTTCACCCGGCCGTGTCAAAAGTTCACCCAGCCGTGTCAGCTAAACATGTATTTTTCACAGCCCCTTCACCCGGCCGTGTCAAAAGTTCACCCGCCCGTGTCAACTCTGCACGATTATTTTTCACCCAATTTACATCCAAACCTATCCAAACTCATTTTAATCGCTTAGGGTTCGTTTCTTAACATGTCTAAGCTATCATCCATTATCGGATCCATTATTCATATAGTTTACGCTCCCGTTACCCGGTTTACATTTTGCTTTATTTTGACCCGTTTGTTTACAAGTTCAACAACTTGTTTTGTGTCATCTCATGTCTTCGGCCATTTAACCAATCCCGGGTTTACCCACTATAGCGTTTCGCTCCCTTCAAGAGGGACACTTACGCAATAATCATCATGCTTGTTTTCAAGGATTTAAACATGCTTTTTCTAAAACATTTGATAAGTAAAAATTCCAAACTTTAATCCCTCTACAAGGGTTCATGTTTTTGCAACAAGTTAGCGTTTCTGCTTCACGGCTTACGCCTTGTTTATAACCAATCAACAAGTGATGGTCATTGACTTCGACGTTTATAACTCAACTTGTTTTGACCCGTTTGGATGCCAAATGGAGACCACCATTTCAAGACATTCCAAACTCTATTTGTAACTCATGTTTTGACCCGTTTTATTTGTCTAGGGCACTTCGTTACTTCCGTGACTTAACGGGTTTTCCTGTTTGGCTAAATTCCAATACGACTAACTAGAATAAATAAATAACATAATGTAATGAAACCATAGGTCGCGTACCTTTGGTGCTCTTCCTTCAAGCGCGTATCAACTCCGACTTGTCCGCTTGAAGATTCAATTCATTTGCCTATAGAGTTCAATCAACGATTTGTTTAGAACTCTTATTATTTCATATAACACATAATTCACCATAACATTCAAATATGCGTTTTTACTCAAAATTTCCACATCTAGTTTTCTTTTAGGCATTTCAACAAACACCTAAAGGGCATAATTTTGCAAAATCGTTAACCAAGTTTCATGACTAGTTATTGTTGGTGCAGTTGTCTGTCGACTACATCTTCGTTCGAGTCTTAGGGCAGGGCTGATTGTATTGTGAACAGTAAACGAGAAATCTTGTATTAGACTTAGGATCGCTTATATGACTAAATTAGATGATAGGATCGCTCGAATGGCATAGATGCTGGACCGCTCGAGTGACATGATGTTGGATCGCTCGAGTGATAAGTGTTTGGATCGCTCATATGGACTTGTCCATATAAGCGACCCATGACTCCTATAAATAGGTGTCATATGAGCAGTTCCAGTAGTAGTAGTAGCGTATGTGTGTGTTTATCAAGGTGCAACGGCGAAGCTCTGCCCGTTTGTCTCCAAAAGCTTGTAATTTGACAGTTAATCAATACAGGAGACGTTAAGTAGTGAAATCAAGCTTTACAAAGACTTATTTAATGAATTCCGCCTCTGAATTAGTCTAAGCACTCTTCTGAACGACTCGTCAGGTCAACAAACGATCCTACAAGTGGTATCAGAGCTCAGGAGGAAGAGTTCTTACTGTTTAGCTCGATTTTCGCTCGAAATTCTTACTTCTACACCTTCTTTTACTGATTTAGGAAGATTTCACGGTCGGAATTCGCTCAAATTTTCTCAGATTGTTCGGAATAGTATCAAGACAAATCCTGGAAAGTTTGGTGTTGAAATTTGAAGAAAAAGTGGATCAAAATGATGTCCGAAGCTCGTCCGCTTTTCTGAACATACCTGGATCGCTTATTGAACCTTAGTTGAACCGCTCGTACGACATTTCTTGAATTGCTCATTCGGACGATTTGGACCGCTTATTCGGTCGGTTGTGAATCGCTCATCCGAACTGTTCTGGAACCGCTCGAACGGACATCACTTGAATCGCTCGAACGGACAATTCTTGGTCCGCTCGTTCGAACATCCTCTGATTCGCTCCAAGGATTCTCATTGGATCGCTTTTAGCGACATCTCCTGGTTCACTCGAACAGACTCTGTCTGGACCGCTTATTTGGTTGTGTCTAGTTCGCTTTTGTGTCCGATTGCTGTTCTGATTCATTTTTTAGTCAACAAACACGTGCTGAAATTTTGTGAAAAATGACGATGTTATTCGATGAACAAGAAAACAATAAGCTAGAGGATTTCAATAATTGGTATATGAGAAATATGGATACCGATTATAGAAATGTAAATTCAGACACTTAGACTAAAAGTTTTGAATTATTCATATGCCAAAAGGAGGAAACGTTGAAAGAGATAGAAAATCGATTTAAAATCTTAACGGACAATATGTGGTATAGGGGTATTAGGATGTCAAATGATGAATATCTATCAAAATTGACAACTGCATTACCTGCTAAATGGGATGAGTTTATGGTTGAGCTAAAACAGAGAGATTTCTTTCCAGGGCTTTTTCCATATCAGTTCTTTAATGAAGTTAGAGCAGAGTGGTATAAGGAAGAAAAGAAAAGGAGGGATTTTTTGTCTGAGATGGAAAAGAATTTAGATAGATTGGAGCTGGATGTACTCATTGAAGTTGATAGAAGAGTTTGTGGTTTTCTTGCAACAAAGAGTACTCTGAAATATGATATCAAAAGGAAATGCTATATTGATGATAATATGAATCCTGTTGATTTTGTTAAACTCTTTCGTGCAGGAATCGACAAGATGGAAACAAAGGATACTACAAAGATTGAAGAATCTGTAGAGTTTGGATCTTCAAGTTCTGCATCAGCATGCTTAAAATGTGACCGCTTCAAGACTGAAAATGACAAACTCTTGAAGGATGCGGAAAGTTTGACATCGGAAGTCAAGAAGTTAGAAGATGTGAAACAAGCTGATGATAAACAGATTCTTATGTTGAAGGAAAATTGTGAGAAACTGAAAATTGAAAATGACAAACTGTTAAGTAATTTGAACAGTTTGACATTTGAAAACGAGAAGTTGAAAGAAAATGTAAAGGTTTTTGAAAGCAAACAGAAATCATCAGAAAATGAAGATTTCTGGATAAAATTGGAGAACAAAAATCTGAAAGCTAATGAGATAAAATTTCAGGAATAGATAAAAGTTTTGGAAAATGAAAAATCTGTTCTTGAAAACATGAAGAATGAGAATGAAAAATCTATCAAGTCTCATCTTGAAAGAATATCTCAGTTTGAAAAAGAAGCTGAGAATTCCAGAAGCAAGATTGATGAACTTGAGAAAAAATTGATAGGTTTTGTGACTTCATCAGACAATTTGAAGTTTCCCTGTCCAAAACCAATCAATTCTGTTCCAATGAGTGACAATGTCACAAACTTTGACAAAGTCAAAGTTAAAGATTGTGATGAAAAATCTGATGATAAAAAAGAAAAATTTCAGAAAACTGTTCTGCAATCAACTGAAAAGGGTGAATGCTCGAAGCAAAAACCTTTGAAGAAGAAAGCAGAACAGAAACAAAAAATTAAAAATGAGAAAATTGTTCAAAAAGATATTAAAAGTTCATCAGATCGTTCATCCAATCAAAAGAAAAAAACACAAAAAGTAAAAAATGAAAACTCAAAAATTGTTGGTAATAAGTGGTGCAGGTTGGACCACAGTGCTAAAGCGCCAAATTCAGCAAACTTGAGGAAGGAATATCACCAAGCCAAACAATGCTTTGATCTGAGCGTTTGGACTCAAAATGGTGATTGGTACGATAACAGAGTGTGTTACAGCTGCGGATATCACGGACACATTGCTGTTAACTGCCAGTATTGGAGTTATGAGACCAGAAGGTGTTTTAACTGCAACATCAAAGGTCACATTGCCAGAGATTGCCCAAGGAAATCGAATGAAAGATTGAGGGCTAATTCTCAGAAATCGGCAAAGATTCCAGTCAAAGTCAAGCCCCAGGAACAGAAGGTTCTGAAACCTAAAGTTCAAGAACAGTCAATTCAGGAAAAGAAAGTTAAACTTTCACAGGGGCAGAAAGACAGACTGAGGAAAAAGAGGAAGAAGGCAAGAGAGTATCTTGAGAAGATTTTGTCCTCGGGTTCACGAGACAAACAGAATAACAGTTCTGATGAATCTACTCCTTCAGCTGCAAAGACAAGCAAAAAGAATTCATTAGATACAAATCTGAGGACAAAAGAGGAGAAGAAGAAGGAAAAGGTCGGCGATGAATCTGACGTGCCGAAGTCAGACAAGCCACCTTCTGGCGATGAATCTGTTTCTTCGGAAACAAAGGAGCCACATGTCGGCGATGAATCTGACTCATTAAAGTCAGACAAGCCACATTCAGGCAATGATTCTGGTTCGTCAAAGCCAGAGGAGCCATTGGTTGAGGTAAAATTGTCGAAAACACCCAAGGCTGGTCGGGCTTGGGTGGATCTTTTTAAATGAAAAACCTGACTTACCGGAGATCCCAAGATGGTATTGTGGATCATGAATCAGCATCTTTCTAAATCTGTTTGTGAAGTTGCAGGACTTGCCGGAACTCCCAGGTTTGTAAGCGAGGAGTAGGAATCGGCACCTTGAGAATTCAACCAAAAGATGGTAATTGGTTGAAAAACAGGTTTGAAAAGCTTAATTGCTAAATCTTCAAGTGGTTGTATGTTGGTGGATGTTATAAATGGTTCAGAACGAGAACCAGTTGATCTTTCAAGAGGTTAAATCAGGGTCATTAACTTAGACTTGATTTAATTATCATTCAAGAATTTGGTAAACAAAGTGATGATTTGAACCCCATTTTACAAACGGTAAAAACAACGAAACTTATTTTCCGAAAAAACCATTCTGATTAAAACAAACTTAAGTGTTTTGAAATCATTATGGGAAAATAGTTTGTTGTGAGGGGGAGTTCTTGATTGTTTATGCCAGGTGGATGGAGAATTGATGTGATTCTCATCATGTTGTCATATTTGTACAGTTTGTTTCAAATTTTCTCAGAAAATCAAAATTGAAACATATTTTGATTTTAGGGGGAGTAAAATTTAAAAAAAAAATTAGAAAATTTGAAAATGTCAAAAACATTGAAAAGTCAAAAATGAGTCTTGTTGCGAAATAGGAGGAAATGATAGTAAATCAGTTGGACTATCACAGCACGCTAAAGAAATGTAATGCAAAATGTGATAAACGGTCTCACTGATGATGTGACGATAGGTTTTTGTAGATTTAGTAGATTTATTCGGGATATAAACTTAAAATTTCAAACTTGTGAAATTCGTGGGGAACACTACTTGGATATATAGGTAACCCCTGAAATCTCGTTTGAAAGGTCTCGTATTCTGATATACTAGGTGTTTATACTCTATGATGTCTGGGGTATTATTCCGGGACTTCTGCTGAACGGTAGTTCTGACCTAGTCCTTGGCTAATACTTTCCGCAAAATGCTTGAAATATAGCATAAAGCCCTCAGCTGATTAGACAATAAAATTGATAATCATCTGTTGTAGCTGAAAAGATCCTCTAAAGGGGACACACTGCTAAGTCGAAGCTGATATCTCTCTGCTGAACGAAAGTTCTGACCTGAGATCCCTCAGTTCTCGCATCTTTCCCCTAATTTATGTACAGACATCATTGTAGTATTCATATCTGTAAGACTGAATATTGGGATTCTGGATACGGGAGTATATTCAAGAGGTGGGACACATGAATTGAACTAAGTTCATAAAACACCTAAATAGTATCCTGAATAGATTGAAAATTGTATGAAAATTTAAGAGGACAATTATATCGTCAATCTACGTGAATCGTTTAGAACTTAAAGTGATTAGAAGCTTAACGGTGCTTGTGGTGTGTCTCAAAAACTGATATGATCCTCTTGCACAAACTCACAAAAATATGTTTCTTTTGCATTTTAATTTCTGTCTTTGCATTTTTCGTTTCATATTTTGAAAATTCAAAAAGATTTTCGACGACTGATGTTGGAGAGCTGATTTTCAAAATCTCAAAGGCTAAACTTGATGAACAGACAGGTTGGTTAAGTGGTTTGAAATGTTTAAAATGATTCATTAGGTTGAATCAGAAATTGAGATGTTTCAAATTTGTGAATCAGTGTTTAATTGTAAAAAGTATCAAATGATTAGTTGATTCATTAAGTTGAATCACAATTATTCTGGTTTGTGATAGAGTGTTTGAGTTTTGCAGGTTTCTGATCCTGTTGTTACAGATAGCCAGGAAACATATCAGAACCAGAGAAGAGCTTAAACAGAGAAAGCCAGGAGTTGATTTCAATGGTGATAATGATTTCCAGACAGAGATCCCAGCATGATGATAGGGGGAGTCTGACGAAAGTTAGAACCAGAGAAAGATCCAGGCATATGATTTCAGGAAGGAATTTCTGAAGAAGATTTGATTCCAGGTAGAGCTCCTGAAGAAGACCGAACAAGATTGAAGAGCTGTGAATGATTGAAGACTCTCACTGAAGATTCCGTCAACATTCAAGGGGGAGTCTGTTGGTGCAGTTGTCTGTCGACTACATCTTCGTTCAAGTCTTAGGGCAGGGCTGATTGTATTGTGAACAGTAAACGAGAAATCTTGTATTAGACTTAGGATCGCTTATATGACTAAATTAGATGATAGGATCGCTCGAATGGCATAGATGCTGGACCGCTCGAGTGACATGATGTTGGATCGCTCGAGTGATAAGTGTTTGGATCGCTCATATGGACTTGTCCATATAAGCGACCCATGACTCCTATAAATAGGTGTCATATGAGCGGTTCCAGTAGTAGTAGTAGCGTATGTGTGTGTTTATCAAGGTGTAACGGCGAAGCTCTGCCCGTTTGTCTCCAAAAGCTTGTAATTTGACAGTTAATCAATACAGGAGACGTTAAGTAGTGAAATCAAGCTTTACAAAGACTTATTCAATGAATTCCGCCTCTGAATTAGTCTAAGCACTCTTCTGAACGACTCGTCAGGTCAACAAACGATCCTACAGTTATTTAGCCAATTTTGAGCATTTTTCACAAATTCAAATGTCTAGTTTACACATCAACACCTAGACTTCTTTCATGGAGCTCAAATAACACTAGATTGATAATCATAATTCTAGTGTTCATTATCTTTCTACAAAACCCATTTAACACATAAATGGATGGTTATGGACTTCATATCTGTGAACACTAATTCAACAAATTATTGACTAGGGTTTGCTCCTAGACATGATTTCATCCTAATTTCATCCAAACTTCAATCATGCAAGCTGAATTTTCAATTTCATACGTTCACCAAGAATTCAAGATGGAACTAAACAATGATATTTGGCATCCCTTATGATCCCTTCACCGAGGTGATCACGAATTCGTGTCTGCATTTCGATTTGGGTTAGATTTACCCCTTTAATTTGTTGATTTTATGCTTGTTAGGGTTTGAGCTTGAGAGCCCTTCTTGGCTCCTGTGTTTTGTGCAACCAGAACATACACAAAGGTGTGTGTTTTGGTGTTTTTAGTTTTAATTAATAAAAACCAATTTCTCATTTTAACCATTTTAGTCCCTCAACTTTACCCAGGTTTATAAACGTTACTACATCAAGTTCCCTCATTATTTTAAAACACTAGACTAACTAGGTTGATATTCCTAGTTATTTAGTGTGTTCCGAGAGTTATAACCCGTTTTATTTTAAGTCTTGTTAACTCGGGCTTCTTATAAACTTACTTTTCTCAAAGCTTTTATTCTCCTTTTTAATTAATATTAGGATTATTTGTTTAAATCCTAATATTCACCGGGTTAATTTAACTACTAACAGTATTTTACCTGTTCATTATTATTAACATGTTTCAATTACCAATCCCATTTTCGGGGTGTTACAAGTCTACCCCCCTTAAAGAGGTTTCGTCCCCGAAACCTTCTTTACATAGTCATTGGTTTGACCAACGAACATAGTTTCATTTTCATGACATTCTTTCTTTTCGGTAAAGAGTTATCATTCGTATTGACATGGGTGTCTTTTATGTATAAGTCCTCATGGACCTTAACTTTCACCTTATATTTCTTATCTTTGTCGTCTATTTGAACTAGTTTCCATTTAACCACTCGGTCATACTAGTCCGTCCACATGTTTACTCCACGCTAATCTTGTATTGACAAGTGTAACACCCCGTGTTTCGAAAGTCAAAGTCAAAGTCAAGATTGAAGTCAAAGGAAGAAAAGATTGCTAATTGCAATCTGTCTCTCCTTGCTCAATTCCTGTTTTGACTTCTTTGATTCGTAGTTACTCTATTTTATGTTTTACATTAGTTGTATTATGTGGAGTAATTAACTAAAAAAAATCACGGCAATCGACGAATATTTATCGCTACGAATCGCTTTACGACTGTGAATAATAGGAAGTAACAATGCGATAAAGTTAACTAAGCGCTAATCGAACTAATCTAATCAACATCGCGCTCGCAACTCGAAATACGCATTTTGGTGATTATTATATGTGTGTGTGTGCCTTATGTGTTACTTGTGCATTTTTATTTATGTTATGTGTGGTAATCAATCGAATCGCAATCGAACTCAATCGCAATCGAATCGCAAACGCAAAACGAATACGAAATAGGGATGCTTGTATGTAGATATAGTTTGATAATTGGTGGCGAGAAGAAAGTGCAAGATATGAGTAGTTGGGATTAAAAGTAATTTGACTAGGAAACTCTATCGCATCGCAACGCTCGCAATCGAAATCGAAACAGCAAAACTCGTCACACCGAACACTCGAAACAGGCGACCGATCGATCAGGCAACCAACCGATCGACCAGCTGTCCGATCGAGCTGCCTAGCCGATCGACCAACCCTTTTTACTTTTGGTAACTCTCTGTCCGAACAACACGCTCTCCTCACCTTTTCTCAGTTTTCTCTCGATTCCGGTAAGATCTCGACCTAAATCTTGTACTGTCTGGATCTACACGCACTCCTACACCTTTATATCTTTTAAATCTTAACTTTTAACCGTGAAATCACCAAGATTCAAGGTGTTCTAGGATGACATCATCATATGTTCTTGAAGAACTTCATGTTTGGGCCTCAATCCACCAAGGAAAACTTAGATCTACCGATTCCACATAAACTAACAAAGATCTTTCATAGATCTAAACATATTCCCAAAGAAAAGGATTGAAAGACGGTTTTCTAACTTTCTTTCAACTCTTTTACACTCAATGCCTTCAAAACCGATAGAATCGGGACTAATGCCGACATACTACCCAATCTGTGGTCGTGTTAGCTCAAGATCCGGATCCTATCCATGAGGTTTACCGATTTCGGGATAAACGTGAACCATCGTCTCGAACAGTTCACTAATCGGATTGGGTGATTCCTATCCGGTCAGGAGAACCAAGTATTGACAAGGTTCCTGTTGTTTGACTTGTTATCAAAATGTCTCGATAAAATGACAAACAAACAAAACAACCAAGTGTGAGATGAACAGGACGACCAGGACGAGGTGCCATCCGATCGGACTGCTGTCCGAGCGGACAGTCACCCGAACGGTCGGTCAGCCGAACAACTTGCACAATGGGTCCCACACTTTTTTGCTAATCTTTGAAGTTTTAAGTGTTGAACGAATCGCTGTCCGATCGGACTACCATCCGATTGAACTGCCGATCGTACCATGAGACACTTAAGCTTCCACACTTAAACAATTTTCAACATGTTCAATGCACTAGGAATGCCACCCGATCGAACTGCTGTCCGATTGAGTAACATCCTGCTGTGAACTTGTTCTCGCTGAAGTACCCACCTGAACGGGTTGCCGGCCGATCGAACGACCGCCCGATCGACCGACCTGAAAGGTAGAGATACTTCAATGTTTTCAAAATGCTACAACAAAAACTTCAAAAGTCAAGCCATCAAACACAAACACATTCTTCTCAAAGGAAGAAACAGTTCACTCGAATGGCCATCTGATCAGACAGCCGTCCGAACGGATTGTCACCCGCACGATCAGCTGTCCGATCGGACTGCCGTCCGATCGACCAACTGTTCGATCCACCAACACTTGCTTTCGTTTTACGCGTCATTTATCATTATGCTATCGAACTATTCAGGCTAATCTTACTCTCAAGCTCCCTTCAATCCATCAACCGCTGTGAGTATACTCGATCCCTTTTTGCTTTACGCACTTTTGGGTGTTACATACGTTACTTAAACAAATCACAATCGAACACACTACGTAATACTTTAAACGCTAACCGTTACCGCATGTTATACGTGACTTAATGATTGCTTGTTTATTATGTTTACACATGGAATGCTGTCTACCTGCCTTAACGACGATAGTACTATAGTTTGGACTCAGCACCCATTCACTCGGGGGTTGTTAAGGACAATTACTTGCATGGATTACTGTGGTGATCATGTATTGCGAACTGCCTTGGGCAGACAACCCGCAGTCATTGGTATCGATAGGTTCATGTTGATAACTAAAATGCTTCGTTTTCCTCTGTGTATGTGCTGGTTATGCGTAAACTATTTCGAACTCTATATGCTATTATCAAACTTGTATACTCGCCTTTACACTATGTGTATTGACCTTATTTTGACGAATGTGATAGGTGTTTAGGATGCTTATCTGCGAGGAAAGCCAGGCTAGAATAAGGTCCTAGAGGCCAACAAATAGTTGTCTGTACAATTTGAATCTGAGTTGTCGGAACATAACTAATTGCCTAGATTTTATCCGTAATAATTTAGTTGCCTTTTGAGACATGCATGTTCTTTTAAATTGATTGGTAATGATAATTGTTATGGAAACTTCTGGATAATCTGTTTCGCTCAGTGCCACGCCTCGATGTTTCCGCCATCGGTTGGGGTGTGACAACAAGTGCTTTGTATAAGTCACAATACTATTCCGATTTTGAATGGTTTCCTACCGGCTAGACTGATTAGTCACCGTCACTTCATACCCCGTCATTCAGTATACCGTATTTCCATACTCGGCCTTACTTGAGTTTATGATCTACTATCCCACAACTCATGCTACGACATGATTATATTCTATATCACTTTTGTGACTATGATCGCATCGCATTGCGTCATATTTAAGTTTTTATAAACTTTTCATTATCAAAAATCTTCTTTCTAACGTATCGTCTTACACCTCTCGGTGTTAAGACCCATATCCTTTATTATTAGCTATTTCTATTTTCTCTCACAATATTCATATTTGTTAAAAACGTTGTTTCTCACTAAAAGCGTAATGTTTTTCTCTTTAACTTATGTTAATTACTCATACCAGGAATTGACGACAAGAAGTTATTCTTTTTCTGCTATTATATTACGCGGGAAGTCGTAACCAATCCCCATGCTTTACCCCAATTGACCCGTAGGTTCTTTTGCTTAGCCTCGTATATTATTTCTTTAGATTTTCACCTTTTTAAGGTGAGACCCCAATAGTTCGTCTCTTTTTATTTGTGACCCAAGGGTCTTTTTGGTACCTTAGACCTTAACATTTGCTTGTAATCCCGAAGGTTATGATGATTCTGTAGATTCATCTTTTACTCACGTCATTATTAAAATGTATATCCACATATATGGCGTCAAGGCACCCCTTGTTATGTTTGGAATCATTCACTTTCGGTTTTTGAATTTTATTGACCTTGACCGTAATCCAAGGCTACATTTGTTTTTGTTTGAACTATTCTTCCGACTCTATGACTTCTTCCGTCATTTACATGTCGGTTTGTTCTTCGCTTACCGTTATCTGGTTCATACTTATTATTATTATTATTTTATTTTTATTTTTATTTTTTTTTACAGCCGATTACCCGGGTTTTCTATCTTAATGTTTTTTTTAACTCCCCAGTTTCACTGGTTTGTGTTTTCCTTTATTATAAAACGTTTTACTTATTTGATCTGAACACCCGTCTTTCTTTTGTTAGCGACCCTTAGGTCCGTCTCTTTTATCAATGTTTTGAAGGTCCATTTCTTAAGCCTTGTTTGATAAAACCACTGTTATTGTTACACGGCTTTTGGGGTTTACCCGTTTTCATTCCAACACTTTTAATACGTTTATTTCACTAATCTTTTATACAATTACACCCATCAATGTGATCATCGTTCTTCCTCGTAAGGATTTGATTAATAATGTCTTACTTGGGTGGTTATTCATACCCAAGTTTCTTGTAGGTCCCTTTGAGTCTTATGGATCTTCACAGAATCGTCTTTCCAATCAAGAGTGCGGAATCCTCTTGATCAGAATTAGCAGAAAACGTGTAGGAAACAGAAACAGCAAATCACTTTCAAACCGGGTTTTATTGATTATCTATCAAGACTGATTACAATCAATCAAACCCTAACCACAAACCCTAATTTCGTCCAAGCAAGCACTCTCACGAAATTATGTCTCTCACAAACTGTTTTGGCTGATTAACCTTAACCCTAATGTCTAACCTTGTTTATATAACACAAGGTTTACAAGTGGGCTAGGTTAAAGACTCCTGGGCTGCGAATTGGACAGGCCCAATTCGCCCCCATCACCCAATTCCTTGGGTTTAGTTAGCCCAAACATTACAACTAACTATACAAAGCTAAACCCGCTAACTGTTTATCGTTTAACTAATTACAAGATATCCAAAGACCAAATCTAAGCTGTTGTCACAAATATGCACCAACAAACTCCCCCTTGACAATAGCTTCATAAAAACTTTGTCTTGAGTCAAAACTTTGTCTTCGGTCTTCTTGCAATCTTCATGCAGTCTTGCACTGTCTTTGGTCTTTGGATAGCTTCAGCTTCAACGGCTTCTGTCAGCAACAGACTGTCAGCAACAGACTCCCCCTAAGCTGATGCATCCAATCACCAAATCTTCAACACGTTAGCGTTTGAGTAAACTCCAGTTCAGCATTTGCATAGCAATCTTCAAACTCTTCAATCTTGTCTGCAATTTAGAAAGGAGGTTCTACCATGCAGCCAATCAAACTCTCATCGTCACACTTCACAGCAACTTCTCAGCAACAAACCGCTTCAATCTGTATACTATAAAACAAACATCTCGAGAAACCATAAGAATTTTTCAACATAAGTTAAATAAATTATTATTTTTCAAGAGATTAGTTAAACTGTATAACAGATTAAGCATTTTCAAATTCATCACCAACACGCACAACTATTTGTTCAACACATAAGAACCTGCAGAAGTTAAAATTTGAACTCACTTACTAACACCGTCTCCCCCTATCAGTAACAATTCCTCCAAGAATAACAGTTTTCCGTACGTTAAGAATTTTAAACAGAAAAAGACACTATTTTTGGAGTTTTATATTTTTCTGAAAGCAAGTAAATACAAAAAAAAAACAATAAACACTCTATTTTTGTGAGAATCACTGGTAAGAAGATCATATCAGCACAATCAAACTGTTTCACAAAAGATAATTATTTATTTAATTTTTAGTGAAAAGCAGTTCAAAACGATTACCAGTATGTTTGTCCTCTTAAACAAAATGCATGAACATTTCAAGTACCATTACCATATGATACGCTAAGGTAATATTATTTACTGAAATACGAGCGTGTCCCACTTCAGGATATACCCCCACGATCAAGGTATGCACAAAGATTCATCGTAGTAGGTGAGTATACTGAATTCATCCTTTAAGATATCCTGACTGTGTCTAGTTCTGCATATAAACTGTTTTATCATGTTTTAATGCTTAACTATGAACACCCAAATAAATACAAATCAAATCCCGGAAATATAAACAGCACACACTATCATGCAAGTATCTTCCCTACCACATATTTCACAAGTCCAATCCAGAGTTCTGAAATCTTAACTGGGAATAGGTTGAGAAGAGAACAGAATAGATCTTTAGTAGAGATGGTGTAATATACAGATCAAATGAGATTTTCTCAGTTTGATATAGGTTTCTTGGGTTTCTTTTGGGCACTTGAGGGCCTCTTTCGGGTGTATTAGATCTATAGCGCGACAACGTACAGCTAGGTCAGCATGTATCTGGATGCAGCAGAAGCTGTCGTTGCCTAGCACCTCCAGGTCAGCATATATCTGGATGCAGCAGAGGAGGTACACGACTTTTTTCAGAGAAGATTTCAGAATCAGATCAAAATTGTGTGTATCGGGAAATATACAGACATTCAAATAGAAATGAGCTAATTCCAAGTGACTATCTTTCCTGGGGTCATGTACAATTTTAGTTCTAACAGACAGACAGCCAAGATATCCCTAGTTGAAACAACAGTATAAAGACCCAAAACTTCAGATTTTGGCAATCTGTCAATGCAAGAATTAAGGTCATTAAACCATACACCACTGATGTGTTCCCCACTCATATTCAGTTCATTTAAGTTTATATCACATTGGTAAGTTGATTATTTCATGCTTTTGCCTACTGGTACATCATATGATGAAGCTGCTATCACACTTATGCAATTTATGATTCAGTTTCAGTGTGACAGTCTAACTTGCTGATGTACTATCATTTCTTCTTTTTCACACAGTGATAACTCCTTTTTGATTTTCTATTTTTTTTTTGTTTTTGATTTTTCAATTTTTTTTTATGTTTTTGATTTTTATGAAAAGCAGTAAACTATTTACAAAAATTCTTATGAAAAACCAGTTATTCAGGATTCCTCATCCTGTCAAATGCTTTAGTATAAAGATCTGCCAGGTTATCCTCTGTGTCGACTCGATGTAATTCAATTAGTCTCTTTTTAGCACAATCCCGTATAAAATGATGACGTATGTCAATATGTTTTGTGCGACTGTGGTTCACGGGATTATTAGTTATTGAAATAGTGGCATTATTGTCTATCATAATAGGAGTACGAGTGAAATCCAAACCGTAATCGCGCATCTGCTGTTGAATCCAGAGAACCTAAGAGCAGCAGCTTCCAGCAGCAATATATTCAGCTTCACACGTAGAGGTAGACACACAGGATTGCTTCTTGCATTGCCAAGACATGATCCTGCCTCCTAAGAACTGACAACCACCTGTTGTAGACTTTCTGTTCGACATGCATCCTCCAAAGTCTGAGTCAGTGTAAGCAACAAACGTCAAATCACTATCAGCTGGATACCATAACCCAAGTTTAGGTTTCCCCTTCAAGTAACGAAGAATCCGCTTCACTGCTTTCATGTGTGACTCTTTAGGATTCGCCTGATATCTGGCACACAAGCATACGGCAAACATGATGTCGGGTCTTGAAGCAGTCAAGTACATTAGAGAACCAATCATTGCCCTGTATTGAGTAGGATCAACGTCTTCAGTACTTTCATGATCTGGGCCAAGATTGTGATTTTCACATATGGGTGTGTTGGAAGTAGTGCAATCATTCATTTTGAACCGACTCAAAATGTCATACACATACTTTGTTTGATGAATAAACATCCCATCCGCCTTCTGTTCAACTTGTAATCCTAGAAAGTAAGACAGCTCACCCATAGCACTCATTTCGAACTTGCTCTTCATCACCTGCTCGAACTCTTTACACATGCTTTCATCAGATGACCCAAAGATGATGTCATCCACGTACACCTGTACCAGCAGAAAATCTTCCTTCTTCCTCTTGATGAACAGTGTACTATCAATCTGACCTCTTTCAAAACCATTTTTTATCAGATGTGTAGACAGTGTCTCGTACCACGCCCTGGGAGCTTGATGTAACCCATACAAAGCCTTATCAAGTTTGTACACTCGATCTGGATAATCTTGATCAACGAACCCATCTGGTTGTGAGACATACACCACTTCTTGGACTTTCCCGTAAAGAAACGCACTCTTCACGTCTAGTTGGTAAACTTTGAAGCCCTTGAAAGTTGCGAAAGCCAGAAACAAACGAATTGCCTCCAACCTTGCCACTGGTGCAAACACCTCATTGTAATCTATCCCTTCTTGCTGATTGAAACCTTTGACCACCAATCGAGCCTTGTTTCGCGTGACTATACCTCTTTCATCTTTCTTGCACCTAAATACCCATTTAGTGCCAATCTCTCTTTCACCTTTAGGAAGATCAACCAACTCCCAAACTTTCAACTTAGCAAACTGGGCCAATTCCTCTTGCATAGCTTCAACCCATGAATTGTCTTTAAGAGCCATATGAATGTTCCTCGGCTCCTCTTGGGAAATAAAGCAACTATACAAGCATTCGTTCACAATCCCAGTCTTCTCAATCGACACAAATAAACCAGTATTCGCTGCTATGCTTCTTCTCGTCTGAACACCTGCAGTAGGATCTCCCAGTATCATGTCAACTGGATGATCTCTATTTGCTCGTGTAGTAGCAACCGCATCGACTTCCAAATTGTCACCCAGGTTTGATCCAACCTCCCCCTGAATGTGCTGATCCGCAAACGGATTAATGAAATCCTCCCCCTGATTGGGTTCGGGTTCATCGTCACTTGAATCAGTATCAGCAGCATCTTGGGAAGGTTCCGGAGCATCTGTCATATCAACATTCGATCTAGGCATGAACTCGCCTTCATCATCACCAATCACTGTTTGAATCAGCTGAGACTCATCTGCATTGGAAAACTCAGGAATATTAAATGATTTAAAGACACTTTCATAATCATATAATATAGCTGGTCCACTCGTTGACTGTTGAGGTTTGTAAGAAGTAATTTCTACATTAAACACAACCTCAATTTTACCAGTTTTTAGATTAAAAACCCTTTTATTCGGTGCGCCAGGTACGTAACCTAGAAAGTAGCCCTCGTCAGCCACCTCACCGAATTTTTGTTTATCTTTATTTCGCACAATGGTGCAGGGTAATCCAAATGGTTCAAAGCCTTCTAAGTTTGGTTTCTTGTTAAACATTAATTCATGACAAGTTTTGTTAACCCGTTTAACAGTCAAAACTTTATTTAGGACGTAGCAAGCTGTATTCACAGCTTCTCCCCAGAAGAGAACTGGTAGCTTAGAATCTGAAAGCATTGTCCTAGCGGCTTCAATCAACGTCCTGTTTTTCCTCTCAGCAACTCCATTCTGTTGAGGCGTATAAGGAGCAGAATATTGATGTTCAATTCCCTTGCGAAGACAGTAGAGATCCAGAATACGATTCTTGAACTCCGTGCCATTATCACTCCTTATCCTCTTGATCTTTGCATCATGGACGTTTTCCAATTTTGTAAAAAGATCTATCAACATCTCTGCTGTCTCATCTTTTGTACCTAAAAAGAAAACCCATGAATAACGTGAGTAATCATCAGTGACAACTAAACAATAGTACTTTCCACCTATGCTCCTCACGTTCACTGGATCGAATAAATCCATGTGAAGTATTCGTAAGGGGCATCTATGGAATTTACTGTTTTTGATTTATGAGGTTTCTTATGTTGTTTTCCCTTTTGACATGGAAGACATTTGTCTTCCACTTGAAACCTCCGCAATGGAACCCCTTTCACTAGCTCATTTTTAACAAGATAGTTCATTTTGCGATAGTGAATATGGGCCATGCGTCTGTGCCACAACATCGATTCAGCTTCAGATGCTTTTGATAGTAAACACGCCACCACTGCAGTTGGATCCTTAGCACCCATGTCCATGACATAAGTGTCATTTCTCCTTGGCGCTCGCATCATTATCCAATCGTCCGGAATCTCCAAACCTGGTTTCAACACTAATGCTTCATTTTTGGTAAAATGGACCGAGTGACCCTTGTCGCAGACTTTAGACACGCTCATAAGATTGTGTTTAAGCTGCTCAACATAGTTCACTTTGTCCAGTGTGATCTTCCCATTGGTCACTTTCCTTGGCCTGTAATTCTACCACCTTTTGCACCCGCAAAATTCACTTGTCCTCCATCATATTCTTCAAATTCAGTCAACAACCTCGCATCCCCCGTCATGTGCCTGGAGCAGCTACTATCAACATACCACAAGTTGATAATCCTCCTTAGCAGCTCCTGCACACACCAACCAATAAATTAGTTAGATTGGGGGACCCAAGCCTTAATGGTCTTGGGTCGTCCAAATTCACCAACCACCGGAACATCCATCCAATATCCATTACTCCTGACTGGAGTCTTGGATCTTAGACCTGTTGGAATCTGATTTTGATTTCCACTAGGTCTTTGGTCCTGAGGGTTCCTATGTGTGTTTGGACTATTTGACCTTTGAAAATTTTGATTTTGATTCCAAGAAGCATTATTATTATAATTTCTAAAGCCATTGTTATAAAAATTTCGACCACCATTATTTTGGTATCGATTTTGATATTGACCTTGACTTCTGAATTTATTTGTATTTTGGTTGTTCATTCTTGGTGAACTGCTTCTAGGTCTCTGAAATCTGCCTGGTGGAGATCTAGGCTGAAATCTAGGTTGATTTCTTTGAAAACGAGGAACTTGTGGAGTTCCTTTTTCAGCCTTATCCACACCAACAGCAACTGTCTCTGGTTGCTTAGGAGCAGATTGCTTTGGAGAGTTGGACTCTCTCTCCTACTTATCACCATTCTTCTCTGGTGACTTCTCTCTCTTCCTCTCATCCACCTGTGCTTCAGTCTTTTTGTTAGGACAGCAGCTAGCTACATGTCCTTTGATGTGACATTTGAAGCACGACATCTTTTTCGAAGACTTCTTATCTGAAGCCTTTGAACTAGATTTAGGCTTTGATGATGATGCTTTAGAAGAATCTGGTTCAGTTTGCTTAATTTCAGAATTTTCTTTGTTTTTATTTTTAGCAAACTCTACGTTCGATTCATTTTCAATAACAGCTGTCTCATTTTTCATGTCACTTCCTTGAACAAAATTTATCTTTTTAGCAAAAGTCGAATTTTTATTCTTAGGTTGTGAAGTGTTCTTTTTCAAAACTGGTTTGCTGTTATTATCCTTCTTAGCATCACCTCTCTCAGACTCATCACCTCGACTTGCTGTGGAACTACTTGGTGCTGTTGACATAAACTTTGTTAGCTCATCTTCATCAGGTAGGAATGAATAATCATGACTAAGAGGAGGTGGGACTTCATTATAGCCTTGGAATCCCACACTAGTCTTGTCATTACTCTTCTTTAACCCACCCATCATATGTTTCATAACAAAAGTAGAATCCCTGAATTGACCCAATTTCTTTTCAAGTTCAACAATTCTGAGTTGAGCATCTGACAACTCTTTGTTTTTATCAGAAATCTCTTTTGTTTTTTCAGCCATCATGTCATGAGCTAAGTCTATGACTTGAAGTTTTTCATTTAATTTGCAGGTTATGGCTTCAAGTTCACTTTCATAACCTTTTATTTTCTTCAAGTATGACGTTTCATTTCTTTTAGCAAAAAAGTTTGATTCTTTAATGTTAGACATCTCGCTTACCAAACTTTTGTTTTGTGTAGACAACCTGTCAACCTCACCCTGTAGTTCACGACATTTTAAACACACAGAATTAGATTTTACCTCTCCTGTTTGTTTGTCAAGGTTGGCCATTAGAGCTGCAAGCTGAGCTTCCAATTGTTTATACTTAGCATCCTTTTCCTCAGCTTCTTTTTCATATTCAGACTTTTGTTTTTCATCTTCAGCACCTGTTGTCTGATCAACCTTCTTTTCTTCAGCTCTATTCTCTACCTTCACCTCAGCATCCACTTTCACTTCAGCATCATCTACTTTAGCTTCACCATCATCGATTAGAGTAATCTCTGCCATGAATGCTTGAGTGACATCCCCATCATTTTCTAAGTGAATGCTCCAATCATATGAACCCTCTCTTGCAGTAGAAATCAACGCCTTTGAGCTAGAGTTGTTTGATGCATTCCTGTTGTTTGAACTCTGGCTCGAATTATCTTGCTTTTGTTTCTGACATTCTCTAGCAAAGTGCCCGTAACTCTGACAATTAAAGCACCTCACTTTGGTCTTGTCGAAACCAACACTCCTTCCCACAAACTTTCTTCCTGTTCTGTTCATGAACCTTTTCACACGCCTAGAAATCATGGCCATTTGCCATTGCAAATCCATCTCTTCAAGATCATCAGGGTCAATCTGATCATAGTCTTCATCTAAAGTAGCAGGATCAGAAATCTTTCCCTGAATATAGTTTTCATAGGAAGCAACAAACGAAGCAAGTAGAGCCAGATGCTCTTCAGCAGACTTCACACTCATTGGCATTGACTTAGCACTAGTACTCTGCTTAGAAGCTGACGATTTCTTAACTCCTGATGATCCTCCTGAAGCAGCAACAAAACACACATCACCATCCTGATTCACCATAACCTGCTCATTCTCACATGATAAAAACGCAGTAGCAGAGTCGCTAGAAGCGTTGTGAGATGAAGAAGATGTAAGCCCATTGTACACTGCCGGATCTTGAACCTGATCATATCCTGTATCTTTCTTCTTCATGCTGAGCTCATAAGCTCTCAACTTTCCTACAACCTCTTCAAGCTCTTTTGTTTCATAATCTGCTTCACCCTTGATCATTAAAGTGTAGATATCCCACTTAGTAGGCAAAGCATCTAGCAGCTTGTCATTCTTCTCTACGTCAGAATAGCAATCGATCTCATAATTGTCCATTTCTGACATCAGATGGTAGTAACGAGTGATGACGTCTTCAAGTGACTCATGCTTCATGTACTTGAAAACAGCAAACTACTTCTTCAGTAGATCAATCTTGTTCTTCTTGACATCAGCATTACCAGCGTATCTTTTCTCCAAAGCATCCCACATATCCTTTGAGTTAGTGTACTTTTTGAAGGTATGTTTGATGCTATCAGGTAACGACATTTTGATTGCAGCCAAGGCTCTCTTTTCAGCCTCATACATCTTTTTATCATTATCTTGCATGTTCACATATTCTGTTCTACGTGGTCTGCCCTCAAAGTCGTGTGTAGGATTCACGTACCCATCTTCGATGCATATCCACATGCGCGTATCCTGATATTCAATGAAGGACTGAAAACGATCCTTCCATGTCAGATAATTTTCCACCTTCATCATCTTAGGTGGTTTGTTGGTAGTACCAACCTCATGCTCCATCTTTAACAACTCGTTCAAAGTAGACATGTTTGACATTTTAACGTTAACAGACTGAGAAAACCGTACAAAAGTCGTCCGAAAACAGTGGTTACCAAATTACACCGTTAGAATCGTCTCGAAAAGACGAATCCAATGATATATAATGTCAAAAACCGAATTCGGGATTTTCCAGACTTTTTTTTTTGTCCTAAAAATCACACGAGTTCAACGGTCCAAACGGTTCTGTCAAACGAGCTACGGATCAATTTCTATTTGCGAAACACTGAAAATTTTCCGACGCTTGCCAACTGAAATTCCACCTCTTAATTTTGTTGCTAAATTCGCTGGTTAAAGGTTATTTTGCTGGACTAATGTTTCTTTAATTTCGCTGATGTAGTTTAATAGTCAATTTCGGTGATGAGGTTCGCTGGTTTATTTTCGCTGCTCTATTTCGCGAATACGACGAACAGTAAATTCGCCGAGAATCGTAATAACTTCGCTGTGGAAAGTTATACGATCACCAAAGTCGCCTTTGGATTTAAGTTCGCCGATGACCGAGTTATTTAGTCCCAAATTCTCCAGGTGTTAATTTCACTGGTCAGTCAGCAAAATTAATCAAATTCGCCAAAAACAGTCAAATTCGCCCGGTAACTTTGGAAACTCAATCTGATCAAAATACTTGATGATTTTCTGATTCTCCTAACAACTTTCTGCAAAATCAAAACAAGCAAATTATCAGTGATTTTCGAAAATCAACAAGAAACAGAACGAAGAACGCGAAGAACACGAAGAACAGTCTTCGAATCTTCAAGTGTTTCCAGCCAAAATCCTTCAAACAATCAACCAAAAACAGTCCTGCAAACCCTAAAACCTGCAAAACAGCAATCAAACAAACCAGAATATCAAAACAGCCAACAAAAATAAAAAATCAGAATCAAAACACACCAAAATTTCGAAAATTTTAAAAACCCTAATTATCGGGTTTCAAAAATTTCGAAATTTTACTCCTTGTTTCTGCAGCAAACAATTCTGAACCGAGCAATCAAGAGCCTAAAGCTCTGATACCAATTGTAGGTCCCTTTGAGTCTTATGGATCTTCACAGAATCGTCTTTCCAATCAAGAGTGCGGAATCCTCTTGATCAGAATTAGCAGAAAACGTGTAGGAAACAGAAACAGCAAATCACTTTCAAACCGGGTTTTATTGATTATCTATCAAGACTGATTACAATCAATCAAACCCTAACCACAAACCCTAATTTCGTCAAAGCAAGCACTCTCACGAAATTATGTCTCTCACAAACTGTTTTGGCTGATTAACCTTAACCCTAATGTCTAACCTTGTTTATATAACACAAGGTTTACAAGTGGGCTAGGTTAAAGACTCCTGGGCTGCGAATTGGACAGGCCCAATTCGCCCCCATCACCCAATTCCTTGGGTTTAGTTAGCCCAAACATTACAACTAACTATTACAAAGCTAAACCCGCTAACTGTTTATCGTTTAACTAATTACAAGATATCCAAAGACCAAATCTAAGCTGTTGTCACAAATATGCACCAACATTTCTAAATCCGCATTTATTGGTACTTCGTTATTCGCAGTAGCGAAAAATATGTATCATCCAGTTAGCTTCTTTCTCGAGGATATTTTTTATCCAAGTCTCAATTTCTTAATTTTTTTACTTTAGTCCATTGTAATTGTAACACCCCGTGTTTTCGAATGTCAAATCCAAGTCAAGATTGACTCCTTTGACTGAATTTAGTTTATTTCATGTTTTAATAGTTGTATTATGTGGAGTAAGTGTTATTAATCAAAGGACTCAAAATAATCGAATGTTTAATCGACGCGAAACGCTTTACGACTGTGAATAGTAGGAAGTAACAATGCGATAAAGTCAATCAATCAATAATCAAGCTAATCGAATCATCATCAAACTCAAAACTTAAATTATGCAACTTGGTGTTATTTTACGTGTGTGTGTGCCTTATGTGTTACTTGTGCATGTTTACTTATGTTATGTGTGTGGTAATCAATCAAATCGAATCGAAACTCGAAACTCAATCAAACTCAATCGAAATCGAATCATGATAATTGGTGGAGAATAGACAGTGCAAGATGTAGATGCTTATATGTAGATATAGTGGTTGGGATTAAAAGTAATTTGAATAGGAAATTCTATCGTATTCATATCGCCTTCAATCGAAATCGAAATATCAGAAATCGTCGCGCCAAACGTTCAAAACAGGCTGTTGATCGATTAGGCTCCTAGCAGATCGAACAGCCCAGCCGATCGGACGGACTGTCCGATCGAGCAGGCTGTCCGATCGAGATGCCTGGCCGATCGGCCAGCCCTTTCCTCTTTGGGAAGCCTATAAATAGCCCTGTCATTATCATTCTTTCCACTTACACAGGTCCCCACCCGCTCTGCCCGACATGCTCATATCACCATCCGGTGGGACTTGCCTGTCGTTTCTGTGCTCATTGCAATCTTTACGGTCATTTCACTGCTAACTGTCGCTATGGTCCTCGTCAAGCCCCAGTTCAAGCCACTGCTCATCAAGCTCTACTCCCAGCCCCTCAAGGCAAACAGCAGCTCAAGCACCCGCGGTCAATGCTCGAGTCTGCTTTGCATGTGGTGATCTAAACCATTTTGCAAACATATGCCCGAACAGGGTTGTGAAACAAGAACCCCAGCAGCAGCAACAAGCAGCCCGTGCTAGAACCTTCAACATCAATGCCCATCAAGCCCAGGCTGACAACAACGTGGTTAATGGTACGTTCCTTGTGAATGGTATTTATGCATCGTGTTTGTTTGATACTGGAGCCGATAACTGCTTTGTGTCGTTTGAATTTGAGAAGCTCCTTAGTCGTAAGCGTTCTTATCTCCCCTCGTCATTCGAAGTTGAAGTCGCTACGGGAAGAACTGTCGCCGTTAATTCTGTTCTCCGTGATTGTACTCTCGAGCTCAATCATCACATCTTCCCAATCGACCTTATTCCGATGCAGCTCGGAAGTTTCGACGTCATAGTAGGCATGGACTTTCTTCGCGAAAACCATGCTGAAGTTGTGTGTTTTGATAAAATGATTCGATTCTCGCTCGCGAATGGTGATCTATTATGTGTATACGGTGAAACAGCTTCGAAAGGTCTCAAGCTCATGTCATGCATCCAAGCTAGCAAGTATCTCCACAAGGAATACAGAGCTTTCTTGGCCAACATTGTAGTAGCGGAGAAGGAAAAGAAAAAGAAGGCCGAAGTTAAAGACGTTCCAGTGGTCCGTGAATTTCCCCAGGTGTTCCATGATGATCTTCCAGGACTACCGCCAAGTCGTGATATCGACTTTCGTATCGACCTCATTCCTGGAGCTAACCCCGTTGCATAAGCCCCTTATCGACTCGCTCCATCTGAAATGCGGGAACTCTCGAACCAACTTCAGGAGTTACTTGAAAATGGCTTTATTCGCCCGAGCACCTCTCCTTGGGGCACACCAATCCTTTTCGTTAAAAAGAAGGATGGGTCGTTTAGGATGTGCATCGATTATCGGGAACTGAATAAGCTAACCAACAAGAACCGTTACCCTTTGCCTCGAATCGATGACTTATTTGATCAGCTACAAGGTGCTAAGTGTTTCTCGAAGATCGATCTACATTCAGGCTATCATCAATTACGCATTCAAGAGGAAGACATACCTAAAACCGCTTTTCGTACTCGTTATGGCCATTATGAATTCGTTGTTATGCCTTTTGGTTTAACTAACGCACCCACGGTTTTCATGGATCTGATGAATCGCGTGTGCAAGCCATTTCTAGACCGTTTCGTCATCGTGTTCATCGACGATGTCTTGATCTATTCTAAATCGAAAGCCGAACACGCGCAACATCTACGTTTGGTTCTCGAGCTACTCCAGGGGAATCAAATCTATGCCAAGTTCTCCAAGTGTGAATTCTGGCTGGAGGAGGTTCAGTTTCTGGGTCACATCGTTAATAGTCAAGGTATTCATGTCGATCCCGCGAAGATTGAAGCAGTTAAGAGCTGGATTACGCCTAAGAACCCGTCTGAAGTCCGTTCTTTTCTCGGACTAGCGGGCTATTATCGACGATTTATCGAAGGATTCTCGAAGATCGCTGTGCCGCTTACCACCCTTACTCAGAAAAGACAAGCCTTTTGTTTGGGGAACTGAACAAGAGTTTGCATTTCAAACCCTCAAGCATATGCTTTGCAATGCTCCTATTCTCACGTTGCCCGATGGAAACAATGATTTCATTGTCTATTGTGATGCTTCCAACCTTGGTCTTGGTTGCGTTCTCATGCAGCGGGACAAGGTTATAGCTTACGCATCTCGTCAGCTCAAAATCCATGAGAAGAACTATACAACCCATGATCTCGAGCTAGGCGCAGTTGTTTTTGCATTGAAGATTTGGCGACACTACCTGTATGGTACCAAGTGTACGATCTTCACCGATCACAGGAGTTTACAACACATCTTTAATCAGAAAGAACTTAACATGCGTCAACACCGATGGGTAGAACTTCTTAACGATTACGACTGTGAGATTCGTTATCACCCACGCAAAGCCAATGTTGTTGCCGACGCGCTCAGCAGACGGAGTTATTTGCTCAGTATTCGCAATACTCAAGCCCAGCGTGACCTCGAAACCCTTATCCGCGAAGCCCAACATGCTTGTTTTAATGAACGCACCTTGAAGAAAGAGAGAATCTATCATGATGGAGCTCAGCTTGTAAGCAAATCAAATGGGATCTTCTACTATCTAGATTGAATTTGGGTCCCTAAGCGGACCGATTTGCGAAAGATTCTTGTCACACCCCCAAAACACCACCTAGGGAATGTCCCTATTAGGCGTGTGACATACCAACCACGAGCCACTAATTACACTGAACCCATACATGTCTCAAAATAAAATTCTCAAATATTAATAAAAAATACCATCAACAAGTTTAAGTGAAAACCAAAGTGTTCAGGGGAAGCAAAGTTAATCAAAGTTAAATAGTTTCAAACCCATAAGTAGTATCAAGAAATCAATAACATAGATCCCTCCAGTCGACCCATAACCACTTCAGCTACTCCAGACAGCAAGTTCCAATGCAAACCATCTAACGACCTACAAGCATGCAAACAAGTGTGTCAGACAACGCTGGTGAGTTCAATGTTTTGTTACCGAGTTTAGTTACCAGATATATGTACAAAACAGTTTAACAAATTGATTTGATGTTGTTATTAACTCGATTACCAGATATATGTACAAAACAGTTTAGTTCACGCCCGACCACCCTGGTACGGTGTGAGGGTGCCAAACCTAATAGCGCTATCAACTAATAACCTCGTTGCCTCCTCGGCAACTGTCGGTAGATGTAAGGGGTCTTATGTGATAGAAACTGAGTGATAATAACAAACATCCCAATAACTAGCATTCCTCCCTGGAACGTTACCCGATATCCCTCCCGGGATGCATGCTTGGAAAAAGAGCAGTGAACTCACCTTTGGTTGCTCGGTTAGATTAGTCATATGCTTAACTTTAATCAACCGTGTCCTATTTTCAATTACTCACAACAGTTAGGACCATGCTCAACGTTTCGCACTAAAACTTATCACATGACATCCATCATACATTTTTGGTAACTTATGTACTCCTCAGTTATTTGAACAACAAACCACAAACAACATACAACCCTTAAACAAATCAATGTAGGGGCCCATAAACATGCAACATCTTTTATAAATCTACTAATTTATAACCCCACATTATCATAGACTAAAAGGACGGCTGACTCACCCGAGCCCAGCCCACTTCGAGTGCATGTTTGTTTCGAAGTCTGTTATGTGGCCCAACCATATTCAAGCAGCATTTGTTCAATTTAGGGAGCCCAATTTAACATCTTATAAGTCATTATATATCCATTTGTTTGCATGATCACTTTTTGAAATCATCGATCTCAACCGAATGCGATCCAACATATATGTCTACGGCCCAATTAAAGCAATCACGTTTAATAAAATATGCAACTTATAATTACCCATTCTTAAATCTTGGCTTCCAGTTATCCCCACAAAACGTCACTACCAATTCATCTTGTATATGTGCCGCACATAATTTACCAAACCATTGCTTATCCACATAGAATAGTTTCAGTTTTATAATAACATCCTATACTATCATATAACCCTAATTATCCACTAGCAATTGTTTATCATACGTTAACATCGAATCCAGCATGTATCACATGTCATCGAGTTTATGGACATCAATTCATACTACAGATTATTGATCCATCATTATCCACTAACAAGTATTCATCATTATTATAACCATAACATCGATATTGCAACCCTAACATTATTATTATTATAACCATATTATTCTCATAAATTGAATTGGAACAGTTATATTAACAGCAGCAACATTTACTAGCATGGATCTCAAAACAGTGATTAACAACTCAACACATTCATATCAGATCACTTTTGTGCATATGAATCCCCAACTCGTATGCCAGTTCTATTCTATAATCGCATTAACCAACCAATATCCATCATATAATAACCAATACAGTCAATAATTATCGGCACTCAACAAAATCACAGATTGTAAACCATTCATAATTCCGAGTTCTATTAACATGAGATCTAACCCACCATAGAACGCATGGTTACTAACATCGATATATCTAATAGTCACCTTAAATCAAATAAATCTACACGTAACAAGAGACAATCAATCCATGAATAATACAAGGAAGATCACACTGACCGAGTAGCGGATTAGCTAGGCAAGAGGTAATCTCCGAATCTGGGAGGGTGTTGGTGTTCTTGCCGTGATCCTCCGCGGACCCCGGCACATCACCAGTTCCGACGATATTCCGATAACGGGAAGATATTCATGGCGAGGTTTGTTGTTTAGATGAACTGGGAGGGTGCAAGGTTGAGAACATGACCAAGGACTTGAAGGAGTTATAGTTGATAACTTCCATTGATGGTAAAACGATGGGGGGGTGGGGGTAAAGGAACTGCCGCACGCATATAAGGAAGAAGAATAGGGTTTTGTTTAGGAATTGTGTTATGAAGAAATATCACTTACGTAATACAATAGAGATTTACCTTAACATATAATTATAATATGTACTTGAATATATCCATAAAATCTAAACGACTGGCCCACATACTAATCCCATACAACCGGCCCACATCCACACTTTGTTTGGGCTTTGCATGGTCCAAACATGATCGTGGTATAACTATGTGTGTGCATGTGATCGGGTTGGGCACCGGGAAATATCAACCCAAACATAACAAATATTTCATCGTTCACATAACGCTCTCATGTTATGACATAAAAGCGAATCGTGATAGCGAGTTGTACATGGAAAAGGACCTTGAGATTCCGGGTTGTCACAATTCTTATGGACGAAGCCCACAAATCCCGATACCCTATTCATCCCGGTGCCGATAAAATGTACCAGGACCTTCGTTACAAGTACGGGTGGCCGGGCATGAAACGGGATATTGCTCTCTATGTTGGAAGTTGCCTAACTTGTGCAAGAGTTAGGGCCGAACATCAACGACCTTCTGGCTTACTCGAACAACCTCCAATCCCTATATGGAAGTGGGAGAGTATAGCTATGGATTTCATAACCAAACTTCCGCCCACGCCATCAGGTCACGACAACATTTGGGTTATAGTTGATCGTCTGACCAAATCAGCCCACTTCTTGCCAATACGGGAAGACTACAAGGTAGAACGACTAGCCCGAATCTACACCGACGAGATCATTTGTAATCATGGTACGCCTCGTGACATCATCTCTGACTGTGTTGCTCGGTTTACCTCGCGATTGTGGAAAAGTTTCAAGCAGCTCTCGGTACGTCGCTTAACCTAAGTACCGCATTCCATCCTCAAACCGACGGACAGACTGAAAGAACGATCCGTACTCTTGAAGACATGCTCCGCGCGTGTGTCATAGATTTCGGTGGTAGTTGGAACAAATACCTACCGTTAGTCGAATTCTCGAACAACAACAGCTATCATGCCAGCATACAAATGGCACCATTCGAGGCCTTATACGGAAGAAGATGTCGTTCACCTATTGTGTGGCACGAGATCGGTCATTCGCAACTAACCGGCCCCGAGCTACTACAAGAAACGACTGACAAAATCCTCCAGATTCGAGACAACTTGTAGAAAGCCAAGGATAGACAGAAAAGTTACGCCGACAGAAGACGCAAGCCCCTTGAATTTGACGTTGGCGACTACGTACTCCTAAAGGTATCACCTTGGAAGGGTGTGGTCAGATTCGGCAAGAAAGGGAAACTAGCGCCTCGATATGTTGGACCTTTTAAGATTCTGGAAAGAATCGGAAAAGTCGCCTACAGACTCGAACTACTGGAGGAACTTAGTAACGTCCACCCAACTTTCCATGTGTCGAACTTCCGAAAGTATCTAGCTGACCATGATCTGATTGTACCTCTCGATGACCTTCAAGTAAACGAAACGCTACACTTCGTGGAAAAGCCTATCGAAATCATGGATCGCCAAACCAAGCAACTCAGACACTCACGCATCCCTATCGTGAAAGTCCTATGGGAAGGCAAACGAGGCGCAAAGTTCACTTGGGAACTCGAAAGCGACATGAAGGCGAAGTACCCGCAGTTTTTCAAGTGAAAGTCTAGAGAAAGAAAATGCTCCAAGATGATTCACGGTGCTGTACAGCTTTCAGCCTAATTTCAGGACGAAATTCCCTAAACAAGGGGAGGCTGTAACACTCCGTGTTTTCGAATGTCAAATTCAAAGTCAAGTCCAAGTCAAGATTGACTCCTTTGACTGAATTTAGTTTATTTCATGTTTTAATAGTTGTATTATGTGGAGTAAGTGTTATTAATCAAAGGAATCGAAGTAATCGAATGTTTAATCGACGCGAAACGCTTTACGACTGTGAATAGTAGGAAGTAACAATGCGATAAAGTCAATCAATCAATAATCAAGCTAATCGAATCATCATCAAACTCGAAACTCAAATTATGCAACTTGGTGTTATTTTACATGTGTGTGTGCCTTATGTGTTACTTGTGCATGTTTATTTATGTTATGTGTGTGGTAATCAATCAAATCGAATCGAAACTTGAAACTCAATCAAACTCAATCGAAATCGAATCATGATAATTGGTGGAGAAGAGTCAGTGCAAGATGTAGATGCTTGTATGTAGATATAGTGGTTGGGATTAAAAGTAATTTGAATAGAAAATTCTATCGTATTCATATCGCCTTCAATCGAAATCGAAATATCAGAAATCGTCGCGCCGAACGTTCAAAACAGGCTGTTGATCGATCAGGCTCCTAGCCGATCGAACAGCCCAGCCGATCGGACGGACTGTCCGATCGAGCAGGCTGTCCGATCGGGATGCCTGGCCGATCGGCCAGCCCTTTCCTCTTTGGGAAGCCTATAAATAGCCCTGTCATTGTCATTCTTTCCACTTTTGGAAACTCTCTGACCGACCAGCTTGTGTTCTTCACTATTTCTCAGATTTCTCTCAATCCCGATAAGATTTCATCCTAAATCTTTTACTTTCTTGATCAATACACACTCCTACACCTTCTATGTTTCAAATCTTAACTTTTAACCGTGAAATCATCGAGATCTAAGTGTTCTAGGATGATGTCATCATGGGTTCTTGAAGAACTTCATGTTTTGGCTTCAATCCACCAAGAATCACTTGGATCCAGCCGATTTCCACATAAATAAACAAAGATCTGTTGTAGATCTAAACGTTACACAATGTAAAGGATTGAAAGATGGATTTTCCAACTTTCTTTCAACTCTTTTACACTCAATGCCATCAAACCGGTAGAAACGGAGCTTGAGCCAACCCACTAATCATTCTAATAGTTGTGTGGTTCAAGATTCGGATTCTATCTACGAGGTTCACCGATTTCTGGTTAAACTATAAACTCCATTCCGAACCATTCACCGACCGGACTTGGGTGGTTCCTGTCCGAGCAGGGGAAACAAGTAAGAACGAAGGTTCCATGGTTCAACTCATTGTCCAAACACTTCGATATAACGTTAAACCATCAGAACAGCCAAGTGTTAGACGAACAGGCCGACCAGGTCAAGATGCTGACCGATCGAACAGGCTGTTCGAACGAACAGCCCAGCCGGTCGGACATGTCAGCCGATCGACCAGGCCAGCCGATCGGCTAGCACATGGCCCCACACTTTGACAATTTCATGAAGTCTAGTATTGAACGAAGGGCTGTTCGATCGAACTACGGTTTGGGTTGAATTACTCTTCGGATCATGAGATACTATGCTTCAACACTTAATCGATTTTTCAACTCGTTCGACGTATTGGAGTGCCACCCGATCGAACATGCTGTCCGATCAGGTGACATCCTGCTGAGGACTTACTACTGAAGTATCTAACCGATCGGTTAAGCCGGCCGACCCGTTCGATCGATCGACCTGAAAGGTAAGGATACTTCCATGTTCTCAAACACTACAACGAAAAATTCAAAAGGTCAAGCCATCATACACAAACACATCCTACTCAAAAGGAAGAAACAATTCACTCGAACAGTCCAACCGATCGTGCCTACCGGCCGACCGAACAGACCGTCCGAACAGACTGTCAAACCGAACAAACAACCCGTCCGATCGAACCTACCGTTCGATCGACCAGGCTGTTCGACCCACTAACACTTGTTTTCGTTTTACGCGTTACTCATCGCTATGCTATCGAACTATTTAGGCTAACCCTACTCTCAAGCGCTCCCTTCAATCCATCAATCGCTGTGAGTATACTCGATCCCTTTTTGCCTTAGCACTTTTGGGTGTTACATACGTTACTTATCTAAACCACAATCGAACACACTACTCAACTATTTAAAACGCTAACCGTTCTGCATGTATTACGTGACTAAATGAATGCTTGTTGTTATGTTTACACGTGGAATGCTGTCTACCTGCCTTAACGACGATAGTACTATAGTTTGGACTCAGCACCCGTTCACACGGGGGTTGTTAAGGACAATTACTTGCATGGATTATGGTGGTAATCATGTATTGCGAACTGCCTCGGGCAGTCAACCCGCAGTCATTGGTATTGATAGATCCATGTCGAAAATTAACATGCTTCGTTTTCCTCTGTGTGCGTGCTGGTTATGCGTAAACTATATCGAACTCTATATGCTATTATCAAACTTGTATGCTTACCTTTACATTTTATGTATTGACTTTATTTTAACGTATGTGACAGGCAATTAGGATGCTTATCTGCTAGGAAGGCGAGCTTAGAATAAACGTCTAGAGCATAGTTGTCTGTAGATCTTGCAGATCGAGTCTCTAGAGGCAATTGAACAGAATATTTGACTAGTTGTTATCTGTAATAATTTATTTTACTATTTGGGATACGGTATGGGACGTATTATTTAAACTGAATAGTAATGATAGTTGTTGTAGAAACTTCTGGACAATCTGTTTCGCTCAGTGTCATGCCCCGATGATTCTGCCATCGGTTGGGGTGTGACAGTAATAATAACAAAATCAATTCATTTCATTTTATTATTCCATATCATTGTATGCAATTTATCCACATCGTTTATTGATATAAACGATATTTCTACATGTTTTATTTGGTTTGGCCAAGTATATAACCTTGCCCTTGTCATCTATTACTATTTCAAATTTCCGGGTTCGGGTGTAATTACACTCCTTCCCAATACATCATTTATTTACTTTATTAAGTTTCCCGGGTTCGAGTGTACGCGCACTCCTTCCCATTACGACACGTGTCTTTCATTGCATTCTCGGGTTCGAGTGTACGAGCACTCCTTCCCATTGAATTATTTATCGAGATTACTTTTACCCCGGTTTCACATACTCGCCATTATTTATTTATTTATTTATATATATACATACATATATATTTTTCTTTTACATAATCCATTCATTTCGCTAATCACATATGCCCATATGCAACTATCGTTCATTGTGTGAATTGTTGCATTCTACTTGTCTTATCGTAATTCAGAACGTGTACCTGATTGATACTCGCCCTGATGTACTCCGTTATCTCAAGTCATCACTTGATTTAGGTTCTTTGCTAGCATGTTCTTTGTCATGCTTCCGAACCTTCCGCTCTTTAGATTATTTATCCCCCGTCATCTTCAGATGCGGTCATCATATCATTCGAACATTTCCAATTTATTACTAATCTTGCTATTCAATGTTGCCCGTATTGTTATATGAGACATTCAAGTATACTTACTTTACAAGTACTTATTTTACAATCAATCTATGATTAGGATTCATACTACTTAATTATGTTTTTTTTTACCAACACTAGACATCTCGAATCTGAAATGTTTATATCAATTGTCAAACATTTCGTTTCATTATCACTTGCATCTTTCATTTTGATTTAGCCAAGTTTGTAACTTACTTAAACCATTCATGTTTAGTGCACTTTCCGGGTTTGAGTGTGTTAACACGCTCTTCCCGTGCACGTCCATTCACCTTTCTTTTTCTAACATTTAATAAAATCTACTAAAGTAACTAATTCTTACCGGACGTTTGATCAAGCTTGAACCGAACACACTTTGTTAACAACCTTGAGCTCTGATACCAACTTGTAACACCCATCTTTAAAGTATAGAATTAATAGTATATAACATGCATTTAGTACAAAAATTCCGAGTTTACAAAAAAATCTTTTTAGTTTTAAGATCATACTTGATCATAACATTCAAGTCTACATCCTACTAGATAAACTTTCAAAACATAATTTCAAGTGTTTACATGTCACTAAAACAAAATAGACAAAATGCGGAAGCTTTGTTTGGTGTGTTCGGTCCTTGACATGGCTTAATCATCCTCCAGGGTCTAAAGTGCATCTTTACCTATCATACAATTTCATTTAAATGATTAGAAATCAAAGCATTTGAACAAAATAATTAAACACAAGAAATTATATATTTTGTTTTCAGCCCCTTCACCCGGCCATGTCAAAAGTTCACCCGGCCGTGTCAGCTAAACATGTATTTTTCACAGCCCCTTCACCCGACCGTGTCAAAAGTTCACCCGCCCGTGTCTACTCCGCACGTTAATTTTTCACTCAATTTACATCCAAACCTATCCAAACTCATTTTAATCGCTTGGGGTTCGTTTCTTAACATGTCTAAGCTATCATCCATTACCCAGATCCATTATTCATATAGTTTACGCTCCCGTTACCCGGTTTACGCTTTGCTTTATTTTGACCCGTTTGTTTACAAGTTCAACAACTTGTTTTGTGTCATCTCATGTCTTCGGCCATTTTACCCAATCCCGGGTTTACCCACTATAGCGTTTCGCTCCCTTCAAGAGGGAAACTTACGCAATAATCATCACGCTTGTTTTCAAGGATTTAAACATGCTTTTCTAAAACATTTGACAAGTAAAAATTCTGAACTTTAATCCCTCTACAAGGGTTCATGTTTTTGCAACAAGTTAGCGTGTCCGCTTCACGGCTTTCGCCTCAACTTGTTTTGACCCGTTTGGATGCCAAATTGAGACCACCATTTCAAGACATTCCAAACTCTATTTGTAACTCATGTTTTGACCCGTTTTATTTGTCTAGGGCACTTCGTCACTTCCGTGACTTAACGGGTTTTCCTGTTTGGCTAAATTCCAATACGACTAACTAGAATAAATAAATAACATAATGTAACGAAACCATAGGTCGCGTACCTTTGGTGCTCTTCCTTCAAGCGCGTATTAACTCCGACTTGTCCGCTTGAAGATTTAATTCATTTGCCTATAGAGTTCAATCAACGATTTGTTTAGAACTCTTATTATTTCATATAACGCATAATTCACCATAACATTCAAATATGCGTTTTTACTCAAAATTTCCACATCTAGTTTTCTTTTAGGCATTTCAACAAACACCTAAAGGGCATAATTTTGCAAAATCATTAACCAAGTTTCATGACTAGTTATTTAGCCAATTTTGAGCATTTTTCACAAATTCAAATGTCTAGTTTACACATCAACACCTAGACTTATTTCATGGAGCTCAAATAACACTAGATTGATAATCATAATTCTAGTGTTCATCATCTGTCTACAAAACCCATTTAACAAATAAATGGATGGTTATGGACTGCATATCTATAAACACTAATTCAACAAGTTATTGACTAGGGTTTGCTCCTAGACATGATTTCATCCTAATTTCATCCAAACTTCAATCATGCAAGCCAAATTTTCGATTTCATATGTTCACCAAGAATACAAGATGGAACTAAATAATGAAATTTGGCATACCTTATGATCCCTTCACCGAGGTGATCACGAATTCGTGTCTGGATTTCGATTTGGGTTAGATTTACCCCTTTAATTTGTTGATTTTATGCTTGTTAGGGTTTGAGCTTGAGAGCCCTTCTTGGCTCCTGTGTTTTGTGCGACCAGAACACACACAAAGGTGTGTGTGTGTGTGTTGGTGTTTTTAGTTTTAATTAATAAAAACCCATTTCTCATTTTAACCATTTTATTCCCTCAAATTTACCCGGGTTTATAAAGGTTACTACATCAAGTTCCCTCATTATTTTAAAACATTAGACTAACTAGGTTGATATTCCTAGTTATTTAGTGGGTTCCGGGAGTTATAACCCGCTTTATTTTAAGTCCCGTTAACTCGGCTTCTTATAAACTTACTTTTCTCAAAGCTTTTATTCTCCTTTTTAATTAATATTAGGATTATTTGTTTAAATCCTAATATTCACCGGGTTAATTTTACTACTAATAGTATTTTACTGTTCATTATTATTAACATGTTTCAATTACCAATCCCATTTTCGGGGTGTTACACATACCGAATCCCATTTTGAAGACATTGGAGATAATACCCACTTTATCTTTAACCAGTTTGAAGACATTGGGAAATCTTTTACATAAAGGCTCCCTTTGAATCCACACACACATTTAAAAATCGTGTAAACCTTAACATGTTAAACATTTGACGGGTTGTAAACAAGTTATAGGCTATAAATGGGTTACAAGGGTCGTAAATACCCCATATTCATCCCCATCTCCAAACACTAGGGTTCTGCAGATAGACTAATTGTGATATGAAAGAGCGTACTTTCCCTTCGTTCATTCAACTAGTTCAACCCCTACTAGTCGGCTAGGAAGTACTGATGAAGCTAGTGAGCTAAGAATCAGTTCCCTGGCTTGCGAATTGCGATACAACAAAGATTCAAGACTGAACTTCAGAGTATTAATTCACTGGCTATTCCAACATCAAAACCAAAACGATTGCTAAGGGAACGATATTGTAAAAATGTTTTTTCTTTAGCACTAGAAATGTAAAATGTAAAATGGTGTTGTAACGTCTTATAACATATAGAGAGATGTTATTATTTTAAATTATACTTAATAAACTACATTTTAAAAGAACTTTAGCTTTTTGCAATAACGAAAAAAAGAAACATGAGATTTTTTTACAATAGACATAAAGGAGGCAGATTTTTGAAAGTAGCCATAAAGAAGGTGTGCTATTAAATAATTAGACTTGCTTTCTGTATGATAAGTATCATATAAATACATGCTAAAAATATTTCCCAACGATCGAAACTCATCCTTTTATTGTCTTACAATTGACATGATTATCTGATGATTTTCAAGCTCATCTTCGGTTTCAAATCTTGATAGGGCTGGCCGGTACAGGGATCTCATCATTTGAAAATTACACAGAGTTCACTTGGTATTATAGTAAACAAAAGAATAGCCAGTGAGGGTTGAATTCAATGTGGGTGATTGATGATGATCATCGACTGCTCCTTAATCCAATGTATAAACTTCATATAATTACGGGCAGAAATTAAGAATATGAACATACATAATTAATGATAATCATTCTTTGTTAAATTTTGGTTTATAACTGTAGCAATTCATTTCATTACCTGAGCGGCTGAGCCAGTGATACACTTTGACCACGAATAGCATACCCGCATTTCAAGACCTGGAAACAACGGGAAAAAAATTACAGAGACGAAAACATACCCTCAAAATTGTGCAGAAATGTTCATGTTTCACCAAAATGATATGTTTTTTGTAGTTAAAATCGTCTAAATATGCATGTATCAAGTAAACCTATATACCCTTGTTGATGGTCTCTTCCCATCACTATGATGTCGGCACAAAGCTCCATCTTAATAAAGCCTACTGCCAAGCCAACTGTCAGTTTTTGAAAGGTTTCTTAAACCAAATTGCAAACAAAAATTGAACGTTAACTAAAAATGCAAAACTCCAAAAAAAACACAAAAAATTAAAACACACAAATGTAAGGGTTTACCTCTAAGCAAAAATAGTAGCAAAGTAATGGTTGCGTGAGGCCAACTGAACTGCAAAATGGAACAATGGACACCGAAAAGGGAGAATACGTTTATATTAATAAAAGGTCAGATGGATACAACCGAAAAGCTAGGTACAAAACAAATGGGCCAAACAGTTTAAAGAGAATTAAAACTATACCCAAAGTTTTAGTATTTATATCCAGCGTTAGATAATGGTTGGCATGGTGCAGAGGAGGACGATGGTGGCTCTGTTCACCCTTTCTCTCTCTACAATGATGGTCTCAAAATGGACACTTACATTTGGCCACAGACCTCCCCCTTGGGTATGTGTCAGATCTCCCCATAAGTTGAAGTCTGATGAACAAATGGAAACAAACCTACCGTAAAAAAAACATATACATCAGTAATAAACAACTCAATTAAGTTCCTCCTTCTATTAGTACACTAATATAGATCAGATGGTGAAGCGTGAGGGAATCGACATCGACATCAGTAATAAACAAAATCATGGCCAATCTACCTTTTTAAATATACATAATCCAAACACAATAATCAACAACGAATGAATTATGACACGAAATTAACAATATCAGAAAACAGAATTTTCTCATTTTCAAACAACGCATTACAACAAACAACAATGCTAACCGGAAAAAACGTGCTGAGAAATATATTAAAAATAAAGCCCAAAAACGGCCTTACCAAGGCTCAAACTGGAACCTACTGCCTAACAGTCGTCGCCTGTTCTCGTGGAGGACGGAAGACGTATGGTTTCCTTGACGAAATGGTCACCGGTGGCAGGCGGAGTCAGAACAACCACCATTGTCTCACTTTCTGTCTTTACGCTCTCTCGCACTATGTCTCTCTCTTTCTTTGTTGTTGCTGTCTTCAGTTTCTCTACCCTAAAATCTGCACCTCCTTTACACGCGTAGTAGTATCAACATTCCAGATAAACGTGGACCAACTACAGGATCCCATGCACCAGCCAACCACTAATCATTCCATTGGGATCAGATTTATTGCCGTGAAGACATGCTGATTTTCAAAAAATTTTCAGATCAAAACAACCATTCAAAACTGACGTAACAACACAACTCAAAACAAACACTAAGCAGTCTACATTTCTAATAAAATTAATAAAAAAAATGCCGACATACCTGTTCAGAATAACGGGTATCAAACGGGGAAATCAACAGGCCTATATTACAAACGAATTTCAAGACGACTACAAATTACGAAAACAAATGCCATTCCAAGTACATACCAAAATAAACAAAACACATTAGAACATTTCAACTCATTACAGAGCTGAAAAAATATGAAAAAATAAATAAATAAATAAAGGAAGGCAACTAAGATTGACAACTAACCCGGATTGTTCTTCTTTCTACGCCTCAAAAGCCTTCTCTTCTAAACAGCAAACAGATTAACAAACAATCTGAAAATCAGCAAAACCAAAAAATGCAACAATGTCATATACTCATATCATTGTTTCCAATAGAAATCAAAAACTTAAACAAACCACAAAAAGCCTACAATGCATAACAACATTGATATGTACAGAATCTTGAATGCTACAAACTTTTTTTATAAAATTTTTTTTACATGGAGATAGTTGGTAAACGGACAACAAGCTGCACCGTTACCCCTTTTTGAATAGCAAAACTAAGTATTTTGAAAACTACGTCCATAGATCTCGAGGTCATAACATTACTATGCATGACCCTTTGAACTCGACTAAGTAGATCCATGGCCTCTGGCGCCAGAAAACCAAAAGTATCAAAAGCAAACGGGATAAACACGTAAAGCATCTAAAGGAATTTAATTATTTGACCGTTTGCAAACGATCCGTCCCACGTTCTCCGCAATCCAGGTTTGATGAATTTAATTATTTAACAGTTTGACAACGATCCGATTTATACAACAAAAAAAAAAGAAAATCCTATTTTACATCTATTTAAACATAAATGGAAGGCTACACCACCCCCTTGATTGATCCACCATGGTTTGCATGGATTAAACCATGGCAACCATGGTCCTCCTTTCCATTTTTCAACAAATCATTTCCTTTTTGTTTAGACAAAGATAATAAATAAGGGGCTAATGGTTTGGGTCATGACCATACCCTTAGGGTAGTGGTTTTGGATGGTGGATTAGAGATAAGTTACATGGCACTAACATGGAGGGTCATGACCACACCCTATAGCCTTATGTGCAATTACTAAGGCTATAGGGTGTGAGGGTAATGGTTGGGACATGATTTGCCACCTATGAACATGAATGGAAGGCTACACCACCCCCTTGATTGATCCACCATGGTTTGCATGGATTAAACCATCACAACCATGGTCCTCCTTTCCATTTTTCAACAAATCATTTCCTTTTTCTTTAGACAAAGATAAATTAAAATAAATAAGGGGCTAGTGGTTTGGGTCATGACCACACCCTTAGGGTAGTGGTTTTGGATGCTGGATTAGAGGTAGGTTACATGACACTAGCATGGAGGGTCATGGTGGTCATGAGGGTCATGACCACGCCCTATAGCCTAATCTTTTTCGTCTACTTACTATTTGTTAGTGTAACTAATAATTTTTTTAAGGTAATTACAAATTTTTAAGTAATTGATAATTTTTGTGTAACTAATATTTATATTCAATATATAGGTGTTCACAATAGGATAGTGGTCAATATCTATATTCAATATATAGGTGTTCACGAGAGGACGGTGGTCGATTACTTTGTCGAAAACTCAAAATACACCGATGAACTATCTAGGCGTTGGTTTCGAATGAGTCGTCGTCTTTTCCTGCGTATGGCTGATGATTTGGCAAATTTTGACCCGTTTTGTACATTAAAGTGGGATGCTAGAGACAAAAGGGGATTTACTACTTTACAAAAATGTACATTGGTAATTCGTTAATTAGCTTACGGTACAACTAGTGATGCATGGGATGAATATTTGAAGATGTCTGATAGAACGTCACGAGAGAGTTTGTACAAATTTTGCAAAGGTGTGGACAAGCTATCCCGTAAGAGGTATTAGCGAAAACCAACAAAGAATGACATCCTAAAGTTGTATGACGCGAACGAAAGTAAACATGCTTTTACGGAATGCTTGGTAGCATCGATTAAATGCAACCTTTTTTAGACCAAATCGGACTGGCCGGTTCGATCGGAAATCGTTCCTGGTAGCGGTCCGGTTCTGGCGGATCGTTAACCTATGAAAAATCGGTCGCTTCGTAATGATTAGACGATTAAGCGCTTTAGCCGGTTCGGGGGTTCGATCGGTATGTTCACAAAATTTCATTCCAATGACCCTTCAAGATGAACTATTCTTGATTCTTCAACCCACATAACACATTTATTATTTGGGTTCGATGGTAGAGAATAAACGATTAAATTTTGAAAGGGATACAGAGAAAAATGAGGATGAGATTTAAACTAAAAGTGAAATGGTGTTTTAGGGGATAGAAATGAAGAAATAATGAAGGTGAGGTTGTTCAAGAATAAGAATAGGAAAAGTCATTTTTAGACTTTGAGTAAACTGCAATTTTACCCTCTATGGTTTGTGGGCGCTGGCACCCTTACCCCTTGTTTTCGAAATTTTGTTGCCCCCCCCCCGGTCGTTGCCTGATTGCCTTATTTTAGAAATTTTGCTACGTGTTTGTGCCTAGTCATCTCTGACATAAATTGGAACTACGATGTGTATTTGTAGGGTATGACCCGAAGAGAAAGGGCTAGAGATGTTGTAATCCTAATAACGGAAAAGAATTATGTGTCGAGAAATGTGGTATTTGACAAAACATCTTCATGGTGGGGGGCTGATAATTCACTATTGGAAGACACTAAAAAGCTGGCTCAGAAGTTAGATACATTACTAGTCAGATGGCTAGCGATAGACGAAGCCAGTGATGGTGAAGAAACACTTGTAGAAGAGGAGCAGGTTTATGAACAAGTTGAACCACTGAGATCAGAAACAGGAACAAGGTTACGAAGGTCACAAAGAGAAAAACGACCCAATCCCAGGTATGCACAAATGTATGCTCGGGTAGCTATAGTTGAAGACAAAATTTGTGAACAAGAAATGTTTAAAAGGTATAGCCAAATGGTAGAATGGGTAAAGGCGATGCAAGCTGAAATGGAAGCTCTTACTCGTAACCAAACATGAGAGTTAGTGCCAAAACCATAAGGTGTTGTTCCGATCATTTGTAAATGGGTTTACAAGGTGAAACAAAATGATGATAAGACAATTAAGAGGTACAAGGCACACCTGGTAGCTTGCGGTTTCTCTCAAACAATATGGGTTAGACTGTGAAGAGACTTTCAGTCTAGTAGCCAAGATTACAACCGTATGGGTACTTCTAGCCTTAGCAACTTGTAAAGACTAAAAGTTATGGCAAATGGACGTTAATAACACGATTTTATGGAGAACTAGATCATGTTATTCATACGTTGCAACCAATGGGGTTTGAAAGTCAAGAACATCCCGAATATGTTTGCAAGTTGAAAAAAGCCATCTATGGATTGAAGCAATCACCAAGGGCATGGTTTGGTAAAATAACAGAATTTTTAGAGCAGAATGGGTACCAAGTTACTTCCGTTGATGCAAGTCTATTTGTCAAACCTATTGGTGAAAAAGTAGTGTTTATTCTTGTGTATGTAGATGATTTGATAATTTCAGGTGATGTCGAAGAAGAAATTGAATTAATCGGGTGTAATTTATGTACTCGGTTCAAGTCGAAGGATCTAGGAAAACTTCAGCATTTCTTGGGCCTGGAGCTGAGCTACAGTTCAGATGCAATGGTGTTACATTAGAGTAAGTATACTGTTGATTTACTACACAAGTTTGAGATGGTGCCATGCAACCCGGCAACAACTCTAATGGACCGATGCACAAAAATATATGCTACTGAAGGCAGAATCCAACCAACTACAGGAAGATGGTAGGTGTTAGGGCATAGATTTTTATAGTTATGGATCATGTATCCTGAAGCGTAGCCTGGATCACTTATCCTTAGCGGATGGTGCAGGAACTCGGAGGATCAAGGATCCTTAACAGTACTTATGATTTCTAACAATTGTCATGTTTTTAATGCTTATTATATAAAGGGAATGGACAACATGGACTTAGTCTTTACTGGAATCTCATCGAATATGCTTCATATAGAGCACATGCTTGATGAAAAATAACCGTTTTGGAGAACATGGGTGACTTGCATATTTTTCGAAAAGTTAGTTATGTGATATTTTCTATCTTTAAAGGGGAAAACGAGCTCATTTTAGGCAGAAGTCGAATATAACACAAAAACACATAACACTTTGATACTCAATCGCAAAAAACATACACTTTAGCAAATCATTGTACTGAGCTCGTTATCTTCCGAAGTTGTACTTGATATATTGTTATTCTTTGCTATACATTCGGTGATCGGTAGTTTCCATCACCCAAGGTTTTTTATGACGGAGATCTCATAAAGATCAAGGGCTTTTTCCTCGTTTAAATTCTTGTGTTCATTGTCATTTTCTTTTGATAATTGTTCATACATTTGTTCATTAAACCAAGCACTTAACCTCCCAAAAATCAGATTTGGTTATATTATATCCTTGTGTGATTTTTGACCAAAACAGTAGCTAGCCTAATCTGTATAATCTTGACTAGACCCGACATTGCATTTGTAGTCGGAGTCCTTAGTCGGTTTATACAAGACCCAAAAGAGCCACATTTTATAGCTATAAAAATTGTTCTAAAGTACCTCAAAGCAATTGTTGGTAAGGGAATTTGTTTTAGAAAAAAAAATGAGCCCAAGATGTTTGGTTATTATTAATGTTGATTACGATGGACATTTCGACGAGAGAAGATCTACTACATGGTACGTGTTTCTATATGGGTCAAGTTTAATATCCAGGTGTAGTAAACTTCAACCAACCGTATCACTATCGATGACTAGGGAAGAGTGTCGGGCTATAGCCATGGCAGCCTAGGAGTGTGATTGGCTAGTTGAATGAATTTTCAAGTGGATGAGATTGGTCGAGTGGTCTTAGTTGGAGATGGGATTGCACGTGTTTATGGGTTGAACGAGATTCAAGTTGGGGAAATAGTTGAATTTGTCAGGCTAATATCTCACTGAAAGGTGGAAGGGGTGCCGAGATCCTAGGCACCGAGATCTTCCCATCATGATCGACTAAAGGGAAAGTCGCATAGAGATATTGGTTCGAATCCAATTCATGATTCCGATTAGGAGTATTCTATATGTTCAAAATCTTTCCCTGACTTGATTGATGCAACTTGGATATGAGACCACAATTTTCTTTTCTTTTTTCTAAAGCTTGGGATACCTGACTTGATACAAATATCGTAGGCTTTAGATAAGATTCCCTAGTAGATAGTAAAGCTAAGAGAGTGCTCCAGAAGAGCTAATATTCAAAATTCTTTCCTTTTTTTTCACCGAGGAGGCTAACTAGATAGATGGTTGGTCTAAGGAAGAGAAGAATATGATTAGAAGGTAAACTATCCAGCTTAGTTATGGTGTGATAATATCTCAGCAATCAAATTAGCTCAAAATCTAGTGTTCCACACAATAACGAAGCACATTGAAATTCATTATCATTTTATTAGAGAAAATGTCTTAAGAGGTGAAACTGAACTGAAAGCAGTTGATTTAGAAGAGCAGGTTACAGATGCATTAACTAAAAGTTTAGCTGGAGTAAAACTTTTGAAGCATGGTGCAAGGATGTGGCTAGTGAACTATGACATTGAGAGTTGATGTTGAAAGTCAATGTCACAATAGCTGATGTGGCAGCTTAGGTGGACTACATTAGTTTTGTTTACGTTTTGTAGGTTGAATAAGTCAGGAGTAGTGGGTCTTGAGTTTTTGGTTTGTTAGCTAATTGTAAGTATTGTTGAGTAGTGGTAGATACACGTTCTATTTTCCGATTTGTGTACGTTGTTTTTCAGTTTTATCTATCAAGAAAAAGAGTAGCCTTTGATCGCTCAAAATCTCTGTTGTGTTTATTTTTTTTGTGCAATCTTGTGATCATTTTCCATACCAATTTAACAGTAATTTCCCTAACGCATGGCGAGGTCCATTTACGCGAGTTGATCATGGTCACCCCACATTAATTCTAGAAGTCGTAGCTTCACATGATCTATGGGTTTGGCATGCCTTCTTTAGTGATCCTAGTTCAAATAATGACTTAAACCTTGTTGGTCAGTCGGATAACATCATTAACGGTACTAGACCCGATTCGAGGTTTATGGTATTGGTAGTAGAATACAAACACGGGTATTATCTAGCCGATGGATTATACCCAAGCTACACAACGATTATTGAAACTATATCGTATCCGGAAGATGATAAAAGAAAGAAATTTGTCAAATGTCAAGAATTTGCTAGAAAGGATGTTGGACGACTATTTGGGGTTCTACAACAAAAATAGCACATCGTGGCAAACCCTACATGCGCATTTTAACCCAAACAATTGAAATACTGTATGTATGCTTGTATCTTGTTGTATAACATGATTATCGAAGACGAAGTTAACGCCATATGTTAATACGATGAAAACAACATTGATGAGAATGTTGTACCGAAGGGTAGCAAGAGTCTAATATGTGGGTATTATACAATGAGGCTACACATAACAACCTCTGTACGAATTTGATTGAACATATTTGCCGATTGGATCGACACCGACAATTAGTTTTCTTCGTAGTTTTTTGAACATATTTCCTTGTTTTAATATTAGGGAGTTTTATTATTTAGTTATTAAATAAAATAATTTTGTTTTATTTGTTGTTTATCAAATTAAATTAAGTTAAATTAATTTTAGATTATAAAATAAATAAAAAATAGAAATTGGATGTAGAGAACCATCACCACACCATATACATTGGTGATGGAGGATGAAGTGATGTAGCGATAACATGGAGGGTGGTGATGATGATTAGGACCATCACCACACCTTATAGCGTTAGAAGGAATTAGCCTTCACCTAATAAACCCAAATTAATCCACGAATGAGAGAGTGTCACTTCCTTTTACCTACGTTGAACCCGCTGAACCCAAATTCCATTTTTCCTAATTGTAACGGTCATTGCTTCTGCATAAACATCAGGATCACCAGCAACAATTCCCAACCCAAATCCCAAATTAATCCCGTTTCCAACTCATGTGGAGTCTATCAGCCAGATTTTGGGAACGGTGTCGGAGATGAATGGATCGAAACAACGGAAGAAGATTATTGGAGCGGTCTTTCAAGTGACGGCTTAGGAGATTTGGAAAGCAAGAAATGAGAAGACTTTTAATAATTGGCAAATCAATTTTAATAGAACGACGGAATCTATCAAGGAGATCACTTTTATTTTGATTAGTTCTAGATCTAAATTTTGTAATCTCAACTGGGATAGGTGGACTGACTTTAATATTCGAGATGTAATAGTGTAATTCGGGTTCAGCTTCTTGTTAGCTCACCTTTTTTATATCTTTTTTTTTTATAGAAGTTTCGCCCTTAAAAAAAATTGTGGCGCGTTTTTTTAGGTTTGGTGGTTGTGTACCAGACTCGTCCACATGATCTTTGTAGATTATGCCAACGGCTGCCTACACTTTTGAATATTGTACCCGCACGTGAGTAAGTGAGTTGTTGCCGACGGAACCCTTGAAGATTCTTGCTGCCTTGAAAGATCCGATCTTATGGACTCCTCTAGTAATCTACTAGGCTGTTATTACTAGAATATTTATGACCCAGGCCCGTTAAACTGAGCTCGCAGGCCCACATAATTAATGGCCTGGCCTCCTGCCATTTCATCGTAGAACATTAAATATACCATTCTTTACGTATTATTGGTGGGGTTCGAGTTTCACCAGATAAAAAGTCATGTATTTCAATTGTTTATTATTTCGACTATTATGCAAAGCTATTATAACTATTTTCTGGTGAATAGCAATAAAGTGTGGGCCTGTTTATCCAAATTTTATTTATTATTAATTCACAGTTTGTGTGACCCTGTGTGCGACTGTTAGAAACCATTTTTGTTGAACACTATAAAAAGGGGACCGGTCGTCATTCAGGTCGGGACAGGACCAGTGGTGAAGTTTGAGATTTTCGATCTGAGGGCGGAAATCACTGGACCTAAATTTTTTTTATAAAACCGGGGGTCGAAAACGTATATACCCAAAAAAATTTATACGAAAACTACATACACTCCACTACTGAGCGAAAAGTTCGGGTGGTCGGCCACCCCCTCCCGCCCCTTAAAAGCTTCGCCCATGGACGAGACGAAGAACATAAAAAAATACAGTATTATAATAATAATATATAGTAAAAAAGGGTAATTGCACGGTACCCCTGACCGCGGAAGGGATCTCTCTTCCCAAGCTAGCGACCCGGCAACGCTGCCTAGTGGTGAATACCCAGCCGAGTTCGAGGGGAGTGAAGAGCCTGCAAGTAGGATTCGAACCCACACCACATTGGACTCCCGAACCGGTTTTAGATGGTTGCCGGTGGCCACTGGATTGACACCCCGTGGTTGTAATAATATATAGTATTACTCATTAGAAAACAAACAATAAAACCCTAGTTTTTAATTAGATTTTGTTTGTTGTATTACCTTTTGTTTAAAAGCCTTAGTTACAATTGGACCTTAAAAAAACAAATAAAAAACAAGATATGGAAGGCTTGAACCTGAGACCTCTTTGTTACAAAACAAAGGAATATATGTGTGTAGAGAAGTCTATTTTCAGTTCAAAGCAAATTTCGCCTAAGAAACGGATACAATGATGTGACGATGCGTGTACATGAGTGCCTTTAATGGGTGTGGGGTATTTGCTTCCATTTATATACACAGGTTTACGACATACATACTAGAGTCAAGACTGTGTAAAATGATATAACTGAACCTTGTTAAAGTGTAATCAAAACCTATATCAGAAATAGGCACACATCCAGGCCCGGTGATAAATGTGGGCAAGTAGGGCAATGGAACCAGGCCCAAAGACTTTGAGGGCCCAAAGTTTTTAAAAAATATCCTATATACTATATGTTTTTGTTATTGGGCCTAAACTGTTAACCTAATTATAATAATCAGCCTTCATCTGTGAATCTGTGATTGACGTATATACGTAATAAGCGGGAATCCGGAATAGAATACGAAGCGACGACAGAGGTTTAACAGGTAGCGCACACACAAAGCAACCAGAAATCTGAAATCGGTTCACTGTTCAGCAGCGCAGCGGCCACGAAATCAGTGATTCGGAATCGCGTTACAGGTTAGTTCCTTGTTCAGCAGCAACGATTTTGTTTATTTTGGTACAATACTTTTATTTTGATGATTGTTTTAACAATTAGTGTCATATTATAGTTTTTTTATATATGATTATTTTGTTTAAATTATATGGGCCCGATTTATCTTTAGTGGCTCCAGACCCAAAACGTTTTGAGATTTCTCGGAGACCGCACTGCACACATCCACACCGTATAAATTTGTTTACACACATCCACATTATGTAACTAAAATGTATAAGTGTACCATATACACATATCCATATTATGTAACTAAAATGATATAAGTTTACCATATAAATGTTATAGTCGTACGAGGGATCACAACTTTTAAAGATGTCATTTAAAGAAAAAGCAATATAAAATATTATACTAGTAATAAAAAGAAAAAGAATTCATGTGGATAAGTTCTTTTTTATATGTAATAACGTACATAAAAGTTATCTAAGTTTAAAAATTGGTGGAGCTAGCATCTAACGCAAAAAAGTAAATAGAAGTGGCGAATTCTCTCTTTTACACCTTATAATCGCTACTATCTTTCAATTAATTATGAAATTGTCACCGCGTTAATATTAAACACTAATCTGGTTTGATTATAATTATGATCGATGTATTTATTGTTGCTAATGAGTGCATAATAGCAACGACATATATGCATATGTTAGGGCATATACCATTGAATTTCTTACTTGAGAACAAAAGTACATTTTTTACAAAGAACACTTCTTTAAACACATGACTGTTTATAACTTTAATTTTAAATTCAAAACCGAGAAACAATTGAACCCGAACCCAATTTATATGCTAGACTCGGCCCCTACGGCCTACGCTATAACCTCTACCCAAGAATCTTTGTAGTGATAATACAAGTTGTTTCTTGAATGTCCAAGTGAATAAATTTTGGGCATGTTTGCTTTTTTCCAAATGAAGGGTTGGCTACCAAGTTGAGATGGGACACGATGGGATGTGGTTTGTGTCATGAGTCGGGTAAAGGAAAAGACGTGTTTTGAATTATGACCTATTTTTACCTGTTGGATTCCTAACTTGTTTCATATCCACTTGTGAATTAGAATGAGCATATATGTGATTGACATACGATTTTAGTAAATTCATTATCTGTCATATATCGAAAACTATTGTGTTTGTTCTTAAGCTACATAAACATGCATGTTTAAAATACGACTAATCGACTCTAGACAAGAAGTATTTCTCTTTACACAACTTGTTATATTGAAGTTAAAGAGACTTGATTTTACATAAGTTAACTTAAGTGAAAGTGAAAAATTTATAGAAATCAAGATGTTTACTTGAAAAAGAGGATGGAGTAGGTGCAAAAGACCATCAATAGAATCATAGGGTTAAAAAGGGAAAATCCACTTTAATAATTGAAGCTTTTCACAGCTATAAATCCAAATTTGGGTGAAAAATAATTATTTTAAAATGAGAAATAATCATATATTGGTTAGTAATACAAATATAAAGATGAAATAGATTGTCTTTTCCAATAATACCACATCTCCCGCATGCATGGGATGGGAACCAGCTGTATGTGATTGTACATATCGAAAATCTCAACAAACCAATCAGTACAACAGTTCGCAGCATGCATACGTACACCAGATTGTGTTTTTTGGCTACATGCAATGCGCACAGCTGTAATGAAAATAAAGTTTATAAAGGAAGCATTTGTGTAATCATATCAGCAGCTATGCTAACAGCAACCATGCCTAAGCTTTGACAGATACCATAATCAAATAATTCTTCACCAACAGCCATTAAATGCTTTCAAACATGAGATTACCTTACCATCCAATGTGTTACTATGAATAATATGTCTATTATGGAAAGTGAAGTTTATAACATTTGATGGATTGTTGGAACACATCAAGTATATGTGACCTTTGACATATTCGATCGAGGGGTAAACCAACAAACCTGGATACCACTTTGATTATCAGGAAATCGAATATGATTACCAAAACATGTCTCATACTCGACCCAATTCAATCCCAAGGTGTGATTATGCAACATCTTTGTTTTCAGTATATTAATTTGGGAATATTTAATTTTATAAAGTATTTATAAATTCTCATTTAAACACAAGTTCAGTTTAATTATCCTAAAATTGAAATAAATAAATGTAGAGAAATATTAAATTAGGAATAAACACCGTAAATATCCAATAATGTGGTCAAAGTCTGAGTTAATCTTACATGGAGGACTACTTATGTCATTATGGTATTTTTAAATCTCGAGATGCATATGATTTGTGTTGCGTCAATATATATTTTGATGATAGAACACAAGAACAAAGGGTTTTGAGTCTTTTCTTTTCCTTACTAAGATGGGAATTTTGTGTTACCTAAACTGAGAATACATCAAATCTTCTTTCCTAACCACTTACTTGCTGAATTTAGCATAATCTCCCCTTTGTTGCGCCAAATACGCCAAGTGTTGGATTACAGGCACAACGACATAGGCATACACACATAACCATGTCCCTTAAAAATTAGATAAGAGTTTGATGATGGGAAATCACACGACTAAACTTCACATAGTATATATCTTTTCAACTTTCAGAAAATAAAAATTTGGTTTTCCAAATGTTTTGCTTTGACAATTATTACAACTCCACTATGTTTTTACAGCAAATCCTACTTTTTTATAATGTTTTTTAACAGTAAACTAGGGATGGCAATGGGTCGGGTTTGGGTCAGGTATTGGTAATAATCCCATAACCATACCGGTTGTAAAATCATGTCCCATACCTGACCCAATACCCATCGGGTATTCGTTGGGTAATTACCCGTCGGGTACTGGGTATACCCGCAGGTATCGGGTATACCCATTAGTTTGTTAAAAGATATACATTGGGATTTCCAAATACATTTTTTACTATTATAATTATTATGTAATTTTATTTATGCAACAACTATTATAAATTAAACATATATATTACATACATATAAGTTTTATCACAAATTAATAATAACTTTATAATATTATACACTTATATGTATACACTTCACAACATACAAAATATAAATACTATTATCAAATACATATGCTAAAAGAAAATTTATTTTTTCAAGTTATGAACATACTAAAATAAATCACTAATAGATAAGGGTTAATGGAAAATAAAATATAAATTAAAAACTTCGGATATATAATTCGGATAAATGGGTATGTGGTTTCGGGTAATCGAATCGGGTATCACCTAATCCCATACCAGCGAAAATTTTGAAAACTAATCCCATACCCGGCCCAATACCTGTCGGGTATCGAGTATACCCGTCCCATATGTGTCGGGTTTCGGGTATACCCGTTGGGCTCGACTATTTTTGCCATCCCTACAGCAAATGCTACTTTTTATATAAATAATTCTAAATTGAGTAAATCGCCATTTTCGTCCCTGAATTTTATCCTAAATTGTCATTTTAGTCCAAATAGGTTTTTTTCTCCTCTGGGTCCTGTCTTTTTCTATTTTTTTGCCATTTTGATCACATTACCTAACTCAGTCTAAAAACCTAGTTATAACTAGGGGTATCTTTGGCATTAACAAAAAATGGTTTCTAAATTGCCGTTTTAGTCCAACACTTATTTTACATTAAAAAATTAATGTTATTATTATTATTATTATTATTATTATTATTATTATTATTATTATTATTATTATTATTATTATTATTATTATTATTAGTGGGACCCACCACCACTCTCCCCTTCATCAAATGCAGCTACTGCTGGAGACCCCCCCCCCCCACCCCAAGCTAAAAACTCTGGCGACCTATTAGCACCACCACCACCACCGAGTCCACGTCCACCTGCGACAACCACCATCGAGCCCTCTAACTCCACCACGACCAACACCACCCAACCGTTTACCATCAGATCTAATAACCCCCCACCGCCCCCTTCACATTTCCGGCGACTAGAACAACACCAACGCCACCACTACAGCCATTAGCACCACTATTCACCACCAATAACCCAAAATCAATCCGACAACCAAAAACCCAAAATAAAACAAACCTAAAGGTTAATTAGGGTGAAAAACGAATTGAATTGTACCTAGGAAACTGAAAGTAATATGATTTGATTGAAGCTAAATCTAAAGTCGAGTTGGCAAGAAGCAATGGGGAGGACATTAAGTTAGTATTGCTGGTGGAAATCGGAGCGGAAGAAATAGGGGTATTAACGTCATTCGAGAAGACGGTTAGGTAGTTTCCTGATGCTTTCGGTGAAGCCAAAGGTTATCGGGGAGATTGTAGGCGGTGTTGGAGGACGGTGATGGTTCCAGTGGTTTAGGATGGTGGTGGCGACGGTGGAGGTTCCGGTGGTTGTGTAATAACCCGCACTTTCGTGCTTGTTACTCCCGTTACACTCGTTACACCTAGCACCCGAGATTCAGATCATAATGTACCTATACCGCTTACAACGCTACTTCGCATATTTTCGCATATACTCGCATACTTTCAACACGCTATATCGCACATCACAACGCATACACTAACGCTAAAGATGACACCGTGTGAACACTTAAACTACTCCCCTCGATCGTCGTGATGCAACGCAATCACGCTAACGACGACACCGCGTGAGTACTTCAGCTGTTCCCCTCGATCGTCGTGATGCGACGCAACGCTAACGCAAACTTGAAAACGCAATTACTTATGCTTTGACCTGTTATATATAATAATAATAATAATAATAATAATAATAATAATAATAATAATAATAATAATAATAATAATAATAATAATAATAATAATAATAATAATAATAATAATAATAATAATAATAATAATAATAATAAAAGTGTTGAAACTATCTAAACGCACACTCTGTGGCACGCGCAACTCAATTTATCGCACTGAAACGCAACCTAACACGACACTACTTATCTCGATATAACGCTTAAAGCATCCACAATGATTAACGCAACAAAACATGTAGAACGAAACGAAAGTTGGAAAACCAACTCGCACCATTCGTCTGATCGAATGACCATTCGGTTGAATGATCATCCGTCCGGATGACCATCCGATCGACTGGCCATCCGACCCATTAGTCCACCGCCTCATCTTTCTCTCTCACTTATAAATACTCACCTGTCACATCATCAGTCACTGATGTGACAACTGTATCCGACCAACACGCTTTCAGTCATTCTCAAGCACTTTTCACTGGATTCAAGGCTATTTCCGTAAGTTTTCTTCCTAAATCTTGTACTTCCATCATCAATGCACACATCTTCATCATCTTCTCCACTGAAATCATACTTTTTCACCATTAAATCACCTGATTTGGACTTCTTGAGGGTGATGTCATCTTGGTTTCCGATGGAAACTGTTGTGTAACCTCATCTCATCAAGATTTGTCCGGATCTAACGGATTTCTACACGTTTTTACACTGATTTCGACAAGATCTAAACACTTTTCAACTGATGCAAAATTTTCTTCAACTTTTCTTCATTTTATACTCAAAACCGGTGAAATCTAGACTCGTTCAGGCTCTCTACTCGTTCTCTAGTGGAGGACCGGTCTGAGAACAGTTTTCCACCAAAGAAGACGACGGATTCACGGGACGAACATGAAACTTCATCATGAACAGTTCGTCTGATCGAATGGGGTGTTTCCCATCCGATCGACTGGGCTGGACTTGGTACGGTTTCCGTTGTTTGACACGTCGTCATGCCGTCTCCGTTAAAGTACAAACTTTTAACTGAGAAATTTTACAAAGTTTCCTAGCGAACAGATCGCCCACTTGAATGATCATCCGATCGGATGACCATCCGATCGAATGACCATTCGACCAGGTGAACTGTCCTTTACACCACTACTTGCTCAAGACGATTTGCTCAAATGGCCATCCGTCCGGATGACCATCCGACCGGATGACTTGTTTTAATACCACAACGAAAACTTCAAAAACTTTGAAACAATTTACAAACACTCACATCACACTCGAATGGCCATCCGTCCGAATGGTCATTCGCTCAGATGTCCATCCGATCGAATGGGTACTCACCCGATCGACTCACCATTCGACACTTATCTAATCCGACCCGCTGGTTACACACTGTTCAACGACTTACGCAACTGTTCACAGGCTAACTCAGACGCGCTCCCAGTCAATCCCTTCAAGTTATGTTTACCTGTTAAACACCTACGGTGAGTATACTTGAGCCCCTTTTAAACGCTTTAAACACACTTTGGGGTGTAACGTACGTTCATATCTAAAACGCACTTATCAAAACGCAGTCTATACTCTAAACTATTATCACAAGAGAATTATTAACGTACATATTTACACGTGATGCTTGATACATATGTGCTAGGACTCTTACTCACGACGTCCCACCTTAGCTAGCCTCGAGTGACTTAGCTGGTAGTATGTGTTCTGTAGTGTATATGTTGTGTATTTCGTTTATGTATGTGGAAACTCGCAGTGCTTTTATCTACTTTATACTATTTCAAACCTGTATACTCGCCAATACTTTTTGTATTGACGTCGTTTTAACGTATGTTGCAGGTTAATCGCTGGCTATCTCGAAATCAAGCTAGGAAGTCTAGAAACTCACAATAAATCTAGGTTGTCGGATTTGTATTGTTTGAGAGAACATGCAATCTGTATGACTGTTTACTGATATATTGTTTATTAGTATGGGATAATGAACGCTTTAAATATTGTCACTAAATAGTTGTTATGGATTCTCTTAAGCAATCCGATTCGCTTAGTGCCGCGCCCCGATGATTCCGCCACCAGTTGGGGTGTGACAGATTGGTATCAGAGCCATAACTGTAGGAAACTAGGAAAGACACGACCTAGTCCAGGTTTTGATGTCTTAGAATTGACCTAGTCTATAGTCTAAGTACCTACCTTTGAACAGCTGGCCTATTGCTTCGTGCGAACCCGGTAGGGTTTTTGAACGAACCAAAAAGTTGTTATACTCTCATTCGAACTCGCGAAACTACATCTTCGTACGAATTACCGCACATACAGCTTCATATGAAGGAGCCTTTCCTAGGCTGAAAACATACTTTTGCCTTTCCTAAGGCTAACACAATACACACGCTTGACGATACTCGCATACCACAACCGAGTGATTGTGTCGAGATTAGGTGTGAAAACCAAGAACTCTCGATGAGATCGCTCACTCAGCGCATTATTCTTAGCATGAGAACCTTTTGTTAAGTCAGGGGTGATATCCACACCTCAACGGAAATCTCCATTTCTATCTATTGGAACTCCCGAAGTTGTTCGGTGAGCACAACCACAGCTAGGAGCGAAGTTGTTAAGTCAGGGGTGAAACCCACATCTTAATAACCTGTTCCACTCCCTAAAATGATTTTCAAAAGCTCTCACCAAAGTCACGACTATACCAACAACTCGAGCCGCGTTGTGACTGGAAGGACGAAAGCTGTAGTCGCATCCCGGTGAGAGCATAGTCCACTAGGCCAACGCGTGTGCTCGAACTTGTAGGAATAATTGAACTACTTTGGGTAGTCGATGTCTAACACCCCAGACGCTCCATCTATTTTATGCCGCAATCGTTGATTTTTACGCGGCAACGAATTTTACAAGTTTACGATTTTATACTTTTCGATTTTCGACTTTACCGCTTTATCGATTTGTCGCGTTTCGTTCCCCGCTTTATACGCACAACTCGCACAGCCATCTCAATCTAAAACAAAAGACGAATGTACGCAACAAAACTAAAGACTAATAACTCGCTCTCTCTCTCTCTCCTCATCGCGTCCTCGCGTACTCTACACAAATATATATGTAAGTATATATATATATATATATATATATTATACGATTGTATGTGTTCTACGTGAGAAACTAGGAATCTTGTGTCTCCTATGTGGCTCCAATATGAATACGTATTACTATACCACCCGCAACAAAATTTTAAACGCGCTCAATCGCATCGTATACTCAAAATCATTATGATCGAATCTCACTCCAAATCTCTCTTCGTTTAGATGTCTTCGAACGATTCCACCTCGAGACGTACAACCAAGAGAAGAGCTAGACGAAGCGCCGATAAGAGGATCGCCTCACTCATGGCTGAGGAAGTGGCCAGGGTCATTCCTCAAATCGTTGCACAGGTTCAATCTCTCAGCAATCTCTATAACCTCGGAAGACTCTAAGACCAACGCTCCGCAAAGTACCTTCATCTACAAACACTTCAGAGCCTGTGACCCGATGGTTTTCACATGTGAAGGAGGTGTACCTCAACTACTCCAGTGGTTTGATGCCATCGAGGTTACCCTTCGTCAGAGTGGGTACCCCGAGCATTTTCGTACCACATGCCCTACAGGAGTATTTCAAACAAGAGCCCTCGACTGGTGGACAGTCGAGCTTAACAAACATGGAAACGATGCTGCCTACGCCCTCTCCTGGAACGAGCTGAAGGAGCTCATGAGTACTGACCTCCCCACGAGGTCCAGAAACTAGCAAACGAATTTTGGGAAATCAAGCAAATCGACGGTGACAATCACGATCTCACAGCAAGGTTCAAACAGCTTAGCATTATTTGCCCAAGTCAGGTCGACACTCCCGAAAAGGCTATCAAGAAGTACATCCGTGCTTTGCCCGAGTGTGTGGGCAATTTTGTCGAAGCTGCAAAACCTGCTACCATCGAAGAAACCTATCACGTGCCCGCAGAAATCAATGACAAGCGAGTCTTGGCGGGATTCTTCTCCAAAGAGTCCACTAGGAAGGTTAATCAAGCAATCGTCATCGAATCCTCTGACAACTCCTCCGACGGATCTTCAGACGAATCCTCAGGCGAACCCTCAGACGAATCCTCAGATGATAATACGCCACCACAAGACGCTCAGGCTAGCCGCAAAAGGAAGAGCCCAAGCCTAAACTCTTCAACAACTAAACTGTCGCAACCAGACCCTCTCCCAGTAGTTCTAGTTCGCTCAAGGCGTGCCTACACTGGAACACTTCCCCTGTGTCACAAGTGTACCTATCACCACTAGGCGGAAACTGGCTGTCACTATTGCATCAATTGCAACTGTTATGTTCACCATACCCATCACTGCCGCACAGGGCCGCGAACTTAAGGCATGCTAGTACTCCCCCACACCGCCAACGCAGACCACAGCTCCAGCAACAACCGCAATCCCAGCAGGAGTCTACAACACCAAACACCAACCAGGCGTAGATTAATGTTGTAATGATGCTATACTCGATGAAAAATCTTGTGTACTTATCCTATTACTCGATGCAACGTTGACTCTCTGTCTCCCTCGTTCTTGCACTTAGTCTAGGTTCGCACAACACAATAATACTAATACTATATACTATATCACGATGTAATGTGTTTTACCCTCACTATGCGTCCTTCAAATAAGTTACGATAAACATGCAAGGAACAACCTAATCACGGGTGCACACGGGATTATTTTGGTCAGTACACAGAGATCGTAGTAAGTTCAATGATGCCATAACGTTAAAAGCATGGTTAAGCGTGGTGGATACGCCGCTGGTACTTCCTATATATAAGCGTCTTAACCATGTCGAGGAAGTCTGACACCTATTCATGGGACGGAGGTGTGTGGTGGAAGCATGGTGGATACGCCGCTGGTACTTCCTATATATAAGTGCTTCGCCATGCTAACCAATTTCTCGTGAAGAAAGTGCCATGTGGAGTTGAACGTTATTAGACCTCTTATACTATTGAGACTATTTTCAACACGCTATACTCATGCGCAAGGCGTAACATCTCATCGCAACTCGAACGCGTCATCGCTAGACTTTTCGCAAGTCTACATGTACGCAATCGCATCTTCGCTGGAATCTAACTCACATTCGCAATCGCTTAAACGCTTATCGCATGTGTCAATCTCAACGTTTCAATACTCGCATCGCTTATTGCTTATCGCTTAACGCGCATCGCCGACTCGCTATTCGCTTATCGCTCGTCGCGTATCGTTGTTCGCTGTTCACTTATCACTTATCTCCTTTCGCTTTCCGCTCATCGCTTATCGCTGATCGATTTACGCTTCTTGCTCGCTGCCTATCGCCTAACGCTCGTCGCCTAACGCTCGTCGCCTAACACTTGTCGCTTACCGTTTATCGCAGATAACTTAACGCTTTTTGCTTTTTTGCTTACTATCTCTTGCTCTTCGCACTTGACGCTCGCACTACTTCGACGCACACTCTCATCGCTAAACTGAGTTTGAAAACAACTTCATCACTCAGTTTACTCAAACTTCCTTCCAAACTTGGACCGAGGACGCAAAATATATCCGTATCATATCGACACACACGACATTGCTTCACGGGACAGAGGCAATATGGCTAAAACATGGTGGATACGCCGCTGGTACTTCCTATATATAAGTGTTTTAGCCATAGTGACAAACTTTCGTGGAAAGGTGCCATGTGGGGCTCGATGCTAATTAAAACTTTTTGGACCATTTAAAAGTTTTTGTGAAAACAAAATTTTTTGAGAATAAAAGGAAATTTTCTGAAAATTTTAATTAAAACCCTTTTTGACAAACAAAACTCTCTTGTAACGTTGGTTTAACAATCGACTCAGGTTAACACCACGTCATACGAAACTTTTCGTAAAAACCAAGTTTTCCATAAGATCTTTTGATAAGTCAACAAAACCTTTTTCGGCAATGCTGGTATGAACATCGACTCAAGTTCAACGCCACACCGTACGAAAATTTTCCTAAAACCAAACTTTTCTTTAAAATCTTATTGCCATAAAACTTTTCGAGAACTCAAAGCATTTTTGGATCGCTAACTCGTGCATTACCATCCTTTAGTCAAATGAATCGCCTTACTAAACGCTTTCCCTATGCCGTCGAGATGCTCTCGCTAGTCAGTCCTCGATCAATCACTTGTTCGCTCTTCGCTTATTTGCCGCTTACTCGTGTCAATACTCGCTACTCGCTCCCGCATCAATTCCCGCAGCCCTCCTTGTGGATTAATTTCGGGATGAAATTTCCTAACGCATGGGAGACTGTAACAACCCGCACTTTCGTGCTTGTTACTCTCGTTACACTCGTTACGCCTAGCACCCGAGGATTCGGATCATAATGTAACTATTTCACTTACAACGCTACTTCACATATTTTCGCATATACTCGCATACTTTCAACACGTTATATCGCACATCACAACGCATACATACTAATACTAATACAACGGGTGAACACTTAAACTACTCCCCTCGATCGTCGTGATGCAACGCAATCACGCTAACGACGACATCACGTGAGTACTTAAGCTGTTCCCCTCAATGGTCGTGATGCGACGCAACGTTAACGCAAACTCGAAAATGCAATTACTTATGCTATGACCTGTTATATATAATAATAATAATAATAATAATAATAATAATAATAATAATAATAATAATAATAATAATAATAATATTAATAATAAAAGTGTTGAAACTATCTAAACGCCCACTCTCTGGCATGCGTAACTCAATTTATCGCACTGAAACGCAACCTAACACGACGCTACTTATCTCGATATAACGCTTAAAGTATCCACAATGGTTAACGTAACAAAACACGTCAAACGAAACGAAAGTTGGAAAACCAACTCGCACTATTCGTCTGATCAAATGACAATTCGGTCGAATGATCATCCGTCCGGATGACCATCCGATCGGATGACCATACGATCGGATGACCATCCGATCGACAGGCCATCCGACCCATTAATACTCACCTGTCACACCATCAGTCATTGATGTGGTAGCTCTATCCGACCAACACAAGAACTTTTCACTCGATTCAAGGCTATTTCCGTAAGTTTTCTTCCTAAATCTTGTACTTCCATCATCAATGCACACATTTTCATCATCCTCTCCACTGAAATCATACTTTTTCACCATGAAATCACCTAATTTGGACTCTTTGAGGGTGAAGTCATCTCGGTTTCCGATGGAAACTGTTGTGTGACCTCATCTCATCAAGATTTGTCCGGATCTAACGGATTTCTACACGTTTTTACACTGATTTCGACAAGATCTAAACACTTTTCAACTGATTCAAACTTTTCTTCAACTTTTCCTCATTTTATACTCAAAACCGGTGAAATCTGGACTTGTTCAGGCTCTCTACTCGTTCTCTAGTGGAGGACCGGTCTGAGAACAGCTTTCCACCAAAGAAGACGACCGATTCATGGGTCGAACATGAAACTTCATCATGAACAGTTCGTCTGATCGAATGGGGTGGTTCCCATCCGATCGACTAAGTTGGACTTGGTACGGTTTTCGTTGTTTGACACGTCGTCATGCCGTCTCCATTAAACTACAAACTTTTAACTGAGAAATTTTACAAAGTTTCCTAGCGAACAGATCGCCCACTCGAATGATCATCCGATCGGATGACCATCCGATTGAATGACCATTCGACCATGTGAACTGTCCTTTACACCACTACTTTTCAAGACGATTTGATCAAAACTTCACACTACCAAACTCTTAATCGAATAGCCATCCGATCGAATGGCCATCCATCCAGATGACCATCCGACCCGATGACTTGTTTTAATACCACAACGAAAACTTTAAAAACTTTGAAACAATTTACAAACACTCACATCACACTCAAATGGCCATCTGTCCGAATGGTCATCCGCTCGGATGACCATCCGAACGAATGGGTACTCACCTGATCGACTCACCATTCGACACTTATCTCAGCCGACCCGCTGGTTACACACTGTTCAACGACTTACGCAATTGTTCACAGGCTAACTCAGACGTGCTCCCAATCAATCCCATCAATTTGTGTTTACTTGTTAAACACCTACTGTGAGTATACTTGATCCCCTTTTAAACGCTTTAAACATACTTTGGGGTGTAACATACGTTCATATCTAAAACACACTTATCAAAACGCAGTCTATACTATAAACTATTATCACATGTGAATTACTAACGTACATATTTACACGTGATGCTTGATACATATGTGCTAGGACTCCTAGTCGTGACGTCCCACTTTAGCTAGCCTCGAGTGACTTAGCTGGTAGTATGTGTTTTGTAGTGTATATGTTGTGTATCTCCTTTATGTATGTGGAAATTCGCAGCCCTTTTATCTACTTTATACTATTTCAAACCTGTATACTCGCCAATACTTTTTGGATTGACGTCGTTTTAAAGTATGTTGCAGATTAATCGCAGGCTATCTCGAAATCAAGCTAGGAAATCTAGAAACTCACAATAAATCTAGGTTGTCGGATTTGTATTATTTGAGAGAACATGCAATCTGTATGAGTGTTTACTGATATATTGTTTATTAGTATGGGATAATGAACGCTTTAAATATTGTCACTAAATAGTTGTTATGGATTCTCTTGAGCAATCTGATTCGCCTAGTGTCACGCCCCGATGATTCCGCCACCGGTTAGGGTGTGACAAGTTGAGGATAGTGAACGACGATGGTGGTTGATGTAACACCCCGTGTTTTCTAACGTCAAAGTCAAAGTCAAAGTCCAAGTCAACCTTGACTTTCTTTGACTGTAGATAGTCGATTTTGTGTTTTAGTTGTATTATGTGGAGTAAGTGTTGTAATCAGCAAGAATCGAAGTAATCGAACGTGTTTTAAGGCGAACCGATCTACGACTGTGAATGATAGGAAGTAACAATGCGATAAAGTTAACCTAATCAGTAATCAAACCGATCTAACAATCAATCAAACTCGAGACTCGAATTATTGAATTGTGGTATTGTTATACGTGTGTGTGTGCCTTATGTGTTACTTGTGTGTGCTTACTTTATGTTTGGTGTGGTATTCAAGCAAATCAATCGAAAATCGAATCGAAACTCGAAAAGCAATCGAACTCAATCGAAACTGACATCGAAACGTGACTTATGGAAGATTGTATGTTAGATATAATGGTTGGGATTAAAAGTAATTTGACTAGGAACTCGGTCGTATCCGTATCACCGTCCATCAAAATCGAAACGTCAAAAATCGTCGCAAAATACTCGCAGTGCGTGGCGGATCGAACAGGAAGCATCCTGATCGAACAGGCCAGCCGATCGGCTAGCATCTTGCCAGCCGATCGAGCAGCCCACTCGATCAGATATCCCAGCCGATCGGCTACCACTTTCCTCTTTTGGAAGCCTATAAATAAGGCTGTCACTATCATACTTTCCATTTTTGGAAAGCTCTGACCTAACCAGCTATCTTCTTCACCTTTTCTCAGATTTCTCTCAATCCCGGTAAGTTTTCACTCTAATTCTTGTACGTTCTTGATCATTACTTGATTCTACACCTTTCTATCTTTCAAAACTTGGATTCTAACCGTGAAATCACCAAGATCTAAGTGTTCTTGGGTGATGTCATCATGGTGTTCTTAAAGAACATCATGTTTTGGCCTCATTCCACTAGGATTAGCTTAGATCTAACTGATTTCCACATAAACAAGTTAAGATCCATCATAGATCTAAACATTTTCATGATCTGAAGGATTGAAAGAAGGATTTCCGACTTTCTTTCAACTCTTTTACACTCAATGCTTTCAAACCGGTAGAAACGGAGCTTGAACCGGCTAACTAATCATTCAAATAGATTAAAAAGGTTCAAGATTCGGGTTCTATGAACAAGGTTCACCGATTTCGGGTTAAACTCTAAACCGACATTCCGAACCGTTCAACCGGCCGAACTTGGGTGATTCCTGTTCGAGCCAAGGGAACAGGTAAGAACGAAGGTTATCATAGTTCAACACGTTGTCAAGATACCTTGAAAGAATGACAAATAAACAAACAACCAAGTGTTAGACGAAAGGCCGACCAGGTCAGAAATGCTGGCCGAACGGCTAGGCTGTTCGAACAGCCCAGCCGATTGGACATGCCAGCCGATCGACCGGGCCAACCGATCAGTTAGCACATGGTCCCACACTTCCAAACTTTTGAAGTATAGTATTGACGAAGTAATGATCAATCGAATGGGTCACTCGATTGGTAAACATTACTGTTCGGATCATGAGATACTATGCTTCAACGCTTAATCGTTTTCACAACTTGATCGTAGTAGGGAATGCCAGCCGATCGAATAGACTATTCGATCGAGTGACATTCAGTTGAGGACTAATCCTGAAACTCCTAGCCGATCGAGTGAGCTAGCCGATCGAGCAAACCGCTCAATCGACCGACTTGAAAGGTATGAACACTTCAGTGTTCTCAGATACTGCAACAAAAACTTCAAAAGTTCAAATCCTCTAACACAAACAGACCAGAGGAAGAAACAATCCACTCGAATGGTCCAGCCGATCGAGCCAACCGGCCGATCGAACAGGACTGTCCAATCGGATATACTAGCCGATCGAACAGGCCGTCCGATCGAACCTGCCGTTCGATCGACCAACCCATTCGATCCATCCATACTTGTTTACTTTTCCGCGTTACTTATCGTTATGCTATCGAACTATTCAGGCTAATCTTACTCTCAGCGCTCCCTTCAATCCACAATCAATCACTGTGAGTATACTCGACCCCTTTTTGCTTTTAGCACTTTTGGGTGTTACATACGTTACCTATCAAATCACAATCAAACACAAACTATTTGAACGCTGACCATTTGCATGTGCTACCTGACTAAATGAATGCTGTTTACTATATTTACACGTGGAATGCTATCTACCTGCCTTAGCAACATAGTACTATAGTTTGGACTCAGCACCCGTTCACACGGGGGTTGTTAAGGACAAATACTTGCATACGGTGGTAATCATGTATTGCGAACCGTCTCGGACGGTCAACCCGCAGTCGTTGGTATCGATGGTCCCATGTCGATAATTAACATGCATCGTTTTCCTCTGTGTACGTGCCTGGTTATGCGTAAACTATTCGAACTCTATATGCTATTACTAAACTTGTGTGCTCACCTTTACATTTTATGTATTGACTTTATTTTAACGTATATGACAGGTGTTTAAGGTGTTAGCTTGCTAGGAAAGCGAGGCAATAATAAAGCTTTAGAGCCCATCTAGCAGTTGTAGGTCGTAGCCTACCTAGGGGTCTCTAGAAGCGAATAAACTCTAGCCATGGAGCCGTTGGAGTTGTTCGATCAAGCATCTATGGCATTAGTTGTCTGTAGATCTTGCCCGGATGAGTCTTAATGACTCTGGGAAGTACTTTTAAACATTTGGTCTGTAATAAATTGAATCTGAGTTGTCGGAACAGTACTGTTTGTTTAGTTGTATTCTATGATAACTTGTTTATTTATTTGGGATACGATATGGGACGTATCACTTAACTGAATTTGTAATAATAGTTGTTGTGGAAACTTCTGGACAATCTGTTTCGCTCAGTGCCGCGCCCCGATGATTCCGCCATCGGTTGGGGTGTGACAGATTGGTATCAGAGCCATAACTATAGGGTTTTAGGCAGACACGACCTAGTCCGGGTCGCTGTCTTAGAGACCTAGACTATAGTTAGGAACCATCAGACCCAGTTTGTGTGCCTTATTCTGTAATTCTTTTCCTATCACTGCACTCGAGTTTTCAAATAAAAGTCGGTAGATTTAGTTGAGAATAGGTGTGAAAGCCACAAATTCCTGACCAAGCTGCCTGACTTATGCTAATTCTATTCGTTTATTCATGCTCACCTCATTATTTTCACCAACAAACCAAGGAGGTTATGCCAAATCAGGAGTGAAATCCATATTTTGACGAATAACCTCCTTTATTTTATCAAAAACAAGGAAGAAATTGCTAAGCCAAGGGGTGAAACCCTGACCTTGGCAGTTTGTTCTGGATTTTATTTATCTCACCAAGGCTTCGATGGACTCCAACGACCTGAACTCACAAGTATGACCTAGGAGGCGCGTGTGGAATGCCCAAGAATCGAGGCAGAAACACAACCACTAGAGTCGGAAGTGATGACAAGTCTACTGTGAATAGTTGAGTTGCCTTGGTTAGTCGATGTCTATTAGCCGCAGACAATCTATCTCTCGATTTTATATCCTCGAATTTGACAAATCATCAGGTACACTTGTTGATTTTATTTGTTTATGTGTGCTTTCTCTGTTTTGTGTTTATATTTGCTCCTCTGTTTTATTTGGATTCTGCTATCATTTTAATCCACACCACGCGACTCGTACTGTTATTCTATCCCTAATCGACACCCAGCTATCGCGAATCTAGACGTTATCATATTGTGCTATACGACTAAGTTAGGTTATTCGATGCAATATTCGAACGACACGCAAGCTTTGAATGATAGGATCTTGAGGCAGTCAGAAAACTATATGTGCTTGTAAGGGAATTACGTGATGCTACCTGCTTCTGTGATTAAATGGTTACGTGTTTTCGTGTTTATGTGCCTCTGTGTTTATGTGCTTCTGTGCTTACGTGCATCTGTGGTTTTGTGCATATATGTTTACGTGATATGTGTTTCGACGTGATTCTAAGCTTTAGATGTTGAGACTCGTGACGATGTCTAATGCAGACCATGTCGTCGTCTGGATCCCGACCTCGAGCCCCACTTACCCGCCAGGAAAAGAGGGACAGACGTCTCGCTGCTATCATCTCCAAAACTGTGGCGAAAGCTGTGAGTGAGGTGTATGAGAACGCTAGCAAGTCGTCTGAAGAATCACGAGCTGAAATCCCTAAGGATTCAAACAAGGCTGCTTTCAGCTTCAAGCAGTTCAAAGCATGCGGGCCAAAAGAGTTTACTGGCGAAGATGGTCCGACAGCCATGTTTCACTGGTTCGACTCGGTCGAAGTCACTCTGCGCCAGAGCGGATGTCCTAAGCATCTCCGCACACTCAATGCAACAGGCGTCTTCCAGTCCCGTGCTCTAGACTGGTGGACGGCCGAACGAAACAAGCGCGGAAATGATGCAGCTTACGGGCTATCATGGAAGGAGTTGAAAGCGATTATGATCGTAGAATTCTGCCCTCCTCATGAGCGCCAAAAGCTGGAGGACGAGTTCTGGGGAATCAAGCAAAAGGACGGTGACAACGCTGCTCTCACTGCTCGCTTCAAGCAGCTTAGCATTATCTGTCCTGATTAAGTCAAGACCTCAGATCAAGCCATCAAGAAGTATATCCGAGCCCTACCCGACTGTGTAGCCGACTTTGTTCACGCCGCCAAGCCAGCAACGATCGAGGAAACCTACCTACTCGCCGCTGAGATCAACGATAAGCGAGTAAAGTCTGGTTTTTGGGATAAGCAAACCATGTCTCCGCATCAAGTCACTGCAACACCCACCGACTCATCTGCTCAATCCTCCAAGTCTTCAAGAAGGAAGAAGAAGAACAACAACAACAACAGCTCCAGCAACAAGAGCTGTGCTGCCGCAACCACCGCTACTCCCCTACAATCTGTACCAGCTCAACAGCAGCAGCACCAGCGTTCAACTCCAGTGATCAATGCACCGCCAGCAAAGCGTGCATACACAGGCCCTCACCCACTCTGCCCGACATGTTCGTATCATCATCCAGTGGGTCTAGCTTGTCGATTTTGCGCTCACTGCAACCTCTACGGTCATTTCACTGCGAACTGCCGCTATGGTCCTCGCCAAGCCCCAGCTCAAGCTACTGTCAACCAAGCTCTACTCCCTGCTCCTCAAGGCCAACCAGCAGCTCCAGCACCAGCAGTCAATGCTCGAGTCTGCTTTGCATGTGGTGACCCTAACCACTTTACCAACAGATGCCCGAACAGGGTAGTTAAGCAAGAGCCCCAGCAACAACAGCAACAACAGCAGCCTCAGCAGCAGCAGCAAGCAGCCCATGCCCGAACTTTCAACATCAATGCCCGCCAGGCTCAGGCGGATAACAACGTGGTTAATGGTACGTTCCTTGTGAATGGTGTTTATGCATCATGTTTGTTTGATACTGGAGCCGATAACTGCTTTGTGTAATTTGAATTCGAGAAGCTCCTTAGTCGTAAGCGCTCTTATCTATCCTCGTCATTCGAAGTCGAAGTTGCTACAGGGAGAACTATTGCCGTTAACTCAGTACTCCGTGATTGTACTCTCGAACTCAACAATCACATCTTTCCGATCGACCTTATTCCGATGCAACTTGGAAGTTTTGATGTCATAATCGGCATGGACTTTCTTCGTGAAAATCATGCTGAAGTTGTGTGCTTTGAAAAGATGATTCGATTCCTGCGAATGGTGATCTCTTATGTGTTTACGGTGAAACAACGTCGAAAGGGCTTAAGCGTATGTCGTGTATCCAAGCCAGCAAGTATCTCCGCAAGGAATACCGAGCCTTCTTGGCCAACATCGTAGTAGCGGAGAAGGGAAAGAAAAAGAAAGTTGAAGTCAAAGATGTTCCAGTGGTTCGTGAATTTCCTCAGGTATTCCCTGATGATCTTCCCGGACTACCACCAAGTCGTGATATCGACTTTCGAATCGACCTCATTCCTGGAGCTAACCCCGTTGCCAAAGCCCCTTATCGACTCGCTCCATCCGAAATGCGGGAACTCTCGAACCAACTCCAGGAATTACTCGAAAAAGGCTTTATTTGCCCAAGCACCTCTCCTTGGGGCGCGCCAGTCCTTTTCGTCAAAAAGAAGGACGGGTCGTTCCGGATGTCCATCGACTATCGGGAATTGAATAAGCTAACCATTAAGAACCGATACCCTTTGCCACGAATTGACGATTTGTTTGATCAGCTACAAGGTGCAGCATGCTTCTCTAAGATCAATCTACGTTCAGGATACCATCAGCTGCGGATTCAAGAGGAGGACATTCCCAAAACCGTTTTTCGAACCCGTTATGGTCATTACGAATTTGTTGTCATGCCCTTTGGTCTAACCAACGCACCCGCAGTTTTCATGGATCTCATAAATCGTGTGTGTAAGCCTTATCTTGACCGTTTCGTCATCGTGTTTATCGACGACGTCTTGATCTATTCCAAATCGAAAGCCGAACACACGTAACATCTACGTTTGGTTCTCGAGTTACTTCAGGGGAACCAACTCTATGCCAAATTCTCCAAGTGCGAATTCTGGCTGGAGGAGGTTCAGTTTCTGGGTCACATAGTGAATAGTCGGGGTATCCATGTCGATCCTGCGAAGATTGAAGCTGTCAAAAGCTGGATTACACCTAAGAACCCGTCAGAAGTTCGTTCTTTTCTCGGACTAGCGGGCTATTATCGATGATTCATCGAAGGATTCTCCAAGATCGCTGTACCGCTTACCGCTCTTACCCATAAGGACAAGCCTTTTGTGTGGGGAAACGCACAAGAGACTGCCTTTCAAACCCTTAAACATATGCTGTGCAACGCACCGATTCTTACACTGCCCGACGGAAGCGACAACTTCATTGTCTACTGTGATGCTTCTAACCTTGGTCTCGGCTGTGTTCTCATGCAGCGAGACAAGGTTATAGCCTACGCATCTCGTCAGCTCAAGATCCACGAGAAGAACTATACAACCCATGACCTCGAGCTAGGCGCGGTTGTCTTTGCATTGAAGATTTGGCGACACTACCTGTATGGCACTAAGTGTACAGTCTACACTGATCACAGGAGTTTACAACACATCTTTAATCAAAGAGAGCTTAATATGCGTCAACGCCGATGGGTAGAACTTCTCAATGATTACGACTGTGAGATTCGTTATCACCCAGGCAAGGCGAATGTGGTTGCTGACGCTCTCAGCAGAAAGAGTTACGTGCTCAGTACTCGAAACATCCAAGCACGGCACAACCTCGAAACCCTCATCCGAGAAGCTCAACATGCTTGCTTTAACGAGCGTACATTGAAGAAAGAAAGGATCTATCACGATGGAGCTCAGTTAGTAAGCAAACCAGATGGGATATTCTATTATCTGGACCGAATCTGGATCCCTAAGCGGACCGATTTTCGAAAGATTATCATGAACGAAGCCCACAAATCCCGGTATTCTATTCATCCCGGTGCAGATAAGATGTACCAGGACCTTCGTTATAAGTACTGGTGGCCGGGTATGAAAAGGGATATCGCTCTGTACGTTGGAAGCTGTTTAACTTGTGCAAGAGTCAAGGCTGAACATCAAAGACCTTCTGGCTTACTCGAACAACCGCCGATAACTATATGGAAGTGGGAGAGTATAGCTATGGATTTCATAACAAAGCTCCCGCCCACGCCATCAGGTCACGACAGTATTTGGGTCATAGTCGACCGTCTAACGAAGTCAGCCCACTTTTTGCCTATACGAGAAGACTACAAGGTGGAGCGACTAGCCCAAATCTACACCGACGAGATCATTCGTAATCATGGTACGCCTCGTGACATCATTTCAGATCGCGACGCTCGGTTCACTTCGCGATTGTGGTAAACATTTCAAGCGGCCCTTGGTACGTCGCTTAATCTAAGTACTGCATTCCATCCTCAAACCGACGGACAGACTGAAAGAACGATCCGTACTCTTGAAGACATGCTCCGAGCGTGTGTTATAGATTTTGGTGGTAGTTGGAACAAACACCTGCCATTGGTCGAATTCTCGTACAATAACAGCTATCATGCCAGCATCCAAATGGCACCTTTCGAGGCTTTGTATGGTAGAAGATGTCGATCGCCTATTGTGTGGCACGAGATCGGTCACTCGCAACTAACCGGTCCCGAGATTCTACAAGAAACGACTGAAAAAATCCACCAGATAAGAGACAATTTGGTAAAAGCTCGGAACAGACAGAAAAGTTACGCCGATAAAAGACGCAAGCCCCTTGAATTTGAAGTTGGTGACTACGTACTCCTAAAGGTATCACCTTGGAAGGGTGTAGTCCGATTCGGTAAGAGAGGGAAACTCGCGCCTCGATATGTTGGACCTTTTAGGATTCTGGAAAGAATCGGAAAAGTCGCCCACAGACTCGAATTACCGGAGGAACTCAGTAACATCCACCCGACTTTCCACGTCTCTAACCTCCGAAAATGCCTTGCTGATCATGATCTAATCGTACCACTCGACGATCTTCAGGTCAACGAAACGTTACAATTCGTGGAAAAGCCTGTCGAAATCATGGATCGCCAAACCAAGCAGCTCAGGCGCTCTCGCATCCCGATCGTGAAGGTCCGATGGGAAGGCAAACGAGGCGCGGAGTTCACTTGGGAACTCGAAAGCGACATGAAGGCCAAGTACCCGCAGTTGTTTAAATAAATAGACCTGAAGCATCAAATTGGTAAATCACGGTGTCGTGTAGCCTTCGAGCCTAATTTCGGGACGAAATTCCCTAAACAAGGGGAGGCTGTAACACCCCGTGTTTTCGAACGTCAAAGTTAAAGTCAAAGTCCAAGTCAACTTTGACTTTCTTTGACTGTAGATATTCGATTTTGTGTTTTAGTTGTATTATGTGGAGTAAGTGTTGTAATCAGCAAGAATCGAAGTAATCGAACGTGTTTTAAGGCGAATCGATCTACGACTGTGAATGACAGGAAGTAACAATGCGAAAAAGTTACCCTAATCAGTAATCAAACCGATCTAACAATCAATCAAACTTGAGACTCGAATTATTGAATTGTGGTATTGTTATACGTGTGTGTGTGCCTTATGTGTTACTTGTGTGTGCTTACTTTATGTTTGGTGTGGTATTCAAGTAAATCAATCGAAAATCGAATCGAAAGTCGAAAAGCAATCGAACTCAATCGAAACCGACATCGAAACGTGACTTATGGAAGATTGTATGTTAGATATAGTGGTTGGGATTAAAAGTAATTTGACTAGGAACTCGGTCGTATCCGTATCACCGTCCATCGAAATCGAAGCGTCAAAAATCGTCGCAAAATACTCGAAGTGCGTGGCGGATCGAACAGGAAACATCCTGATCGAACAGGCCAGCCGATCGGCTCGCATCTTGCCAGCCGATCGAGCAGCCCACTCGATCAGATCTCCCAGCCGATCGGCTGCCACTTTCCTCTTTTGGAAGCCTATAAATAGGGCTGTCACTATCATACTTTCCATTTTTGGAAAGCTCTGACCGAACCAGCTATCTTCTTCACCTTTTCTCAGATTTCTCTCAATCCCGGTAAGTTTTCACTCTAATTCTTGTACGTTCTTGATCATTACTTGATTCTACACCTTTCTATCTTTCAAAACTTGGATTCTAACCGTGAAATCACCAAGATCTAAGTGTTCTTGGGTGATGTCATCATGGTGTTCTTAAAGAACATCATGTTTTGGCCTCATTCCACTAGGATTAGCTTAGATCTAACCGATTTCCACATAAACAAGTTAAGATCCATCATAGATCTAAACATTTTCATGATGTGAAGGATTGAAAGAAGGATTTCTGACTTTCTTTCAACTCTTTTACACTCAATGCTTTCAAACCGATAGAAACGGAGCTTGAACCGGCTAACTAATCATTCAAATAGATTAAAAAGGTTCAAGATTCGGGTTCTATGAACACGGTTCACCGATTTCGGGTTAAACTCTAAACCGACATTCCGAACCGTTCAATCGGCCGGACTTGGGTGATTCCTATTCAAGCCAAGGGAACAGGTAGGAACGAAGGTTATCATAGTTCAACACGTTGTCAAGATACCTTGAAAGAATGACAAATAAACAAACAACCAAGTGTTAGACGAAAGGCCGACCAGGTCAGAAATGTTGGCCGAACGGCTAGGCTATTCGAACAGCCCAGCCGATCGGACATGCCAGCCGATCGACCGGGCCAGCCGATCGGTTAGCACATGGTCCCACACTTCCAAACTTTTGAAGTATAGTATTGACGAAGTAATGATCAATCGAATGGGTCACTCGAATGGGTCACTCGATGGGTAAACATTATTGTTCGGATCATGAGATACTATGCTTCAACGCTTAATCGTTTTCACAACTTGATCGTAGTAGGGAATGCCAGCAGATCGAATAGGCTATTCGATCGAGTGACATTCAGTTGAGGACTAATCCTGAAACTCCTAGCCGATCGAGTGAGCTAGCCGATCGAGTGAGCTAGCTGATCGAGCGATCGACCGACTTGAAAGGTAGGAACACTTCAGTGTTCTCAGATACTGCAACAAAAACTTCAAAAGTTCAAATCCTCTAACACAAACACACCAGAGGAAGAAACAATCCACTCGAATGGTCCACCCGATCGAGCCAACCGGCCGATCGAACAGGACTGTCCAATCGGATATACTAGCCGATCGAACAGGCCGTCCGATCCAACCTGCCGTTCGATCGACCAGCCCATTCGATCCATCCATACTTGTTTACTTTTCCGCGTTACTTATTGTTATGCTATCGAACTATTCAGGCTAATCTTACTATCAGCGCTCCCTTCAATCCACAATCAATCACTGTGAGTATACTCGACCCCTTTTTGCTTTTAGCACTTTTGGGTGTTACATACGTTACCTATCAAATCACAATCAAAGACAAACTATTTGAACGCTGACCATTTGCATGTGCTACCTGACTAAATGAATGCTGTTTATTATGTTTACACGTGGAATGTTATCTACCTGCCTTAGCAACATAGTACTATAGTTTGGACTCAGCACCCGTTCACACGGGGGTTGTTAAGGACAAATACTTGCATGGATTACGGTGGTAATCATGTATTGCGAACCGTCTCGGACGGTCAACCCGCAGTCGTTGGTATCGATGGTCCCATGTCAATAATTAACATGCATTGTTTTCCTCTGTGTACGTGCCTGGTTATGCATAAACTATTCGAACTCTATATGCTATTACTAAACTTGTGTGCTCACCTTTACATTTTATGTATTGACTTTATTTTAACGTATGTGACAGGTGTTTAAGGTGTTAGCTTGCTAGGAAAGCGAGGCAATAATAAAGCTTTAGAGCCCATCTAGCAGTTGTAGGTCGTAGCCTACCTAGGGGTCTCTAGAAGCGAATAAACTCTAGCCATGGAGCCGTTGGAGTTGTTCGATCAAGCATCTATGGCATTAGTTGTCTGTAGATCTTGTCCGGATGAGTCTTAATGACTCTGGGCAGTACTTTTAATCATTTGGTCTGTAATAAATTGAATCTGAGTTGTCGGAATAGTACTGTTTGTTTAGTTGTATTCTATGATAACTTTTTTATTTATTTGGGATACGGTATGGGACGTATCACTTAACTGAATTTGTAATAATAGTTGTTGTGGAAACTTCTGGACAATCTGTTTCGCTCAGTGCCGCGCCCCGATGATTCCGCCATCGGTTGGGGTGTGACAGTTGAAGTGGTTGAGGATGGTGATGGTGGCTTAGGATGGTGGTGGTGAACAGTGGTGGTGAACGGTGTTGGTGGTTTGAGATGATGGTGACGGTGGTTTAGGACGGTGGTGGTTGAAGTGGTTGAGGATGGTGACTATGGTTGTGTGTGTATACCCTGACATATATAGTATACACACACACACACACACACACACATATATATATATATATACATATATATATATATACATATATATATATATATATATATATTAAGAAAGTGCATTGTACAATATGGGTTAACATACACTGCGTACGCTGTGAAAATATAACCTGCGTGATTCATTTTATAACATGCATGATTAGGGTTTTTACCCCATACATCATTTCTGATTTTGTACAAGCGTGATTATGGGTTTCAACATGCGTGATTAGGGTTTTTGAGTTTCATAACGTGCGTAATTTCATCTCGTTCACATCGTACGTTAAGGAATATTATACGTTAACCAACCCCTAAATATATATTAGTATTAAATATAGTGGATATATTTTACAAATGATTTATACATATTATATAAATGATTAAAAAAGATAAAATGTAAAAAAAAAATGGTTTCGGATGAAATATATAAATATTTATAAATGAAAAAGTTGTTATTATAGTTTTATTATAATATATATAGGGGCAGGATTTAGGGAAAACGCCTAAAAGTGTGAAAATGGTGAGAACGTCCCTTATCCGTTGGATCAAAACAATCTATGGACTACATTGGCGCGGTGCCGTTTTCGTAAATAACATCAACTTTATTATTTGGACATGCTTCATTGAGGGTAAAAGGGTCTTTTTACTGCTCTAATTCAAAACGCCACACTAATGAGCAAAACGCCATTCAAAAATTACCGCCATAACCTACGTTCCATACACATCAGTCACTTCCAGATTAAACGACTAAAACACCATTGATACAAAACGCCAAGCTTTAGTGATAAAACGCGTTGCAGATTTAACTGCCAAATGGAACAAACAGTAACTAAAAGTTAATTATTAACATTTGTAGGGGTGTTCAAAAAACTCGTGGCTCGCAGCTCGCTCGAAACTCGCTCGAAAAAAGTTCGAAAAAAGCTTGGCTCGAAATTGGCTCGGTTGTAAACTAGCCAGCTCGGCTCAGCTCGGTTTGTAAACGAGCCGAGCTCAAGCTTGGCCTGGCTCGGCTCGTGAGCTCGTGAGCCAGCTCGATAAGGTTTACATCCTTCTTTTTTTTTGTCCCACATCGCTTAGAAGACAAAAACTGAGGTAGTATTTCCCCTATAAAAGAAGGTAAAGAAAATGTACAAAGTGAGTTAACTATTTATATTAGCATATTTAGCCATTTGGTTAAATTAAATTGCGTATATGGCCCTTAGTATATGAAAATATTCATTTTTAGGGCTTTTTATTTAGTAAATTTTGCGATTTTTTGTTAGTTCGATCTAGATCGAGCCGAGCCGAGCTAGCTCGAATTTTAATCGAGTCGAGCTCGAGCCTCAAATCCCAGCTCGATTTGAATTTCGAGCTCGAGCCGAGCCAGCTCAAATTCAGTTCGAGCCGAGCTCAAGCTGGGTCGAGCTCGGCTCGACTCGGCTCGTTTACAGCCCTAAACATTTGTTACGAAAAAAATCCCTCCTAAACTACGCGCCAAAAACATCATTATATAAACGACATTACTATCGCTTCAATCATCACTTCCATTGATCATACTAAAATGTCATCTTTGTCAAAACGCCAAATTCAAAAAAAAAAAAAAAAAGAATCTGAAAGGAAGAAAAATGGCAACCATCTTTTCATGGAGATACACCCTCAGAATCAGAAGATTCGTGAACTGTTTTGACAACAGAAGAAGAGTGTTTGTTAAAACAATCAAAGCCATTTTGAACATGGAAGAAGAAGTACAGAGGGGGATCCTATCACTTGGCGTCCCTCTTGATAACCACTGTGATAAAACACATACGATTATAAGAAGATTAACCAGAAAATTTGGACCAAACAAAGCAAATGCAAAAATGGACCCAGTCATCACATCATGGCGTTTTGATGAAGACACAGACATGGTCACCGTTATATGTGACACAGACATGGTCACCGTTATATGTGACAGTAGAGAGCAGGAAGACTACATGCTTGAAGACATCATGACCAAAAAGGGTCTTGGGTCCTGGAGGAGTTACACAACGCCACATGTTTGAACACAGACATGAACCTAAAATTGCCGTTGTTGCAGGACATGTTCAAATGGAGGCTTCAAAATCTTCAAGAACAAGAAGCCAATGAAAGTAAAATTGATGACTTGGATGAGAGACCGGAAGAACAATCCGAAGAAGAAGACGAGGGGAGTGAAACGAGGAGTTTTAATTTTTTTTTCTTTTGTGTATTTTTTTCTGTGTTTGTTATGTACTTTTCAAATAATAAAATACTATATTTCTCTCCTTAGTTACAAAACACCAAAATGCCACAAAAGCCATTAAATACAAAACGCCAAATAATAAAAAAACTATATTTTTTCTATGTAATTCTTTTGTGTTTTAGTTAGTGTATTGATGCGTGCCAGTGTGTATATGTTTAGATGTATATTTTAAGCCCTTTTTACACTTTTTAGCCATGTTTTAAATTTATAAAACACGATATTTACTAACACTAAACACACATATGGGCAAGTGCACCCATCGTGGACGTAGTATAGTGTTGGTAAGATACCGAGGTCGTCCAAGGACACAAGAGCTTTTAGTACCGGTTTATCCTCAACGTCTAATCAAATCACAATGTTAGAAAAAGACTTTTAAACTAAGAAAATAAAACTAACTAAAATGCTGAAAAATAAAATAAAAATAAAACAGATAGACAAGATGAATCACTTGGATCCGACTCGTGTGTAGTGTATCCTTTGATTATTTTCGCACTTTTGCACTTGTTTAAGAGATTATCTTAGTTATTGTAGTAGGCCCCTCTTTTGAAGGCGACGTTACCCTCAACCCAGTAGTTTGAGTCAGGAAGGATACAATCCTAAAGGGTCAGATTATTGAAAGATAATTAATTAAGTTATTAATGCATAATGTGGTAGGCCCCTCTTTTGAAGGCGACGTTACCCTCAGCTAAGTAGTCTGAGTCAGCAGGGATACAGTCCTAAGTAGCTGGGTTAAAGTTTTAATAGTAGTTTAACTTATGAGGGGATCAAAGAGTTTGGACCCCCGCCATCCAATACCTTTGGGTATTGAAGGAGATCCTACTAAATTTGACCTAGGTCCTTTGCAGGATCTATACACTGAACAATGGCAAGACTCTTACCAAATCGTTCCCTTAACCCCCGACCAGGTAGCCAACATACCTCTATATAGACCGTGGAGATATGAATGGTGAAAATATTTTATTTTATATAGACAGTAAAATAATGCCAAGACACCACGGACAAACGATAAGGAAGAATCACCTTCAACATAAGAAACTAGTAATTAAAGTCATTAATACAAAACCAATTAAAAAGTGCAAAAGATTAAAAATAAAAAGTATTACACTAAACACTTGTCTTCACCAAGTGATGTAAGAGACTTAGGCAAACATGGCCTTTGATTGTCAAGAACTCTTACGATCAATCTTGGATCCCGAGACGACTCACACACTCTATGATGGACAATGGATGATGGTGGTGGATGATGGTGTTGTGATGGTGGTGGGTGAAGTGTGAGAGAGGTGTTGTGCCAAGGGATGAGTTGCAAGAGCTCCAAGCACTCCTATTTATAGGCTGAACAGAAGCCTGGGCACGGCCCCGTGTCCGATGGGCATGGCCCCGTGTCCATCTGACTCTCTCTCTTCATTAATTGTAATTCGCAGTTACAATAAATGCGCCTGCAGGAAGTTGACCACGGCCCCGTGTACGCTGAGCACGACCCCGTAGTGGGCGATGGAAGCTTCTATAGGTTTGTCTTTTGTGCCAAGGCTGACCATGACCCCGTGTTCGCTGGGCACGCCCCGTGTTGAGCTGGACACTCCCCGTGTTGAGCTGGGCACAGCCCCATGCTCAGCTGGGCACAGCCCCATGCTCAGCTTTCTTCTTGTTTTTGCTTTGGGAGATGCTGTTGAGGAGTCGGGCATGCCACGTTTCTTCCTTTTCTTTATATTTATGTTGGATTTGGCTGTCTTTTTCCTTCTTTTGTTCGTTTAAGCTCTTTTAACCCTGAAAATACAAAAGGAAGACAAAAGCACACTTTTTCCAACATTAGTACTTAAAAAGGGGTAGTTTTATGCCATATTTGATGTAATTTATATGTTGCATTTTGTGCATATTAGTATTTTATCATCTTGGTCTACAAAACGCCAAACTTGAAAGATGGGACGTGTTTCAGCCTTAACAGATAAAGCCGAACAAAATAGTAAATACAAACAGTAACTGAAACGACTGATACTTTATTACTAACATTTATTATAATGAAATCCCGCCTAAACTGCGTGCCAAAACATCTTATAAAAACAAACGTCTCAGCACCTTCCATTAATCACACCCAAAAACAAACGCCATGTTTCCTATATACCACTCACTTTCAAATGCCAAAAAAAAGTTAAAAAAAAAACACAGATAGCAAACGTCGTTTCTTGGATATTCAGTATTCTACTACATGTAGTTTCACCGAATGGATTCTTAGGTGATTCTAATGGGCACGTTAGGACCCATGAAAACACTTTAAAACTTAGTCTCCAAACAAGTGTCTAGACGAGATATATATACTTTTATACTTAATTCCGAACCCAAACATTCCATAAACTCCAAACACCCAAACACCTTATTTTTCCTATTCTCATCAACTCGTCAATACATGGATAATCGGAAAGTTGTTGCAATATTGTGAGTATACTCGAACACCCTTTTTCATTTTATACTTTTGGGTGCAATATGTTTATGTTGGTGCATATTTCGTACGTCTGCCACTGTGCGAATAGCTAGATAGAGCGTGTGTTGAATATTGTATAGAATAGGAGAAAGTTGGACAGGTTTTGATATTGTAAAGGTCCATCCGGACGGATGACCATCCGGTCGGATGGCAATCCGATCGGATGGCAATCCGATCGGATGGCAATCCGATCGGATGGACACATAGTGTGAGTTGTCTATAAATAGGGGCTTAGGGTTCCCATTTGGACAAGCTTTTGGTTCCTAGAGGGGACATGCTGTCCAACTGGTTTCGTAGTGCTGTAAACGTTGAATAATCAATAGAGACCAGATTATAAGTGACTGATCGGTGTTGTATCTATCTTCTACTCCTTTCTTAGTCGTAATAAACGCAACGAACACGTTGTTTCGGGACCGAAGCTCCGTCAAACTCGCCGGATCCTGGAATCAGCAGTGGTATCAGAGCTACGGTACTGATTTAATCGATCTAACAGTTGGTTAAATCACCCAAAGCTCATCAATTGTTGGGATTGAACCCTACCAGAGGAACAGATAATGAAAGCCAAAACCGGATCACTACAGTGGATTAGTCATAAGCAGCTGCTACATTAAGCTTTCCCCTTGACAGTGACTCCAACATCTGATATGCTCCAAGTACTGCCTTATCAACAACTGCTAATCCTCAATCTATTGTTAAGCCAAAGCACTGATGAAGTTTAAAGGCTGAAGCTCAATCTACTGACGGAATCCAAGCACTGCTGAAGAATTAAAGCACTGCTCATTCAAGGTCTGATCATCCTTTGAAGAAAGCATTGTTGCTTAAACAACAGTGGTTGACTACATCAGTGGAATGAAGAATCAGTGTTTATACATCAGTGTTTAGAATTCAATCAGTGTCTGTATGGTCAGTTGTTATAGAACAGTAGATAGAGTTTGTTAGTTTGTTAGATGTCACTTTCATGGTGACGTCAGCTGAGATGCCTGAGTGGTTTGGTTTGCCTATAAATGGAGCAGTACTCTGTACTGTTACATTTGATTGATAGAGTGGGTTTTTCTCCTCTAGTCTAATCCTTTCATCATGTGCAATCAACCTTGGAGCATCAGGCTGAGAGGGAGTTTAATTTTTGTAAGCATGCTTTGTAATCTTTTGATTGACTTTGTTATCTTTCGACTAATATAAATCATGTGTTTATCAAATCTATTTCTCTCTCTGATTGCATTTACAAAGTTTGTTGTTCATTTCTGCTGCACTTAATGTTTAAATCATGCAAACAAGCACAATCATGACAGCCACTGGTCTCAACAATTGGTATCAGAGCTCGGACAGTCAAATTTGATCTAACAATCAATTTGACATAACAGTTCAACTCAAAATTCATTGATACTAAGGTTGTTTGTATTTTGTTGAAAAACAGAGTAACGAGTATGGACGTTCAAAGTTACTACTCATAAACTCTGTAAAACAACCAAGATGTCATAAGACACACAAATTTCACATAACAAGTGATATCATGCATAAAACACCTATAGTGCTCAGATCTGGAAATATGTCCGATAACTATGGTATAATTCCTTTGCATAATTGATTTCAAGTGTTAATATGAAGTTTGTGCTATTTCCATCATGTTGAATACTAAGGTATGAACCTCCTGTCAACAAAAACCTAGTTTCATTAAAACTATAGTGTTTTTGCTAAAAAGGATCAAATCAATTCTGTTAAGAACACATCGAGAAAATCAGATGAAAAATAGGTTAAATCATACGTGATGTGAGATTTGACATAAGTTTATGCAAAAATGTCCAAGTCTCTCCAAACATTGTTGTAAAATGATTCTGGTCTGGATATCTCCTCAATAAAACCTCCCAGTAAGTATTTTTGTACTTATGAATGAGAATGGTAAAAAGGGAAGAAGAAAATTAACAAAACTCAAAAGTGTGTTTATCTCAAAACTTTTGAAGTCAAAAGAAAGGAGTATAAATATAAAACACTTTAGAGTCCAAAGTTGGGTAAACAGTGGTCATCAAGCAATTTTGTGCATTCATTGATTCAAGGAAGTTCAGGTAACAATGGTATCACCAATGATGAAACTGATAAGAGGACTAGACAAATCTCCTCACATGTTTCCTCTTCTTGCAATCAATTAACAAGGAAATGGTCATGCAAAATAGTCATTTCAAATCATTGACCATTTTCTTAAAACTTGAGACTGATATGACTATGAGTTTTAATTGGAAAATATACCAGAACTCCTTTTGATGATTGTTTTCAGAATAACCTTTAATTATTTTTGAAAAGGTTTTTCTCAATAAAACAGGATATATTATTCTTTATTTTTTAGAATAATATATTTTGTATTTTTACTTGTTTTTTATTGTAAAAATATCAATCTCCTGTCAGGATATAGAACCTCTATTTTTGTAGGTGATATTATCCTTAAAAACTGATCAAAAGGAAAAGGTACTAGTACCAAGGTCATATCAACCTCAAGTTTGTTTTGTCACAGACTAAAAATTGGTTGCTAACAGATTTTAAACTACTGAGATACTCATGTTCTAATTCAAATAATTAGACACAAAATGAGTAGCCTTAGTAAAAAGAATTTCATCATCTGGGATACTAAACCACTGTCAGGAATTTATAAAAGTTTCAAATCTTGTAGGAAACATGTGGTAAAACCTTGAACATAAATCCCTGAAAAACTGCTGACAAATTAAACTTGATAAGTTGCATCTAAAATGTAATTTGTTAAGTATAGCATTTCAGCAGATTGACAGGTGTTGGACATGATATTATGTTTACACAAGACAAAATCAATTTCCACATCTAAACAAGCAGATGCTCAAATTTTAATTGTCAAAAGTTCAAACACTGTTGCACTAACAGTTGCTGAGCTAATGGTCTTTCATTTTCTTACCACTGTCTTTCCCTTAACTACTGTTGTGCCCAAACATCTGCTTTCTAAAGTCTGTCCACTGCTAAAAGACAACCCCTGCTCTCTCATATTCTTGATAAGCACTGTTGTTCAAAATCAGTGCTCTATCCACTGATATGCTATCCACTGGTAGTAAAAATCACCCACTGTTTCATTTGTTACCGTTGTATCTACTGAAGGTTGATCCATCAGTGGCTCTCAAAACAATTGTCCTCCATTATTTAATCTTTCATCTGGGGTTGACATGTGTTCAGTTTTTAGCCATCAGATCGTTGTAACCGTTGCCACATCAGCATTCACTTTTTCCCTAAATAAAACCCTAACCAAAACCCCAAACAGGGCTTCACTGTCAAATTGAATTCCAAAAATTCTCTTCTCAAAGCAGTTTCCCACTCTTCATTCCAAAATCATTCTTCGATCTTCTTCATCAAAATGACGAAATCAAAATCGAAATCGAAATCAAAATCAAAATCATCTTCTTCCACTGTTTCCAAAGACGCCACTCAAATGGCCGCTGAACCCATCGAAATACCATACAAAGCCCCTCACAACTACTTGGGTCTACTCACAAAACCCACTACCACCAACACGTTCGACTCCATCATCGAAACCCTATCTGCATCAAAGTACAAAACTTTGCTAACAACAGATGCTCCCATTTACCAACAAACCCAGAGAGAGTTCTGGAAAAATGCCATTCTTTAAAAAAAAAGATGACATCGTCATAGCCATTAACTCCTCTATACAGGGTAAAGCAATTCAAATTACTCCACAATCCATTTCGGAAGTCTTTAAACTCGATGATCAGAAAGGTAAAACTTTATGCAGAACAACGAAAAAGAGATACCTTACAAAAAGGATATTTCCCTTCTGCACCAAGGTTTCTATTTCACACTCTTTTGATGTGTGTTTCAAATAAAACAACTGCTTTTAACGAAATACCATTGAAGATCCAATGTCTGGGATATGCTATTCTAAATAATAAAAATTATAATTACTCCCAGGAGATCTTTAATGACTTGGTAAAAAATGTTGATAGCAAATCATTTTTGCTTTTTCCAAGGTTTTTAAGTTACTATTTTGAACAAAAATGTAGGACCGGTTTTGATGCCGTTCGATTGCGTAACGAACGTTCGACGTGCGGAATCCGTGAACGTGCGTGACCGAACACACAATAACGTACTAGAACCGTGATTTTATTGATGAAGATGACGTGTACAAGCAAAAATCAGGTGGAGAGTATACTTTCTCTCTCTAGACTTGAATCACTAAATCACCAAATGGAGCAAAAGTCTTCTAACTTATCTCATAACTATCCTATTTAAAGGTCAAGGCTTTAATGAAACTTTACATTAATTACAAGATTGCCACCTTGCCTTTTAACTAGATATGACACTATAAAGACTTGATTTCTTCGGTTTCTCGCTACGGCTCGGATTGACGAAGGCGATAGACATTTATGCACTAACAATCTCCCCCTTGGATATTGCCGCAGTCAATCTCGTAGCGTCTTGTCTTTCTCTTTCTTGAACAGAATCCCCGTGGATCTGTCTTCGAGCTTCCGTTGCTCCCCCTTTCGGTAGTCTCTTTCTTCAGGCTCCCCCTTTTGTTAAGCTTCCGTGCTTTTGGGATCGACGCCTGGCTTTCCGTAGCAACAGAATCAGAGACCTACACATCTCAAACACACAATTATAACAAACAATATTGTGATTCAACTAAATGAATCAACTAAACATTTGAGGATCTTTCACATTTAAAATTTAACAAAATTTGAAACATTCCAAATTCTGATTCAACATTTCAAACCAATTAACCAATCCAACTGTTCATCTTGTTTAGCCTTTGAGATTTTGAATATCAGCTTTTCACCATCAGTTGTCGAAAATCTTTTTGGATTTTTCATACTATGAAACATAAATGCAATAGCAGAAATTAAATGCAGAAATGAAATATGTACAAACATATTTTTGTGAGTTTGTGCAAGAGGATCATATCAGTTTTTGAGACATATCACCAACACCGTTAAGCTTTTAAACATTTCAAGTTTTAAACAATTTACCTAGATTGTCAGTATATTGATCCACTTTAAATTTTCATACAAATTTCAATTGATTCGAGATACGATATTAGTGTTTTAGAAACTTGAACTTAAATGTGTATCACTCCACTTGAATATACTCCCGAATCCAGATCCCAATGTTCAGTCTTACAGGTGAGTATACAACAGCTGATATCTTTTAAGGGGTAAATTGCGAGGGCCGTGAGAGCTCAGGTCGATACTTCCATATACGCAGAGAGATGACGACTTCGACTTAAAGGTGGGTCCCCTTTAGAGGATCTTTTGTTACAACAGCAGTGACTATCAATTTTATTGTTTTATCAACTTGCTGAGGGCTGCGCTTATATTTCAAAGCATTTTGCAGAAAGTATTATTCGGGGACTAGGTCAGTATTTCCATACAGCAGAAGTCCCGGAATAATACCCTAGATATCATTGAGTATAAAGACCTACTATCTCAGAAAGAGGGATCTTTCAAACAAGATTTCGGGGGTTACCCATATATCCAAGAATAGTTACCCACGAATTAAGCAAGTTTGAATTTAGGTTTATATCTCATTTCAATTTACTAAGTGTGCAAAAATCTACCGACACATCCGTAGTAAGATTGTTTATCACTTTTAAACATTACATATCTTTAGCGTGTTGTGATAGACCACTGATGTACTATCATTTCCTCTTTTATGCAACAAAAACTCATTTTGATTTTTCAATGTTTTTGACATTTTCAAATTTTCTAATTTTTTAAAAATTTTTCTCCCCCTAAAATCAAAATATGTTTCAATTTTGATTTTCTGAGAAAAATTGAAACAAACTGTACAAACTTGACAACTTGATGAGAATCACTTCAATTCTCCATCCACCTGGCGTAAACAATCAGAACTCCCCCTGACAACAAACTATTTTCCCATTATGATTTCAAAACACTTAAGTTTGTTTTAATCAAAATGGTTTTTCCGGAAAATTAATTTTGTGTGTCATTTCATAAACTAGGGGTTTCATCACCTTGTTCTTCAAATTACCACTTGTAGGAAAGATGAATCAAGTACAACTTAATGTCCTTAACTTATCTTTTGAAAGTCGAAATATCACCGAAGTGAAATTCTCAAGAAATGTGCTGATTCATGTTCCACGCTTACCAACCTGGGAACTCCGGCAAGTCAGGTTTTTCTATTTGAATAGTTTCACCAAACCTGACTGTCCTTGGGTGATTTTGAATTCTTGTTCAACAATGGTGGAAAGTTTGCATCATCCATTGTTAAACCAGAATTCTCTACTTTTACCTCAACTAATGGCTCCTCTGGCTTTGACGAACCAGAATCATTGCCTGCACATGGCTTGTCTGACTTTGACCTGTCAGATTCATCGCCTGAAGGTGGCTTGTCTGACTTTGACTTGTCAGATTCATCGCCGACCATTTTCTTCTTCTTCTTTTCTTCTTTCGTCCTCGGATTTGTATCCGATGAATTCGTCTTGCTTGACTTTGCAGTCGAGGGAGTTGATTCATCAGAACTCTTATTCGATCTGTCCCGAGAACCCGAGGATGAAATCTTTTCAAGATACTCTCTGGCCTTCTTCCTCTTCTTTCGCAGTTTGTCTTTTTACCCTTGAGAAAGCTTCACTTTCTTTTCTTGAACTTTAGGTTCTTGAACCTTCTGTTCTTTGACTTTCTGTTCTGAAACTTTCAGTTCCTTGGGCTTTTCTTTGACTTTGACTGACTTCATCACCCTTTTCTGAGATACAACCCTCGATCTTTCATTTGATCTCATTGGGCAATCTCTGGCAATGTGGCCTTTGATTTGACAGTTATAGCATATTCTTGATTCAAACCTCCAATTTTGGCAGTTAACAGCAATGTGTCCTTGATAGCCGCATCTGTAACACACTCTGTTATCGTACCAATCACCATTTTCAACCCAAACGCTCAGGTCAAAGCATTGTTTGGCTTGGTGATACTCCTTTCTCCTCTTGATTGCTGGATTTGACTTTTGAGCACTGTGGTCCGATCTGCACCACTTATTACCAACAACTTTTGAGTTTTCATTTTTCAATTTTTGTGGTTTTTGATTGCGATTGGATGATTGATCTGATGAGCTTTTATTTTTGTTTTGAACATTTTTCGGCTTTTTAACAATTTGTTTTTGTTCTACAATCTTCTTAACAGGTTTTTGCTTTGAGCATTCACCTATTTCAGTAGATTGCAAAACAGTATTTTTGAATTTTTCTTTTAATTCTAAAAATATTTTTCTTTTCTCAGTTTTCTCATTTTCATCATCAGATTTCTCATCACAATCTTCAACTACGACTTTGTCATAGTTTGTGACATCGTCACTTATTGGAACAGAATTGGTCGGTTTTGGACATGGAATATTCAAATACTCTGAAGAAGTCACAAAACCTTTCAATTTCGTTTCAAGCTCGTTGATTTTCTTTCGAGCTTGCTCACCTTCTTTTTCAAGTTGAATAATCTTCTGAAGATGAGAATTTATCATTTTTTGCTTTTCGATGTTGTTTTAGCTAAACACATCTCTCCCATCTTCAAGAATTTTTATTTGATTTTGAAATTCTTTTTTCATTTTTAATTTTTCATTTTCTAAATTTTGTTTTTGATTTTTCAAAACATTTTCTGATTTTTTAAGATTTTCATTTTCTAATGACAAACTCTTTAAATCCCTCAAGAGTTTGGCATTTTCAGATTTCAGATTTTCACAATTTAAGCACTTTCCGATCATCTTTTCAGCTTCAGCTTTCGTCTCCACCTTGATAGCTGAAATTTCTTTAACCTGCTCCTCTACCTCTCGAAAAATCTCCTCAGATTTGACTTTTACTTCATCAGTTGCCGATTTCTGATTCTTTTCTCCTGAATCAGACTTCAATTTTCTAATCTTTTGGAATTCAATTTCTTGAATTTGAATCTTCTCAACGAACGCACTCAAATTGAAAAATTCATAGTTTGAATTGTTCTTCAACATCATCAAGTAAGTACTCCACTCATCATACAGCAATGTGTTTGCCAATTTGTCTTTCAATTCCTCATTGGTCTTGGTTATCTTCAATCTCTCCATCTCTAAATATAACTTGACATACATTTCGATCAACTCATCAGTTGATTCTCCCTTGATACCTGTAAAATTATCAAATTTGTTCCGTGCAATATAAATTTCAGAATCCATCTTTGGTATTGAAAAATACACAACAACAAATTTTCAAACAATTCAAAATTTCACACAAACAAATGATTATCCGATTGAGTATCAAAAATTAGGCAACAACAGATCGAGTGGAGATTCTCTCGGGTGAGTATCCGATGCTCAACAAATCACCTTGAATTACCTGACAAATGAGCGAACCATACTGACTAATAAGCGGACCTCACTGGATATGACACTATGAGCGAACCACACAAGCGAAACTACAGAAAATCTTCGATTACTCCTAATCGGCTAGGAATTTTGAACTGAAACTTGGTAGGGTTATAGATCAAAGATTTTCGTACAACATATCAAAAATTCAGCCGATTCGGACCGTAAAAACCCGTTCAATTTGACGTTTTTCAGTAAAAAACGTGAAAAATAGGTAGAAGATGAAGAAATGATGAAATTCGGATCTGAAATCGCTGAAATCTGGTACGAATCAATGTGTTTGATCGTGCAATCGAGCTCCTAGCTCTGATACCACTTGTAGGACCGGTTTTGACGCCGTTCGATTGCATAACGAACTTTCGACGTGCGGAATCCGTGAACGTGCGTGACCGAACACACAATAACGTACTAGAACCGTGATTTTATTGATGAAGATGACGTGTACAAGCAAAAATCACGTCGAGAGTATACTTTCTCTCTCTAGACTTTCTCTCTCTAGACTTGAATCACTAAATCACCAAATGGAGCAAAAGTCTTCTAACTTATGTCATAACTATCCTATTTAAAGGTCAAGGCTTTAATGAAACTTTACATTAATTACAAGATTGCCACCTTGCCTTTTAACTAGATATGACACTATAAAGACTTGATTTCTTCGGTTTCTCGCTACGGCTCGGATTGACGAAGGCGATAGACATTTATGCACTAACAAAGAATTTGGAAAAGAAGATAAAAATTTGCTCAAACAAGGTACTTATTTTCAAATAAATGGTTTAACACCTGAGACATTCTCAAGAATGTTAACACATTTGAAAAAAAAAGCAGAGGTGCCTGAAAAGAATTTAACAGGTACAATTGCTCCTCAGGTATCTGTTGTTGAGCCCACTGCTCTAGGTGATCATAGCAGCACAACCACTGCTTTGAAACCCACACCTGCCATTACCAAAAAGACCAAAAAGAAAACATCCAGAAAGCCCCCCAAACCCAAAACAAAGGCACCTCTGGAAGATGAGATCCCAGAGCCACTACCGGTGACAACACAAATGTCACCAATAACCACTGCTGCTACTTCCTCACAGCAGATGGAAGAAAGATCTCCACCCTTGCCTCAAACTCCTCCTGCATCCTCACAAAAGGACCAGGTTGTAAACACAGGGACCCCACATTATGAAGCTCTGGACCCACTCGAATCCATTTTCCTCAGTCCTGATCCCAAGGACATGTCTCTTTCAACGCCCTTATCTTCACCCCTCACATTACCACAATCCATGCTACCTTTGTTGCATGCAGTTGATATAGCTCAGATACAAACCAGTTCCTCTCAATCACCTATCACCGAGAGTATACTCCCACAAGTGACTGCGTCTGATGTTTATACCTCTGTTATCCCAGCAACAGCTGAGGAGGTTACACTGCAGGAGTTACAAGTAACTCCTATCAGTAGTTCAAGTGAAGCAGCCACTACAAATGTTGAACCCACTAGTTTACATTTGGACAGTGGTTACATTCATAAGACTTCCTTGAAGGCAATTTCTTCAATAGCACTTCTGAGAACCACTAGTGAGTTGGTTATGCCCACCGGTACCTTCAAAAGGTTATCAAGTGCTGAAGGAAGAAGTCCCCAGTACCAAGAACAAGGGGCATTAATGAATGACTTTTGGGATTCAGTTCCTAAGTCACACATTGGTACAACCACTGCTGGTGGGGAATCAGATGATCCCATTAACTTGGGTGATGATTTAAAATATCAGGAATTGATGGGCAGAGTTGAAAATCTTGAAACTTCAGTTGCTAAAATAAAGGATATGGTGCAACAGCTGTTAAAAGCACAAAAAGCACAATCCACTGCTGTTCCAGCTCAGGTACCTGCACAACCTGCACCTGCTGCAAATGAGCTTTGGAATGTATTCTAACCCTTGCTTGAAAAACAAAAACAAATGGCTGATCAGCAGCATGCAATACATGTACAAATGCTGACAAACATGGTGGAGTCAAGGTTTAAAGATACTCAGTCAGACATTAAAGCTATCAAGGCACACATCCAAAGTACCACTGGAAAAGTTCCTCCCACTGTCCTTTTCATGAATGAACCCTTTCCAGATTATACCAAAAAGGGGGAGAAGATCAAGTGGAAGAAAAAGGGAATTGAAGATGGTATCTATATTGAACCTAAAAAAGATACCCAAACCAAAGCTGTTGTATCAACACACACCACATCACCACACACCACCACAACCACTGCCCTACCACCATCATCATCTATGATCACATCACCACTACCAAAACAAAACTCACCACCAAAAACAGCCACCCCATCATCTCCTCCTGCCAAAAAGCAGAAGACAACAGATGTTACAACATCTGTTGTAATGACAACAGTGGTTGAAACACCAGTTGTTTCAACACCTGTTAGTCAGATACTTTCCACCACTCAAACCACTGCCATTTCAACACCTGCTCAAAAGCAGAAGACATCTACTAACACATCAGTAGTTGTAATGACAACAGAGGTTGAAACACTAGTTGTTCCAACAGCTGTCAGTCAACCATCCACCACTACTCTCAATATTTCCACATCACAACCAAAATTCCCTTCTCCAAAAAGGCTTTACACCAGAAAAAGGAAAACTACTCAGGCAAATGAGGACAAATATGATCCTATTACTGCAAAATATCCACTGGAACTGGAAGCTATAAAAAATGAGATGAGATAATTCTACACCGACGATGATCCTTCAAATACAAGATTTCCTTCTCTCATAGGCTTCATAGTCCCAGAAAATATGGATGAATATCTCAAGCTCAAAGCAAGGCAGGCTAAGATAAGAGCCAAAATTGAATGTGAAGGTCAAAGTGACGAAGCCATTTCTGAAAAATTGGATTTCTAGCTCACTAAAGTTAAGCAGATGGAAGACTATGCACAAGATCTGAGCAAAGAAAAGGCAGATTTACGAAAAGAAATGAGAAAAGAATATCTTGCATACATCATGAAAGAAAAATTCTATCCTGCTGAAGAAAAACAATTTGAAGAATGGCCAATAGTTGCTTTAAAGCATGAGGCAAACAGAATTGAAAGGATTAAAAATGATCCAAGAAAGAAGAAGACAGCTCCAAATTGAAACAAATACAAAAAGCTCATTGCTGACCTTACATCTGAGTACAAAAGAAAGAAGCAGGAGCTGGTGGATGCTAAGGTAGATACTGCTGAAGCCATAGCAAAATGGACCAAGCAGTATACCAATGAGGCTTATGAAAGGCTTAAGAAAAGGAGGATAACAGTCTCAGACACTCCAAAGAAGCCTGACTACAAAAAGCTAGAACAGCAGATTAGTGCTCTTAAACCACTGATCACATCAGCAGATAACCCTATCCTTATGATAAACCAAGAAAAAGGGAAACTGTTGACCAGTGCAGATGAAAAGGAAAAGGAAGATGAATACTTTGAAGAAGCCATCAAGAAAATGGCCTTAGATAAAGACAGATCAGCAAAGCTTCAAGACCTTGCCAAAAAGGTTCTGAACAAACCATCGTCACCAAATAACTCAGCAGAAATATCAGACATTGAGCCAGATCAACAAAAGAGACAAGAGCAGATTGAAAAAGTGACTGCAGAAGATATAGCTGCATCAAATGATGTCATCGAAATGGCCTTCAAACAAATGTCTGCTGAAAGTTCACAACTTTTCTCAAGGCCAATATCTCCAATCTCATCAGTGAATAAATCTCTCCCAAGAAACCCATTGGATTCAAAAATACTAAAGTGGATGTCTGATCAAAAGACCCATGTATTGACCTTGCTCAGATCCAATGGTGAAGTGAAATACATATCAAGGAGACAAGCACTAAGCCTTGGTGTTGAAGATCTACAAGATCTCCTTAAACTTTCACTATGCAGGGATGAAGAGGACTCAAGTTCCAAGGACTTTGAAGCAGATTTTAAAAGATAAGTAAGGGAACTTTTGATGAGAAATAAAAATCCAGAATAATGAAGGGTTTTGGCATTATCTGTTCCAGGGGGAGATTGTTGGGATTGAAGCCTACCAGAGGAACAGATAATGAAACCCAAAACCGGATCACTACAGTGGATTAGTCATAAGCAGCTGTCTACATTAAGCTTTCCCCTTGACAGTGACTCCAACATCTGATATGCTCCAAGTATTGCCTTATCAACAACTGCTGATCCTCAATCTACTGTTAAGCGAAAGCACTGATGAAGTTTAAAGGCTGAAGGTCAATCTACTGATGGAATCCAAGCACTGCTGAAGAATTAAAGCACTGCTCAATCAAGGTCTGATCATCCTTTGAAGAAAGCACTGTTGCTCAAACAACAGTGGTTGACTACATTAGTGGAATGGAGAATCAGTGTTTATACATCAGTGTTTAGAATGCAATCAGTGTCTGTATGGTCAGTTGTTATAGAACAGTAAATAGAGTTTGTTAGTTTGTTAGATGTCACTTTCATGGTGACGTCAGCTGAGATGCCTCAGTGGTTTGGTTTGCCTATAAATGGAGCAGTACTCTGTACTGTTACATTTGATTGACAGAGTGGGTTTTTCTCCTCTAGTCTAATCCTTTCATCTTGTGTAATCAACCTTGGAGCATCAGGCTGAGGGGGAGTTTAATTTTTGTAAGCATGCTTTGTAATCTTTTGATTGACTTTGTAATCTTTCGACGAATGCAAATCATGTGTTTATCAAATCTATTTCTCTCTTTGATTGTGTTTACAAAGTTTGATGTTCATTTCCGCTGCACTTAATGTTTAAATCATGCAAACAAGCACAATCATGACAGCCTCTAGTCTCAACATCAATTTTGGGTTAAATGGGAGTTTTGACGTGAAACAGAGAAAATCATCAAAATAAAGGTCAATTCACGGATGGATTTTGGAATTGAAGACATCATTCTGTTCGGAATTGTATAGCGCACAATCTTGTGAAGTTTCATCATGAAATTCACAAAAATAAAGATTCTGGATCGAAAAAACGTGATTTGGAGTGTTCTTGAGCTGTTAGAACATTTTCAATCCGATGGCAATCAGTTCGGATGACCATCCGATCGGATGAGCATCCGATCCATATCACTATCTTGCTTGAACGCGTATTGAATATCAAGCTGTTTTTAATCGAACGACAATCCAATCGGATGGCAATCGGATCGGATGAACATCCGATCCAAAAACACATGTTTACCCACTTTGTCCTTCGATTGAATGACAATCCGATCGGATGGCAATCCGATCAGATGATCATCCAATCCATGCCATTCGACCAGATGATCAAATGCCTAAAAAAGGCATTTTTTGAATGCAACGACGAGGAGAGTTTGCAGAAAAAAATTGGTGATTGACAATTTTTTCGAGTTTTTAACGAACAAGCTCGGTTGTTCGGGGACACCGTTTGGGGCTTCAGTGTACAGATTTGATGATGCGATCACGGATTGTGAAAATTAGTGGGGTAGTCATGATACTGGTGCAGAAATTTTATCTTTCGGGGTATCTGACTATTTATGGGCCAAAACGTATAATCCGCAAAGACGAAAAATTGACAATTGTGGCGAACATTGTGATATTCTAGTTTGGTCAAGTTTTTTGGAGAAGAGAATTGAAAACTGAATTCAGTTTGAGGGGGAATTCGGGGATAAAGACGTCAGAATTTGCAGAAATGAGGGGGAATAAAAATTTCACTGTCGTATGTTGAAATTCCGGCATTTTTTAAAATTCGTGACACTGCAACTGTATTCGGGTAGTTTCGACTTCCAATTGTCAGGGGGAATGTGAATCTGATCGAGGGTGTAAGCTTCCAAGATCAAGATGATCCGAGGTGTTGATATCTGATCGTGGACGAAAGCATCAGAGATCTGAGAGTGAGCGTGGATGATAGCTTTTGAGATCTAGATTATCCGAGGAGATGAATCTGATTGTGGACGAATGCTTCGAAGATCGGATTACATTCCCGATGATTTGTTTTTCCGATGAAGATTTTCTGATTGTGGAGAATACTATTTATACGGACCTGACATTCTTACGGTGCATTAACGTGGATCACGGTAAACGGGATATCATATCTTCAGGGGGAATCACGGATTTGAATTTAACCAGTGGGGTATTTGAAGTTTCTATCAATTGCCGGTTAAGTTTTTGTACATTCTTAGATCGAGCAGGCGGAATGCGAAGATCGTGGTGCTAACTTGTGATATCAAAAACTGAGCTCGGATGTGGTTAAAGTTGAAACAAAGGATACTGCATTGACTAGTTTCAAGTTGGTGATTGTTCGTGAAGGTTGCAGTTTAGCAAATCAGAGGAGAGTCGTAAACAGTGCAAAAGACCTGAAGATTCATTCTGGGGGAATTCGTGCTTTACTTTGGCAAAAGCAAACCCGAATCATCAATCGAGGGGGAATTTGGATAGTCAGATTTCAAGATACCTGATTGAAGTTGCAGAAAAGTTGAAGATTACAGAATATTTAAACACGGCTCAAGGTTCTCAAAGTTTTAAAGACGATTCGACAGTGACATCCGAGGGGGAATCTGTTGATGCATATTTCGTACGTCTGCCACTATGCGAATAGCTAGATAGAGCATGTGTTGAATATTGTATAGAATAGGAGAAAGTTGGACATGTTTTGATATTGTAAAGGTCCATCCGGACGGATGACCATTTGGTCGGATGGACACATAGTGTGAGTTGTCTATAAATAGGGGCTTAGGGTTCCCATTTGGACAAGCTTTTGGTTCCCAAAGGGGACATGCTGTCCAACTGATCTCGTGGTGCTGTAAACGTTGAATAATCAATAGAGACCAGATTATAAGTGACTGGTCGATGTCGTATCTATCTTCTACTCCTTTCTTAGTCGTAATAAATGCACCGAACACGTCGTTTCGGGACCGAAGCTCCGTCAAACTCGCCGGATCCTGGAATCAGCAATTTACTTATTCAACTTACACAATCGCTTATACTTTTATGCAAACACACAAACAATCCAATATATGCATACTAATATGTTACACTTGTTTCATGTTTCTTGGTGATTCTTATGTGATAAACTTGTCATTAACTTCGTACGAGCCTCCCTTTAACATGTATAACGCTATAGGAGTAACACACTACCTGTGAACGTGAGGTCATGTTAAGTTATTCATTCATTTATACTTGCGGTAATCAGAGGGTTGACTTGTTATTCGCATGCCAGTTTTACGTTAATCTTGATAACTAGGTGTGTCATGTGGATTTGTTTCAATCATTTTTATACGTATGCGATGTATCAAATTTGTTTACTCGCCAATACTTTGTATTGAACTATGCTTTTAAACATGTTGCAGGTTGTTGTTGTTATTGATGTTGATGCATATGGAATCTAGTAGGATTTGCTTAGATACATACTTAGACTATTAATGATGTCATTGTATTTTGATCCTTTAAATTTGTTGTATTTCGTTCATCAATTGTTGTACTTTGAATTTTCCATGTATTGTATTAGACAACTATTATCAATGAAATGAAACTTGTTTATTAAATACTTGGCACAATTAGCGTTATGAAGTCTCGAGCAATCTCGTTCGTCTCATTCCGATGTTTCCGCCATCGGTTGGGGTGTGACAAAAACATAATTAGTGACAAACTCCACATGAGTGTTATATAGATTGAATCGATCCCGGTTCTTTTGATATAACCGTTCAGCGGGAGAAAGAGAGTTAGTCATATATTCATGACAGACATCCACGGAATCAAACCAAGAGCCCCGCAACATGTTCTAATAAAAAAACATGAGGCAGGCGGTCATAGTTTAGGTTATATTCGGAGTAATACTTTTCAACTGTAACAAAACTCTTACTAGCTTCTCAACAAACCATGTGAGGATCGCGACCCTCGCTACCGCCCCTGTACGGCGCACGTCGTCTACACAATGGTTGATTTGGGGTCCACTCCTCATCATCGTCATCATCTCCCCACTACTCCAAATTCCTCTCCTGTAGTTGTGCAACCTCAAACCTGGGAGGTCCAGCAGCCATCTTCTCCGCACTTGGTGGCTCCGCAATAACAGGTCATGCGGTCCCCTCCATTACCTTCTTCCCCTTATCCTATGAAAGGGGGTGCGAGAAGATGGGAGATGAAGCAACACAAAACCTTCATGCGAATGAAGAAGTGGCACATCAATCACAAGTTGTGACATAGGAGGCTTGGGGCATTTGATGGTAATCTTGGGCTTCCACCAACCTTCCCACTGCCTTAACCTACAACAACCGTCAGAGCAATCTCAATTACAACAAATAAAACCCAGAGTTAAGCAAATAAGAAACAACTCACACATACTTGGAGGGGTCTTTTTAGATGGATCAGCAAGCTTGATCCAACGACACTCTCTGATAAAGTAGTTTCTTTTGTTTGTTTCACAAGTCTTCTTTTCTTGGCATCACACGTCGTCTAGGCATCTTCATCCAACCTTCTCTTGGCTGCTTCAAAGTCATTTTTTTCTGCGTGTGGATGTGCGCAAGGGTGGAATACTGCCAAACGTCGTGCCTCCCTCGAACCCTTGGCTCCGCTTACGCCAGCATCAGCACCTGCATCAAAGCCAAGAAGCATGTCAGATGCCATGGTATTGTCATCGTTGCTTTTCTTCTTTTCCCGGATCTTACCAAAAAAAGGCTTCAGACTAACATCTTTATGGGAACCACTACTCATGCCCGAAGGCTGCACCAAAGTTTTTTCTCTTTTATTATCACTACCATGGCCATTGGATTTCACCACATGACCCCTACTAGAGGTGTACGAAAAACCGGTTTTAGGACCGAAACCCGAAAAAAAACCAAAAACGGTTTTTTTAACTGGTTTTTAAAAACTGGTTCCAACCCGAACCGAACCATCGGTTAGTATACTGGTTAGGGATCTTTAACTTCGAAACTGGTTCAAACCGGTTAAAAATAGTTTTTTTGGCAAAAACCGATTATAAACTAAACCGGACCGGTTATACCAGTTTGGGTTCCCATCGTGAAAATCCGATTAAAAAACCAAACCGTTTTTTAAACTAGTTTTTTCCACACAAAAATAACCGGTTCGGTTAAAAACCGGAGCGTTAGAAAAACGATTTGTACACCTCTAACCACTAGTGGAGCCAAATCCACCACATGCATAACTCATACGGTAGGAATGAATAAGTTACTCACTAGATGACACAACGGATTCTTCACTCCAAAGGGTCAAAATTTCTTCACCCGTAGAATTCACAACAATCGAGGTTTAACAAGTAGGACCGGATGTGCACAAGTAATGGTAGCAGGTTGCACCACCAAACTCTCACGGGTGGGATGAAGAAACAAATCATCAATAGTCTCTTACCAAGGTGCTTCACTAACAACTTCTGACCAATGTTTTAAAAAAAAAACCAATTTTTATATCGAATCGGGTCCGGCGTCCAACCAGTTTTACTGGGTTGGCCGGGCTATAGTTCCATAAAAATATAATTTCAACTCAAAAAATAATCTAAAACTACATAATTCCATAATTAAAAAACAATTTTTCAACAAAGTTTCTTTATATAAAGGTCTACAATAGGTTTATGGTATTGGAATGTTGAATTCATTAAGTTCACATGTTTAAAAGACGACATTAAATATCATTGTCATCCTCATTGTGATGATTTGATAATGACTGAATATTTCATATATTATTGTACAATGTTTAGAACCAATTTATAGAGAATATACAAGAGGAGCAATGACTATCCATTTAATGTACGGGAGAGATTTGAGCAAGTAAATAAGGAAAAATATTAAGTAGCATAATTTGTTCCTTGAGATTAGTGTAACAGCTTTGACTATATCAATTGAGATCTATACTCCTTATATGCCCCCGCAAGGTGGAGGATCCGTCGGATACGCCAATCTTGGATCGATTACGAATAAATGGTGCTCTCGTTAATGGTTTGGTGAGCATGTCTGCTAGTTGATCTTGAGAGCTAATATGAAGAACCCGTAACTGTCCAACCGCAATTTGTTCTCTAACAAAGTGATAATCAAGTGCTTTTATGTTTCATCTGTGAATGATATACGGGATTGGTGCAAAGATAGGTAGCACCGGAGTTGTCACAAAACAAGATTGGAGTCGCCGTTGGAGTAAACTCGAGTTAATGCAATAAATTCTTAGTCCATGTGATTTCCGATGCCGCGTTTGGCAGAGCTTTATATTCTTCTTCGGTTAAGGAGCATGAAACCGACTTTTGACGAGTAGACTTCCATGAAATAATGTTAGTGCCTAGGTAAAGCATGTAGGCAGTGGTAGACCGACCAACATCATGTACACCGCCCCAATCTGAATCTGAGAAAGCAAAGAAATCGAGCGCATAATTTCGGTTTAGAAAAAGGCCATGATGAACGGTGCCTTTAAGATAACGAAGGACATGTTTGAGGGCTTGCCAATGTGTTTGGCATGGGTGGTGCATAAATTAGGAGAGTTTGTTAATGGCGAAAGAAATATCCAGGCGAGTAAATGCTAGATATTGAAGTGATCCTATGAGTTTTTGATATGGTGTTTCATCGACCGTAGGGGAAGAGTCAGAGGCGGATAAAGGTTCAGTGGCACTGAGCGCGTTAGTAACATCTTTTGCTCCATCCATTTGAAACTAATGCAAAATGTCTTAGATGTAGCGATGCTGTGATAGAAAAAGACCCTTTGGTGTGGGAATTACTTCTACGCCTGGAAAATGATGGAGCATACCAAGATCCTTGATGGAGAATTTACGGCTTAAAGCCTCGATAAAATGATCAAGGAATTGTGAGTTGTTTCCCGTAAGAACTATATCATCTACATAAACCATGAAGTAACAAGTGATATCTTGATGTTTGTAGATAAAAAGAGAGGCATCGACTAGGGATTTTCGAAATCCAAAGCGAAGAAGAAAGTTTGCAAGTTCAATATACCAAGCATGTGGTGCTTGTTTTAAGACATACAAGGATTTTTTTTAGCTTACAAATGTGATTAGGGTATTGTGGATTGACATAGCCTGGTGGCTAAATCATGAAGACATCTTCATGACGTGTTCCATGGAGGAAGGCGTTATTAACATCTAATTGACGCAATGGCAAAATTTTGGTAAGTGCAATGGAGAGGATGGTCCGAATGGTGATTGGTTTAGTGACGGGATTAAAGGTATCGAAGTAGTCCTTTGTATGTTGTTGGAGGAACACCTTCGCTACAAGACGGGCTTTGTATTTTGCAATGGAGCCATCTGGATTACGTTTAATTCTAAAGACCCAATTGCAACCAATTGGTTTATCGGATGTAGCGGGAACAAGTTCCCATGTTTGGTTTTAAAATAACGCGTTGAACTTGGAGTCCATAGCAGCGCGCCAGTGTGGGTCCTTAGATGCTTGGTTGTGAGTTGTAGGTTCAAGTGTGGGTGGAAGAGGATGGAGAGTAGTGTTGTTAACAATATGAGAATTGTAATATTTCGGGGTCAGTTTTCTAATTCGTTGAGGCCGAGAGGGTGCAGTAGGGGAAGACGTGGTTTTGGTTGTGGAAGTGGCAGTTGTGGAGGATGGTGATTGGCTATTGGCTGGGATGAGATTGGAATCGGGTGTGGATGATGGTTGGCTTTTGGCGGAAATAGTGTTAGAGTCGGATGGGGATGGGGATGTAGGTATGGTAGGCAATGGATTTGATGTGGGTTCTAATGTGTGTGTCGAAGAATGGATTAAGGATTTGGTGGGTGGAGGAATATATTGGTTGGGAAGAGACGAGGAAGTAGAAGAGGGATTGGTGGATAAGTGTGAGGTGTTCGGTTGTTGGAAGTGGGTTGATGGGTGATAGAAAATGGTGGGGTCGTTGCATATGGTAGCATCAGAAAGGTTTGTTGGATTTGGGAATTGCATGGAAGTAGAACTAGTACTAGAAGGAAATGAGGTGGGGTTTGGAAAAGGTGGTTTTCTTTTAAAAACAATTGGAAGAAAGTTGGCAGGAGTGGGTAGAGGACTTTGATCAGTAACCTGAGTGTTGAATGGGAAAATGTGGTCAACAAATTCAACATGGTGGGAGTGGTATAGACGATGATAAGAGGGGTCATAAAACTTATAAGCGGATTTGGAGGATGAGTAACCAAGAAAAATACATTTGGATGGGCGGAGGTGAAGTTTCGATTTAGCATAAGGACGGAGCCATGGAAAACATAAACAACCAAAGGGTTTAAGTTTTGTGTAGGTAGGTGTGGATTTGTATAATTTTTCAAAAGGTGACAAGAAATTTAGTATTTTTGTGGGAAGTCGATTTATGAGATAGACCGCGGTTTGAAACGCGTGAGACCAAAACGTGAGAGGTAGATTAGCATGATAAAGGAAGGATAGCCCAGTTTCAACGATATGTCGATGTCGGCGTTCCGCGACTCCGTTTTGTTCCGGAGTGTGTGGAGGGGTAGTAAAATGAGAAATACCATTTTGTTAAAGATATGAAGTAAGTCCTATGTATTCGCTTCCATTATCCGAAAAAAAGTGACACTAGTGGTGTAAGAAAGAATTTTTCAACTAGTGTTTTAAATTGTGGAAACAGTATTGAAACATCCGATTTCTTTTTAATGGGATATAGCCAAGTGTACTTAGAGTAAAAATCGACAAAAAGTACATAGTAAGAATATCCATCATTTGAGGTTTGAACCGGTCCCCAAACATTCGTGTAAACAAATTCAAGCGGTTTAGACACAATAAAAGAGTTTTCACCAAAGGGTAATTTATGACTTTTATTTAACAAACATCAGAATGAAAAGAACTATCAAACATATTATTGTAATCAAGGCCTAATTTATTTAGTAGGCGCTTTAGAACTTGAATAGATGGGTGTCCAAATTTGTGATGCCACTAAAGAGAGAGCTAGATGTCTTAGTGCTTAAATTAACTTGCATCGGAGAATGTCGAGAGTTGGGTGTTGCATAGTAGACATCATTAACGTTCACTCCTGTAGGATCGTTATATGACCCGAAACAGCCAATCAGAAGAGTTTTGGATCTGAATCGAATGCGGAATCAGTGAAACGGACGTGGAAACAGCTTGATACTCTTTAAAATGTCACTATTATTGATTTAATAGTCTTACAGCACCTGGACACAATTTGGCTGCACTTCGTTACCAATTTCTAATTCCGTATGAAATGAAATGGAAACAACCCTATATATAGACACGTAATTCCATGCGAAATTAACAAGGTTAATTTCGTGCGGAATTAGCTTGACTAATTCCGTGTGGAATTACTTCCAACTATGTAAAACTTGTTTCCTCGAACTACGAGCCCTGATCTCTCTATTCTATTACATGACATGTTACAAGACGAAGTCAACAGACATAGTGCACTAATAGACTCTCCCTTGGATGTTGACGAAGTCTTCAGTGTCTAATCTTTTGCATGACACATCTTCAGTCTTGATCAATCTGTTGGCTCTTTCCAAATTGTTTAACACTGTAAGCATCTATCAATCTTTCTTCAAGTCTTCAGCTTCTTCAGGCTCCCCCTTTCGTCAAGCTTCCGTGCTTTAGGGATCGACACCTTGTTTTCCGGTTACAAGCTCCCCCTTGCTTTGAGCTTGTCTTCAGACTCCCCCTTAGACTCAGCTGTCGGGATCGTAATCTGGAATACCTGCAAACCTCAAACATCTATAAATACAATGTTTTCAAATCAAACACTCTAAACCACTCCCCCTATCAACAAACTTCCTGAAATTATCAGTATTTAAGAATCCAACTCCCTCACAGTTAATCAACCAAGTCCAAACTAATGACCTTGGAGATATCACAAACTGTTTTTGATTTTTGATTTTAAAAAATTCAAGTATCAAATTAATGAACTTGTTTTATTTTCAGAAACACAATCAACATACTTAGATTTTGAAACTCAGCACTCAGACATCGGTTGTAGAAAATAAAGTGAAATCAAAATCTTTTTGGATTTTATGAAATATAAAGCAATAAAAAATATTTACAAACATATTTTTGTTTGAGTTCGTGTCAGAGGATCATATCAGTTTTTGACAAAACACTAGTACCGTTGAGCTTTAAATCACTTTAGGTTCTAAACGATTCACTTAGATTGTCAGTATACTGATCCACTTAAATTTTCACCCAAAGTTCAACTGATTCGAGATACGAAATTAATGTTTTATGGACTTAAACTCATTCATGTGTCCCACCTTTTGAATATACTCCTGTATCCAGATCCCAATATTCAGTCTTACAGGTGAGTATACCACAGATGATATTTGTAAAGGGTTAGATGCGAAACCGTGAGAGCTCAGGTTAGAACTTCCGTTCAGCAGAGAGATGACGGTTCGACTTTAGGTGTGTTCCCTTTAGAGAATCTTTTCTTCAACAGCACATGATTAGCATTTTGCAATGTTTCATCATTTTTTGTACTGAGGGCAGTGCTATATTTCAAGCAAAAACAGAAAGTATTATACGGGGACTTGGCCATTGCTTCCGCAAAATCAGAAGTCCCGTGATAATACCCCAGATATCACCGAGTATAAAGACCTAGTATCTCAGAAAGAGGGACCTTTCAAACAAGCTTTCAGGGGTTACCTATATATCCAAGTAGTGTTCCCCACGAAATAAGTAAGTTTGAATTTTAGGTTTATATCTCGTCACAATCTACTAAATGTACAAAAACCTACTGGCACATCATCATGAGACCGTTTATCACATTTTAACTTTCCATTTCTTTAGCGTATTGTGATTGTCTACTGATGTACTATCATTTCCTCTTTTTACACAAAAACTCTTTTTCGAATTTTATCATGTTTTTGTCTTTTTCAAATTTTCAAATGTTTTTGGATTTTCTGACAATATTACTCCCCCTAAAATGCAAAATCATTTAAAGAAAATTTTACAAACCGACACAGATAGCTTTGTCTCGCCATCCATTTTCTGCTAAAAGTGTACTGATTTTCATAAAAAGAAGTAAATACCCCCATGATTTACAACACATTGATCTTTTACAGTTTGAAAACCGTTTTTCAATCTTGTGAAATTAATCATGTTTGTTCCGCCGTGAGGATTTCGGCATATTCAAGTAACATATTTTTGAATTTTTTGAATATTGACAAAAATTAAAAACAAACATATTTTTGATTTTTTAAACTTTTGACAAAATTAAAACATATTTTTGGTTTTTCAAATTTTTAGGGTTTTAGAAAAATGGTTTATGTATGTACAGAAAACAATAAACCCCCTGTTTCACCCAACACAAGGTCCAGCGGTCTTCTCCTCCTCTCGATGTGCCAGGCTGCTCCAACTTCCATTCTCACAATCTTTGGTTTTGTTGAGCACCTGCACATTCAAAGTATTCAATTACTTGAACAATTTAGCCCAGGTCTGTTTGACCTTAGGCATTTCAACACAAAATACTTTATTCAATTTCGGAAACTCTTTGTCATCTTTCACAAAGACCTTATCATTTTTAACTTCCACTTTTTCATCTTTTACCAAAGTCATCGGTTTCTTAACTAACCAAGTTTGACCTTTTGGAGTACCTCTTTTGTAAAAATGTGAATTTTGAAACATTTTGATTTTGAACAACACCAATTTGTTTCCAAAACTGTTGAGGTTTTGTCATATCAACTGATGTTTTCCAACTTTGCGTTGTTCTGAATCTGGGTGTGTGAGAATTCCATGTCTGTCTTGAATCGAACCTGTTCTGGTTTGATTTCCAACTTTGATTTGAAGCAAACTTGTTTGTATTGTACCTCCAAGTTTGTTTCGAATCAAATCTGGTTGACCTTTGTCTCACATCCTCAGATTTTTGTTTCTCAACATTTTCAGACGTCTTTTTGTCAACATCAACAGGTTTTAGATTTGGACACTTGCGTGCAAGATGTCCAATTTGATCACATTTGAAACATGTTCTCTTGGATACGTCTTTGACCTGTGGTTGTTGCTTTTTCTTTTGAGCTAAGAACTCGTCATTAGACTGTCGTCTAAATTTTAGTTCTTTCTCTTCTTCTGACGTTGTTCCATGAACAAAATTCATCTTTTTTTGAGAATTTGGAGCCTCATTTCTTTTCCAACTTTGTTTCTTCTTATAACCCAGCCCAGCCTTCATGTTTTTCTTCTTAAAACTAGGTTTGTTATAAAACGTTTTGTGACCTTTACCAGCAAACTTTGGAATTTCAGACTTTTCACTTTCAATCATCTTGAAAACTTTATCAATCTTTTCTGAAATCACATTCTGAATCGGGAAGACAACATCTAAGAATAATTTGTCCGATCCAATCATGATATAAACCAATCCTTTTGAATCATCATTCAAATTTTTCTCGGATTTTGTGTTTTTCAGATATCCATCATGAAAATTACCTTCATTTTCATCTTGTGATTCAGAATTACCTGTATCAACTGACTCTTCTTTCAACACATTTTCAACGACCTTACCTACCACCTCTGAATCACTAGAATCATCAGATTTGGAATAGGTTATGTCATGTTGTCTGGCAATTGATCTACAATGTTGAAAGCTTTTTCGACCTTTTCATCATCATAAAAGACAAACTTTTCCGGTGGTGGAACTTGCTGAAACTCTGAGCCAATTCCTTTCTTGTTTTGCTCAGAATCTTTTCCATCCGATTTTATGTTGAAAATACGTTCAAGCACATATGACGACGCATGGTAACTTTTTAATTTGTTGTTAACCTGTTCTAAATCAGCAATCTGTCGTTTTAGCTTAGCAACATCTTCAATATATGAATTTACAACACCTTGTTTAATTTCATACATTCGTTTTAGTTCCTTTGATGTTTCAGAACAGTAATTCAATCTTGATTGAACAAATTTCATTTCACCATTCACCTTTTCATAAGACTCTTTTGTAATATGGTATGCCAATTTCATTGAGTCATATTCTTTCTTCATTTCTTGACAAACATTTTCTTTTTGATCACATTCTTCTGTCTTTTTCAAAACATTTCTTTCAAAATCTCATTTTCTTTTTCTAATTTTTTATATTTTTCTGAAAGTTTTTCATCATTTTCTTTTAAAACCTTTTCATTTTCTAGCATTTCTTTGCATTTTTCTTTGAAAATGTTTTCGATTTTTGTGAATTCAAAATCTCTTGTTCTGAATTTCTCATCTTTTTCAGTACAAGATCTACATGTTTCCATGCATTTCTTGCACTGTTCAATCGATTTTAAGATTTCAGAATCAGAATTTACCTCAGTGATTGGCACCTCAGTGTTTTCAGTTGCATCTGTCTGCTTCAGCTCTTCCTTCTTCTCATCACTAGCACCTTCATCACCAATCTGATCACCAACATCACCAGCAGACTTCAAATTCTCAATCTTCACCTCAGTCAAACTTCCGATTTTATTTTCATCTTCTACAACCTGCTGTTCTTCAGTAACAGCTTTCTCAACCTCTTCATTCACCTCAACTTTTTCTTCAATCTTCTCTTTCTCCACTTTCACAGCTTCACCTTTCACAACCTCAACTTCAACAACTTCAACTTTCACTTCTTTAGCAACTTTCTTCATATTGATCACCATCTCTTCAACATTTTTCTTCATTCTCTCTTCATCTCTCTTCCTCAAACACAATGTCATGGCATATCTAATTTCCTTTTCATGCCTTTTTGCATATGTGTCATCTTTTAACACATTTCTATAGTATTCGACAGATCGAGGAATTATGAGAAGAACATCTTCAAAAATTATGTCTTTCTTTGGAACAACAGGTTCACCTTCTCTGTTGAAGTAGCATTCTCTCTTCTTATCCCATCTCTTATTGCTAACAGCACTCTCATACTCTTCTTGCATTTCATCTATTATGTTCAAAGCAATTTTTCTTTCTCGATAAGTTTTCTCACTTAGAATTTCTTCTCTGGTTTTCTCTTTGACTTCAGCTGTGCCTTTTTCTTCTTTGTTTTCTTCTTTGATTTCAGCAACCAAAACATAATGTTTGCTCTCTGTTATAGATTTGCCATGAGCTGTTTTTCGAATATTTTCCAAACGATCTTCTTCTGGACAGATCTGACTCCAATCAAAACCTTCATCATCATGAATTACTGCACAAGCTCTTGATTTTTCTTTGGGTTTATCTTCAATCATTTTTGGCTCTTCTCTGCTTCGGTGATAGATTTCCTTTCGGTAATAATCATCATTGAACAGATGTTCATTTCCACCAACTGCAGAATTATTGCATTCTCTCTTGAAATGACCTTTTTGCGTTACATTTGAAGCAGGTCACTTTGGACTAGTCAAATCCAAGTTTTGTTGATGCACCACCTAAAGATTGTTTCCTAGTAATCTCCATGTATCTTTGAGCTCTGCGAATGCAACTTGCCAAACACCAGCGGATGTCAATGAGTTCCATTTCTTCCGGATCGATCTGGTCGTAGTCTTCTTTGGTCAATTCGGAATTTCCAATTTTGCCAGCTACCAGTCCTTCATACGATTCCAAAACAGATGCAAGAAAGCTCATTTGCTGCTTAGCTGCATTGATGCTCATTGCAGGAGAATTTTTCAACTTGAGAGCACTATTGCACAGTATCTCCTCTGCTTCTTCAGAACTAGCTTTTGAAGCCGATGAATGGTAACCCGGATCATAACTTGATGAGCTTTTCTGTGGCTCTTTTGTCCTCTCACCACTGAATGCTGTCTTTAGTGAACTATCAGCTTTCACCGAAGGTAAATTACCTTTGTAATACAGACCAACATTCTGTTGATGCGATGAACTACTCATCTTGTTCTGCTTCTGCAACTCCAGTTCATGACTTTCAGATTTTTCTATCAAAACATCAAGAGAAATTTCATCATACAAAGTATCATTTTTTCAGAATAAAAAAAAAGTTTGCCACTGATCAGCTCGTGGTAACGCTTCTATGATCTTATCAATGATTTCTTCTCTTGTTTTGACTATACCAAAACGATCAAATTCAATTTTCAAATGACCAAACCTTTCTATCATCCGCCTAACAGATACACCACTCAGACTATCAAACAAATCAAATTCTTTCTTTAATAAAGCAATTTTATTTTTCTTGATTTGTTTACCCCCCTCTGCCTTAACCTTTAAGGCTTCCCGGACAGATTTTGATGACCCGTCATGTTGCAATAAAGCAAACATGTCATTTCTGATTGAAGATTGAATCAATGCAATCATTCTCTGTTCAGCTGCAAATTCTGCTTTGTCATCTCTAGATAATTTCTTGAGTGGTAAATCTTCTCCTTTATCATCCTTTGGTCTACTGTACCCGAACTCCAAACAGAACCAGCTTTCATGAGCATATGCTTTTGCCCAGTTGATTAAACGCTCTTTCCACCATGTATAGTCTTCAATATTTTCAAGAGTTGGTGGTTTTGAATGTGTGTTGTAGAAGTTGTCATGTTTAATGTTCTCATTTATCGCTTTAGTAATGGTTTTCGGTGTGACAGTTGAGATTTCGGAAGACTTGGATGTAAACGCATTGAAGAACGTGTTATAAAATTCTTCAGCCATGATGTGATCCTGGACACAAATAATTAAACAAACACAACCAGTTTACACAATATCAAACAATCTTGAAATGAACCAATACTCAAAATATCCACTTTCAAACGGAATTAAATTTTGGTGCTGAATTAAATTTGGTGCGGAATAACAATTTCAAACGAAATTACTTAATTTGAAATGGAATTACTAATTCCGCGTGAACTGCTCAAACGAGATAAGGCCTCTGAAACAAAATTATGATTCCGCGCGGAACTAACTGCAAGTTCAAACGGAATTAACCCTGAACAACTAATTCCGTGCGGAATTAAGAACTAGTTTCAAACGGAATTATGCTGATGTCATAATTTCGCACCAACTTTTCAAACGGAATTACACATTTATCAGTTTTAAGTTGATTTTAAGTCCAATTCTTTGAAGGCTTTGTTAAAACACTGTTTTACATGTAATATGTGAAATTCAGTCCATTTTGACCCTGAAATCTTGTTCAATTTAGAAAAAAAGGTGTAGAAGTATGAAATTCTGATGAAATCAAGCTGATTTTGATGAAACTCCTCCTCCTGTGCTCTGATACCACTTGTAGGATCGTTATATGACCCGAAACAGCCAATCAAAAGACTTTTGAATCCGAATCAAAGGCGGAATCAGTGAAACGGACGTGGAAACAGCTTGATACTCTTTAAAATGTCACTATTATTGATTTAATAGTCTTACAGCACCTGGACTCAATTTGGCAGCACTTTGTTACCAATTTCTAATTCCGTATGAAATGAAATGGAAACAACCCTATATATAGACACGTAATTCCGTGCGAAATTAACAAGGTTAATTTCGTGCGGAATTAGCTTGACTAATTCCGTGCGGAATTACTTTGTTAATTCCGTGCGGAATTACTTCAAACTATGTAAAACTTGTTTCCTCGAACTACGAGCCCTGATCTCTCTATTCTATTACATGACATGTTACAAGACGAAGTCAACAGACATAGTGCACTAACAACTCCCCGCATTAGGTGAGCCCCCGTGCAAAGATCCTTAACCAAAAAATAAAAAGGAAAAAATTCAACAGAAACTTTGTTTGTTTTGCAAAGCTTGACAACCGAAATAAGATGATTACGTAGTTTGGGAACGAGCAAGACATTGTGAAGTTGTAAAGAGCGAGATGATGTAGGAATAGAAGAGTGACCAATGTGAGAGATGGAAAGGGTATTATCATTACCTAGAACGATCTCATCGGGCCCCCCATATTTAGAGAGGTTGTGCATGAAGGCTTGGTTGGGTGCGACATGATCGGAGGCACCGGTGTCAAACATTAGTGAGGATGATGAACCCGCCATGGATGAGTTGACTTGCGGGTTTGAGGATGGCTTGACAATAGCAATGTTGTTGTTTTGCAAAAAACGAGCAAGCTTCCGACAATCATTGGTGTCATGTCCTTGAATATTACAAAATTGACAAAAGAAATTGTTTCGGTTAGTACGATAATTGTCGGTTGGCCTCCGATGGTATTTGGAGAGGTAGTGGATCGCGACCCAAATTGATTGGTCCGGTTTGGAAAACGGCGTGGTCCGGTGTGAGGGCTAGGATTGTTGGACCGATTTGGTTGGTTTCGGACGACATTGGTGTTGTTGTGATGATAAGTGTTGTTAACTGTGGTAACCATGGGAGCCGGCTTCGATTCAAGGATAGACCTTTCATGATCAATTAGTTTTTCATAAAGGCCTGGTAACGTGATGGAGGTATCACGGGTCTTCAATGCTGCTGCTATCTCTTTGTAATCTTCACCAAGATGAGTAAGGATGTGCGCAGTAAGGTCATCTTCATCAATGGGTTTTTGTGCTAAAGCCAATTCATCGGCTATAGCCTTCAATTCATTGAGATAATCCGCCACAGGTCGAGAACCTTTACTTGTGGTAGCAAGTTTGGTGCGAAGCGAGATGATTCGAGACCGAGAAACGCTTGTATAGCTTTCGGTTAGGAGTTGAAAAAGTTGCCTAGAACTCTAGAAGTCTCGGCTGAGGAAACAAGGGGCTGAATAGTATCGAAGCAACTTCCGAGTAGAGCTCCGAGAAGAATTTGGTCGTGACGAAACCAGGGTCGGTAGGCCGGGTTGGTTTTGCCTTCAAGGTTTTTCGATGGTGGGTCTGTGAGTCCATCGACAAATTGCTCAAGTTCGAGCCCTTTGAGCATGGAAATGACTTGTTTGCACCACGAGGGAAAATTGTTTGCAGTAAGTTTGATCGGAAAGTTTGTGTGTGTGGATAGTTCGATGATTGTGATACTGGGTGTTGCCATTGCAGCAACAGGTTTTGAAACAGAGAAAGAAAAAAAAAAAGAATGGAAGGAAGGACAGGATCGAAGTTCTAAGAGGAGAATGTGTGCTCTTGATACCATGTGATGATTTGATAATGATTGAATATTTCATATATTATTGTACAATTTATAGAGAATATACAAGAGGAGCAATGACTATCCATTTAATGTACAGGAAAGATTTGAGCAAGTAAATAAGGAAAAATATTAAGTAGTGTAATTTGTTCCTTGAGGTTAGTGTAACAGCTTTGTCTATATCAATTGAGATCTATACTTCTTAAAAGTAACAAAATGAACATGAGTATAAACCAGTTATCGATATGCACCGGTAATACCGGATTTTTTGACGGATCGAAAACTACACCGATACCCTAATTAAACCAGGCTCTATCGTATCGGTAATGTCTTAGGTGGCCGGTTCAGCCGGTAATGCCGGTCGATCGATTTGAATCGGTTTTTAAAACATTACTTGTGACTTTGTGTCATATTTTGCTTTTTCTTTTATCGAAATACATATTGTTGATCTTTTTCTTCTTGTTAAAGTAACATATGTGATATGCCTACAGCACAAAACTTATCTATTCTTGCGATTCAAGCAACTTCACTCACATTTTATGTTAATAATTATTTCTTTATATATAATATCAAATTTATGTTATTTATTTATTTATTTATTTGTTTTGTTTATATATAATTTCAAATTCCTTTTTTTTCATTTATGAACAGCCCACTTTAGGGTAGTCGGGTTGAACTGGAAGAAACCAAAATGGAAATACGTTAACATGCCGCCATGTTGGAATAGAAAGAGAGTAAACTGAAAAAGTTAAAACGAACTGTTCCGTGATTAAATTTAAAACAGTACTTCCTAGATCTCATTACAAAATCACCCTTACTCCGTACAATATTTACAAACATTGCCATTCATTTTCACCCCTACAAAATCATTTTGTTTTTCAAGATAAATGTGATTTTATTCATTGTGTTTTTGGTTATTTTAACACTTTATTCCAAAAGTTTCATTTTTCATATGTGGGTCTAAAATGTTTCATCATTGTTATTTTAGTCCACTAGGTTAACTTCATCTATTATTTCTGTTAACCAGAAAGGCAATTCAGTCATTTTATATGGCTGAATTTTCCTTCTAATTCACAAAATTACATATAAAATGACCGAATTGCACTTCTCGTTAACAGAAAAAATAGACGAAGTTAACCCAGTGGATTAAAATGGCAACGGTGAATCTTTTTTGGACCCATAGATAAAAAATATAAAACTTTTGGACTAGATTGACAAAATGACTTAAACCACAACCATTGTAAAATGACATTTAACTCTTGTTTTCCCTTACGATGATTTAGAGTTTCGAAGAGTGTTTGTAGGCTGTTTACCGTAACACAATTACACAAGTGTTTCTAGGTAGTATGTTATTGGTATAAACCGTTCTACAAACACTTCAAAATCCAAAACGACATAAAACTTCATCTATTCCGGTATGGCATCCGCGACCCGACCCGAACCCTTCACATGACACTTGTCCGTAGTAAACAAGGAGACATTTTTCCTACGACAACCAGCCAATGCAGAACTGGCCTTAACGGCTAATGCGGCCATCTCCTCCGGCTGAAGCGGGCGCCTCAGCCGGCTTAAAGGAAGCGCAAAGTAAAGCTGACCAAGTTGAAGCTCCTCATCGTCACTAATAGCTGAAACGACGTCGTCAAACTCCATCTCGTCTGAGTTACATATGAAGGATGAAGGATTGGTTCTTAAAACGTACGACACCTTAACTGGGTACGAGAATTCGTGTAACCTGCCGTCATGTGATATTAACTTTGCTGTAGCTACTGACGTGGACTCGCATGAGCTGCAAATACCCATGGTTCTTTAGAAGGGGGGGGGGGGGGGGGGATTGGATAGAGTGGAGTGGAGTGTGGTTTAGGACTTGGGGTGTATGTATATGTGTATATATATTTGGGGTTGATAGTAGAGAGGGTAAAAGTGTAATTTGAGAGTGAGGATTTGGAGGGTTAATATATAAAGGGTGGGCCAATGAGGTAGTGGCCGGTGAAGTATTTGGTGGTGTCTCTTATGATTATGACCGAGGTTAGACTTGCACTCTTTTGATTATTTTATGTGGCATCCAGGTAAAGGGTAAATACGGGTGGCGTCGATTCGTTTTGGATGGGAGGCGAGGTTTTACCGATTATTGCATTATCGTGTCTTCGGGCAGGTGGAGGTCGGGTTTCCACGCATCTAGGAGAGCCAAGGGGCTGGCGGCGGTCGAGTAGTCGACCTTGACCACAGCGTCCTGTGTCACGGTGGTTGACACGTCGTTTCTTGTCGTTCAAAAAATTATGTAAGGGGTGGGGCCATGTAAGCTGTAAGATGTGGATGACAGCTGAAGGGATGTGTCCTTAAACAATGACCCATGACTTTCAGAAATATTACGAAGTGGGCACTCATTTGTCGTCTTTGTGGATATATTGTTTTTAGTGTGGTGCTAAAGAAGAGATTAATTATTATGGTTTGTTACATTGTTTTGATCATTTGATGTATGTGTTAGATAGGGCAAATCTGGTTGAGCTTAAGTTGTATTATCGGTTTAACAAGCTAATCTCCAATTCACTTCGATAACTCGCTGAACCGTCATGTTGCATGCTTGAGCTCGACTAGAGCTTGTTTTAGGTATGCTTAAGTTCGACTTGATAGCTAGACGGGCCTTCATAAAGTTTGCGTTCCACTTGAGCTATGTCAAGACAAGCATGAGGAGAATACGTACTCAATTGTATAGGCCTCACTATAAATAAGAAATTGATTTTAAATACATGCAAAAGTTGCAATAAAACCTAACTATAAATAAGAAAACATTTTAACTAGTCATTTTCGAAATCCAATTTACATCATCACTTTCACACACGTAGATATTAAACGAAACCTAAAGTACTCGCATTTGTTTTTGATACTCAAAATTCAATTAAAAACAACTCAATTGAACTTAACTTGTACTTTATGAAAGCACGTTGATGGTGGCTTTTAGATCCCAATCACACGTGTTTTATTTATTTATGAAATAAAACTTCTTGTTAAATGATACTGCTTTTGATTTTCATAGCCATCCTTATAATATTTAATTTGTTCGATAACACTTTATTTTCCACCACGATGTTAAATAGTTAAGCACGATGGCACCTCGAATTTTCTATCTCTACTTACCCATAATACACCATAAAGTTTTAACGTTTTATAATTAATATCTCTACTTACCCATAATATACCATAAACTTTTAACGTTTTCATAATATAAAAATCACACAAAAACGAAGAGCTCTAGGCAAAAGTGCACTTTCCTCCCTTCCAGTTTCAAAGTACAAAGAACTTGAAAAGTTTTACACTTTTAATTAGATTTTTAGCTTATTTAATCATAATCCCCATCATTTAAAGCAACTTTACGTTTTTGTGATTTACAATTATATTATTTTATTTTGATTTACACATCAAAATCTCAGCTTTAATATTTGGACCACCGCCATTTTTATTTTCCAACATATAATTTGGATATTACTAGCGTTTATAAGTGTTTACATGTGATGCGTGTCAGTGTGTATATATTTTAGGTGTATATTTTAAGCCTTTTTTACACTTTTTAGCCAAGTTTTAAATTTATAAACACGATATTCACTAATACTAAACACACATATGGGCAAGTGCACCCATCGTGGACGTAGTATAGTGTTGGTAAGATACCGAGATCGTCCAAGGACACAAGAGCTTTTAGTACCGGTTTATCCTCAACGTCTAATCAAATCAAAATATAAGAAAAAAGGTTTTTAAACTAGAAAAATAAAATTAACTAAAATGCTGAAAAAGAAAATAAAAGTAAAAACAGATAGACAAGATGAATTACTTGGATCCGGCTCGTGTGTAGTGTAACCTTTGATTATTTTCGCACTTTTACACTTGTTTAAGATATTATCTTAGTTATTGTAGTAGGCACCTCTTTTGAAGGTGACGTTACCCTCAACCCAGTAGTTTAAGTCAGCAAGGATACAATCCTAAAGGGTCGGATTATTGAAAGATAATTAATTAAGTTATTAATGCATAATGTGGTAGGCCCCTCTTTTGAAGGCGACGCTACCCTCGGCTAAGTAGTCTGAGTCAGCAGGGATACAGTCCTAAGTAGCCGGGTTAAAGTTTTAATAGTAGTTTAACTTTTGAGGGGGTCAAAGAGTTTGGACCCCGGCCATCCAATACCGGTGGGTATTGAAGGAGGTCCTACTAAATTTGACCCAGGTCCTTTGCAGGATCTATACACTGAACAATGGCAAGACTCTTACCAAACCGTTCCCTTAACCCCCGACCAGGTAGCCAACATACCTCCATATAGACCGTGGAGATATGAATGATGAAAATCTTTTATTTTATATAGACAGTAAAATAATGGCAAGACACCACGGACAAACGATAAGGAAAAATCACCTTCAACATAAGAAACTAGTAATTAAAGTCATTAATACAAAACCAAATAAAAAGTGAAAAAGATTAAAAATAAAAAGTATTACACTAAACACTTGTCTTCACCAAGTGATGTAAGAGACTTAGGCAAACATGGCCTTTGATTGTCAAGAACTCTTACGATCAATCTTGGATCCCGAGACGACTTACACACTCTATGATGGACAATGTGTAGGATCGTGATCTGACCCGAATGAGTCATTCAGAGGAGTTTTACTCTGTTTCAGGTGTGGAAAACAAGAAACAAAGCTAGAAACAGCTGATTCTTCACTTTAACTACTGATTGTATTGATTGGAATGCAATTACAGTCAGTCTTCACACCGGCAGCACTTTGGCGTGGAATACAAGATCATACATACTGATTTCGCTCATGAAACACCTATATATAGTGACCAGATTTCGCCCCAAATGACACCTGACCATTGGGAGCGAAATCAGATACTTCTGATTTCGCCCGAAATCACCTAAACTGACACTTTGGGGCGAAATCACTTCTAAGACAACCCTAGGAGCGAAATCAGCATATAATACCCACACACTTTCCTATTTTCTCGTAAAATAATGCTAAGACTCGATACAAGACGAAGTCGACAAATGTATGCACCAACAGACTCCCCCTCAGATGTTGATGAGTCGTCCATCGAGTCTTTGACAATGTCATGTCTTCACTTCTTCAGTCTTGATCAGTCTCTGGGCTTCTCTCTCTCTATCTTCATCAACAGACTCCCCTTTAGCAATTTGCTGGCATTTCTTTATTCTTCAGCATTATCTGCTTCAGGATCGTTGTCTGGCTTTCTATCCCACAACTTTTAATTTCCAAGATCGAAACTTGGCTCTAGTTCTGTTTACAATCGATGGCCTGGCTCATACTTTGACTTCAGAGTCTACAGGAATCAGAAACCTGGCTTTCTTCAATCAGAGTCCTCAGGTATCGTAACCTGGCTCTCGTTCAGCTTAGATCTCAGGATTGAATTATCCTGGCTCAACTTAACCTGCATAAACTCTACCTCAAAGTAAGATTTACATTTAACAATTTGAGTATAAACGTATGCACCAACAGAGCAGCGACTCTCTCTCATAAAAACTTCCTCTTTAATGAACCACTTGTTGATTTAAAAAACACATTTGATGTTCAAGACACACTCCCCCTCACAACAATGTCATCATGTTTAGCACTCGGAATTTTGAAAATCAGCTTTCTAACATCAGTTGTCAAAAATCTTTTTGACTTTTTCAAAAGTTTATGCTAAAACACACACAAAATCTTTTTGGATTTTCTGAAAGAAAGTAACTGACACCAATTGAAAAATTAAAAGAATGCAGAAATGAAGTATTTACAAACAATATATTTTGTGAGTTTGTGTAAGAGGATCATATCAGTTAATGAGACATGTCACTAACACCGTTAAGCTGCGATTTCATTTTAAGTTTTAAACAATTCACCTAGATTGTCAGTATATTGGTCCACTTAAATTTTCACACAAAGTTCAATTGATCCGAGATACGATATTAATGTCTTAAACACTTGAACTTATTCGTGTGTCCCACCACTTGAATATACTCCCGTATCCAGATCCCAATATTCAGTCTTACAGGTGAGTATACCACAGATGATATCTATTCAGGGGTTATATTGCGAGGGCCGTGAGAGCTCAGGTCGATACTTCCGTATACGCAAAGAGATGACGGCTTCGACTTTTCGGTGTGTCCCCTATAGAGGATCTTTTGTTACAACAGCAGTGACTATCAATTTTATTGTTTCATCAACTTGCTGAGGGCGAAGCTATGTTTCAAGCTTTTGCGGAAAGCATTATCCGGGAACTAGGTCAGAACTTCCATTCAGCAGAAGTCTCGGGATAATACCCCAGATATCACTGAGCATAAAGACCTAGTATCTCAGAATAAGGGACCTTTCAAACAAGATTTCAGGGGTTACCTATATATTCAAGAAGTTGTTACCCACAGAATAACCAAGTTTGAATTTTTATGTTTATATCTCGTCACAATTTACTAAATGTGTAAAAACCTACTGACATATCTGCAGTGAGATTGTTTATCACATTTTTACAATCCATTTCTTTAGCATGTTGTGACAGTCCACTGATGTACTATCATCTCCTCTTTTTTCAACAAAAACTCATTTTTGATTTATCATGTTTTTGTCTTTTTCAAATTTTCTAATGTTTTTGGATTTTCAGAAATTTTCTACTCCCCCTAAAATGCAAACACATTAAAGAAAAATTGAAAACAACTAAACTCTTGACCCACATGAAACATAAAATGTAAAACAAACTATACAGAAACTTTGACAACTGACATCAAGTCGCATCAAATCGCCATTCACTAGGCATAAACAATCCGAGCTCCCCCTTTCAACAAACCATTTTCTCATTTAGATTTCAAAACACTTAAGTTTGTTTTAATCAAAATGATTTTTCCGAAAAATGAGTTTGTTTTTACCACTTGTAAGTTTACCACTTGTTAAGAATGGGGATATGGTTCATCATCTTGTCTAGTTTTATCATGTGTAGTAAATCAAGTACAACTTAATGTCCCTGATTTATCATTTGCAATTAAGCAACCTCTGTACCAATTGTAAAAACACAAACAATACCAACTGTAGGAATATTATGTCTACATGAATCATTTTACCAATCAGGATGCCAATTCCTACTTCACACTTACCGACCTGGAAGCTCCGGCGTAGTCATTCAACCTGTAAAATTTGAATACTATCAAAAATTTTCATACAAACTCATTAAACATGAATGATGCCGATTCCTGATCCACGATTACAAACTTTTAATCTCCGGCATAGTCCTAAGACTTCAAGGAAAACAAACTTCCATCCAAGTCTTTTCAGACTTGATGGTTTTCAATTCTTGCGCAGTAGGGTTGTAAATTGCCTTTTTAGTCGTATAAAAATCTTTAACCCCCTTTGCTTTCCCATTAAGCATTTTCCCAAAAAATTTCTTTACATTCCCATTGAATGTTTTCTCGACATCAAACTTAGTTTTCTCGGTGTAAAATTGATTCGAGATTTCAACCTTTCCAACCTTTTGTTTAACCTCTTCAAACTTCAGTGATGGAAACTCATCATCATTCACTGAAATTTTCACCTCAACTTGTGGCTCTTCTGGCTTTGTGGAACCAGATTCATCGTCGACTTTCTCATCAACCTTTTTAACAACCCACACTTGGTTGTCTTTCTCTTTCTTTTTGTAAAAATTCTTTTAAGAACACTCACCAATCTCATAAGTTGAATTTTCAAAAATTTTAAATTTCTCGATTGGTGGTTCAACATCAACAACTTTTTCTTTCAATTTTTTAGAAACTCCCTGTTTTGTTTTGGCGTTTTTTGCACAGTTCCATGCAATGTGACCAGCTTCATTGCATTTGTAACAGGTTCGAGTTTCCTTTGGATGAAACACTCCAGTTCCATTCCTTTTCTTCTCAGCAAGAAACTCCTGATTTGATTGTCTCCAGAATGGTTTCTTCTGTTTATCTTCAGCACTTCCACCTGACACAAATTCTGTTTTTGTTTTAGAATTTTTCTCATTTTTATATTTTCTGGTGGAATAAAACCAAGACCTTTCTTTTTGTAGCTACGATTTTGGTTTGGTTTCTTTTGAAAACCAGAACCAGAATTGTAACCCTTTTTCTTGTTTAATCGTTGTTGGACTCTTGAAGTGTATTTTTTAGGTTTTCCAGTAAGATTTAAATCTTTTATTTCAGAAATATTAATTTCTGTCATTTTGAAAACCTTTTTGATCATATCAAAATGAACACTTCTTATTGGAAACTCTTTGTCAGAGTATAATTTGTCAGAATCATTTAAAGTGTATGCGACTTCAAATGTTTCATCATCCAAATTTGCCTTTGATAACAAAAATTATTTACTATAAGCCTTTTTGACCGACGACTTTGAACCACTGACTGACGAACTTGACTCTCTAGATTCAGACTTTGACTCAGACTCCTCATCAGTATCTAACACCTGATCGACCACCTTTTTGATTAACTCAGACTCATGATCAGTGTCAGACGAGGTAAACGTGACGTCAATGTTTTCTGGTAATACGTCACTTATGTCGATTTTTAGCTTTATATTGACTGCTTTTTCAAGTTGTTCCTCGTTTGGTTTTCTAGGAGAATACCCTTCCCAAATTGGAGGCGGACACTTGTTATAGCTAACAGTCGGTTTCTTACCAGTATCCTTTTTCTTCGGCTTTTCATCTTGGAAAGCTTCCATACCTGCAACAGTTGGGTAAATACGATCAATGAGATAATCAGAACTAGAATAACTTTGCAATAGACGTCTGATTCTCTCATTCTCAATCTTCTCTGTCTCCAACTCTTGCTTCCATTTTGCACTCTCTTCGATGTAAAAATTTATAGCTTTCTGCTTTGTCATCATAACAACATTCATCATTGTTAGTGCTTGTTCTCTTTCTGAATTAGTCTTTTGAAGACCAGTTACTGTTTTGTTCAAGACATCATAAGATTCTTTTACATACTTGAGATTGAACAGCAACTGCTCCTTCTTCTTCTTCTAATACTCAGCAATTATATCATCTTTTGCTGCACATTCCTTGCATGCTTCCAAACACTTCGTGCAAGGCTTGATGACTTCAACAATCTTTTCAACTTCGATTGTTTCACTACTTCAACCACTTCTTCTACTTTAGTCACCTTCTCAGCTTTAGCTAACTTTTCAGCAACACTTTCAACATTCTTGTTCTGAACAACATTCTCAGCCTTCAATTCTTGTTGTCCTTTTGCCGCTCTTTTCTCCTTCAGTTTCTCCAGGCGATCTGTAAAATAAAAATGAAAACTTTCAGGAGAAAGATGAGATTTAGCAACATTTATATGTTTCTCTTCCTCATCGTCACTAATATCATCAACTGGTGACTGATCAAACTGTATAGGTTTTTTAGAACTAGCATCTGATAAACCAGAATCAGATGGTGTTTGATCAAAAACAACTTCTTTTTCTGAGCTAACATCGTTTTGTACACTCTCATCTGAACTCTGTAAGCTTTCATCAGCACTTAATGAGCTTTCATCAGAAACAACAGACTCTTCATCCACACTCTTTACAGTCTCACCAATAGACTTCATCCATGTGGCAAACATGTCTGGTTCTCTGACAATCTTAGCGATGAAAGCTTTGAATTCTCCTTTTTCATCAACAAACATATCCCAGCTGAAGCCTTCAAGTAGTCTTTCATCATCTTGATCGACTAAACATGCTTTGCTTTCAGGTGATATGTAGTTATTCCAGTTAAAATCCACCAAACGTGCTCTTTTAGAATCTTCAATCTTTCTACCATGAGCCGTCTGTGAATTTTGTGATTGACCAACCTGCTGATAAATGGCTTTCCGGTAATAATCGTCTTTTCTAAACGGATTCTGAGCTCCAGTAGCTTCCCTGTTCTTGCATTCCCGTTTGAAATGGCCTTTCTCCCTGCATCTAAAACAAGTAACTTTAGATTTATCAAAACCTAAAGTAGATACATGAGCATCGAGAAAGTCATTTCTCCCAGTAATTAGCTTGAACTTTTCAGCTCGTCTGAGAACACTTGCTAGACACCATTTAATGTCCGTCAGTTCCATCTCTTCGGCGTCTATCTGATCGTAATCCTCTTTAGTGAGCATAGGATTTCCGATCCGACCAGCAACAAGACCTTCATATGAAAGAAGCACTGAACCAAGTAATGCCATGTGGTCTTAGGCTGTTTCTTCCGAAAAACTTTGACCCTCTGGAAGATTTAGAGCGATGTTGCACTGAATCACATAACCATTTCCTGCCTTTGTGCTCTGAGAGTGAAAACTTGTAGTTGACTCTTTCGGATTGACACTGGGAAATGATGAGAATCCACTGCTGCTTTTGTTAGAACCCTGATCAACCTTTTCTGTTAAATCCCCAGCACTAAATGCAGTCTGGATTTTCAGACTTCTCTCAGCTTCTGGAACCGGAACACTACCTTTGTAGTACATCTTTACGTCCTGTTGACCACTTGGACTGTTCATCCTAGCGATCTTCTGCTGTTCCAGATCCCGACTTTCAATCTTTTCTATGAACTGTGAAATAGTTAACCCATCATAAACACCCGTATTCTTTAAAATCATCAAATACGTTCCCCACTCTTTTTGCGGTAGTGCATCAGCTAACTTGTCTACCCACTCTTCACGATCTTTTGTAATACTCAACATTGACATTGATCGCACTAGGTGGCAGTATCGTTCAATCAGCTTCTTTGTATCCTCTCCCGGTAGACTACTAAACAGACCAAACTCTTTCTTGAGCAACGCCTTCTTGCTCTTTATCATGTTCTCACTACCCTCAAACTTAACACGAAGAGCATCCCAAATCGACTTTGAAGTCTTGTCATGCTGTAGGAGTATGAAGATGTCTTCTTTGATGGCTTGTTGAAGCAGACTGATCATCATCTTCTCAGCTTTATACATAATCCATTCTTGATCAGTAAACTCTGATAGATCTTTGATAACCTGCAAATCTGTTCGAGGCAATACATATTTCTTCAGAATACATTCCCATGACCTAAGATGGTTTGCCTGAACCCAGTTTTCGAATCTGTCTTTCCACCCATAATATTCTTCAATACTCATCAATTTCGGGGGCTTTTGAGTAGTTCCCGTCTCATTTTCCAAATTCATGGTTTGTGCAATAACAGTTGGAGCAGACGGAGTTGCAAACGCGTTGTAAAACTCGGTATCGATGATTTGTCAACACATTGTTCAAAAACAGTGACTTTGGAGCGAAATTAATCTGATTGCAGCTTCAAGCGAAATCTCACAACACAATCTGGAGCGAAATCACCACAATATTCACCCTTGAGCAAAATCACAATATTATCAGGAGCGAAATCAAGAGTGCACGGGAGCGAAATCTGATGTTTTTCAAACTGGAGCGAAATTAAGCTAGTATTGGAGCGAAATCAACAAGTTTTGGTAGATTGGAGCGAAATTAGACTGCTTTCTTGAGCGAAATCACTAGTTGTTCTTTCGAGCGAAATCAGCTCGGGGTCAATTTTAGTCCATTTTTACTGCGAATTTAGGTCTCAAACTTTCAGGGATTTATCTTTGTCCAATTATCTATAGTCTGTGAAATTTTGATCCAATTTTGACCGGTAAAACTCGTTCTGGTGAAGAAAGAAGGTGTAGAAGTAAGAAAACTTGATGATTTCCAGCTAATCTCTGCAGAACTCCTCCTCCTGAGCTCTGATACCAATTGTAGGATCGTGATCTGACCCGAATGAGTCGTTCAGAGGAGTTTTACTCTGTTTCAGGTGCGGAAAACAAGAAACAAAGCTAGAAACAACTGATTCTTCACTTTAACTACTGATTGTATTGATTGGAATGCAATTACAGTCAGTCTTCACACCGGCAGCACTTCGGCGTGGAATACAAGATCATACATACTGATTTCGCTCATGAAACACCTATATATAGTGACCAGATTTCGCCCCAAATGACACCTGACCAGTAGGAGCGAAATCAGATACTTCTGATTTCGCCCGAAACCACCTAAACTGATACTTTGGGGCGAAATCACTTCTAAGACAACCCTAGGAGCGAAATCAGCATATAATACACACACACTTTCCTATTTTCTCGTAAAACATGCCCTAATCTATACAATGCAATCTAAGACTCGATACAAGACGAAGTCAACAGATGTATGCACCAACACAATGGATGATGGTGGGGGATTATGGTGTTGTGATGGTGGTGGGTGGTGGGTGAAGTGTGAGAGAGGTGGTGTGCCAAGGGATGAGTTGCAAGAGCTCCAAGCACTCCTATTTATAGGCTGAACAGAAGCTCGGGCACGGCCCCGTGTCCATCCGACTCTCTCTCTTCATTAACTGAAATTCGCAATTTCATTAAATGCGTCTGCAACAGTTGACCACGCCCCCGTGTCCGCTGAGCACGACCCGTGGTGAGCAATAGAAGCTTCTACCACTTTGTCTTTTCTACTGACTCTTGGGCATGCCCCCGTGCTCACTGAGCATGGGGCGTGTTCAGTCTTCTGTCTTCTTGTTTTTCTTTGGGAAGATGCTGTCGAGAGGTCGGGCATGCCACGTTTGTTCCTTTTCTTGTATTTATGTTAGATTTAGCTGTCTTTTTGCTTCTTTTGTTCATTTGAGCTCATTTAATCCTGAAAATACAAAAGGAAGACAAAAGCACACTTTTTCCAACATTAGTACTAAAAAATGGTTAGTTTTATGTCACAATTGATGTAATTTATATTTTGCATTTTGTACACATAAAATACCCCCACACTTGAATCTTTGCTTTTCCTCAAGCAAAACTCTTTATAATGTGGCTTTTCACTCCCAAATGGAATGGGTAGAAGAGAAGGTTTTTGGACTTGTCAAAGAGTGTTGGGATTTCCAAGATTCTTTATTTAAGTTTTATTTTTATTTATTTACAATCCTATTCGTCATGATTTATTAAAAATGTTTCATAAGATAAATTACTTATTAGGGCATAACATGTCTTTTTTAAAATTCCATTTATATACAAGTTCACATACCTGACGGGGGATCACTCAACACTCGGCCGAAGGTGTATTTTTAGTGAATCACTCGAGAGCGGCATGGAACTTACTTCTACCATAAGCTTGCAAGCAACCAATCCTCCCCCTTTTTAACTATATACCTTTGTAAATATCAAGAGAACTTTTGGGTGAAGGGTTAGGCTTGGGCTAAAGGTGGGTGGTTGGGTTAGTGGTTAAAAAGGGCGAAAAGCATAAAAAGCATCGGTTTTTTAAAGACTTTTTATTTTTCACAATTTTATTTTTATTTTGATGAACCATTTCTTTCAAACAAGGTAATTTTTGATGAACTTGTTTGTTTATTTGGTTTCATCATCAAAATATATATATTATTATAATTATTATTATTTTTTTTTGGAAAGTCATAAGAAAAACCGAGTTTTGTTACTAAAAATAAGGGTTAAAATAAAAAGGTTTTAGGTGGGTAAAAAGGGTGATTGTTTTGGGTTAAGAAATGAAAATGTTTAGGCTCAAAGGGGTTAAATAGGGGGATTTTGGGTTGGTGGTAAAAAAATGAAAAATAAAGGTGTAAAAAAAAAGTTAGTCATAATGCCTCCATCATTACTTACTCGAGTTTAAGTTGGTAAGGACCGGGAATGTATCGTCGTGGCAAGTTCTAGAGTTGTAAGAAACCAAGCGGCTATTCACACAAGAAACGAAAAATGAGCATTTAGTTTAAAGATGTATATTTGTATGCTCAATAAAGGCTCAAAACTCACTTTTTGTGGGAATGGGTTTTTATGTGATCAAGTATATATAATCAAATTTTAACAAGATTTGTCATGTTGTTTCATAATTTTCTTATGTTAGTTCTTTTTATCACGACGCTATTGGTTGTAAATTTGTAAAAATATAACCTTGTTAGAATTTTGAAATTCCCAACTTAAACTTAGACAAGTAAAAAAATGAAATTTTTGAAAAAAAATTTGGGGTGATTAGCGGTTCCAATAGAGTTTTGTGTAAGGCTTGTAATTAGGACTTGCAAAATTCAAGGTTTTAGCATCCCCCCCCCCCACACTTAAATCACACATTGTCCTCAATGTGTCCCAAAAATAAGTTTTTAGGTTGATTGAATGTGTAAAAGGGTGTTAAAAGCAAACTTTTATGTTACTGGCACTCTGGACACGGCCCCATGTTCAGGTGCCAGTGACAAAATTTAATAAAGAGAAACAGAAGCCTGGACAAGGGGGCGTGTTCCGTGAACATGTCCCATGTACAGTTACCTGAACTGAGCGTTTTCTGCAGATTGTGCAGCACGGGGCCGTGTTGGGCGGGCACGACCCATGTGCTGGACTTGCTGTAATGAAGAAATTTTTGTCGGATGGCCCTGTTTTCGTGCATGGGGTGATGTTTCTCGTTTCCCTTGTTATCCTTTACCATCCCGAGTGTGTTTTATTCATTACAACACCATTCAAACATTAAAACCATCATTTCATTGAAGTCATAGAGAGAAATACATAATCCTAGGAAGTTAATAATTTAGATAAGCGAGCACAAGAAGCTTAAACCAAGGAGTTCTAGCCTAAAAGTTATTCTAGTTAGCAAAATTTCCAAAGAGATAATTCTCTCGGTTAGATGTGGCTTCAAAGAACTCCTTTTCTCCGGGCGTGGGTTCCTCACACGTCGGCGAGCCACTCCTCTATCTCCCTTGGGAGGAAGAAGGCGGGCTCGTTGGCGTCGGTTTGAGGAGGTACAACTTCCACCGGGACTTCTTGTAGATCTTAAAGGTGAGGCTCCGCTGGAATGTCATCCCATCCGGTAGGGTTGTTGACTCCAAGTGCTATGTTCCAATCCTCTTGAGGGAGGATTGGTTCCATGGGAGGTGTTACAAGAATATTTAACCTCTTGTGCAAGAGGTTAATTTCTTTAAAACTATTTTCCAGCCCCACCGTAAGATAATTTATACGGTCTATTAGGACCTCATCCACCGAAGTCATTTCATCAAGAGTTTCCCGTAGTGACATGACGTAGTGTACAAGGGTAGCTTCAATGGAAGGCCTTCTCCCTTTCCGACTGTTTCTTGAATATACAGAAGATGTTCCACTGTTTTGACTTAACATTCTATGAAAACAAACCAGAAATAGCTTATTTTAATGAAACAGTACTTTGGACACGGCCCCGTGCTCAATGAGCACGGCCCCGTGTTCACCTTTCTGCAGAATTTTGGACCAAGGAATCTTGAAGTTTTAAGTTATTTTTCCAATTTGTGAAGCCTTTTTGAGTAATAATAACTTAAAACAATGCTATGCAACTTATTTTTAACAAGATCCTTTGAACAAAACTTCAACAATCCCTACAATAAAGCTTGAAACCTCAAGCTTTAATGGAGGTTTTTGAGAAAGATGAAGAAGAAGGAAATGGATAAAAGAGGAAGGGACAAGATGGTTGTTGGAACCTTCTTTTAGAACATACCTAGGATGGTAGGAGAGAAGATTCCTTCAAATCTCTGTCCCTAGATGGTCCAAATGTGCAGGATTCTTGGCTGTATTTATAGAAAACGACAGCATGCTGGACACGGCCCCGTGTCGGCTGGGCACGGCCCCGTGTGCAGGCAAGATCCTGACACATATTGTCCGTATTCTGACATAAAGTCAGAAGGGAATCTTTTGGTGGACACGGGGGCTTGTTGGCTGGGCACGGCCCCGTGTCGAAAGGCTGATTATGAAGATTGTCTATTTTCAAGGAACTTATCCGGATCGGGCGGTTCCTTACTGGATGGGACAACTCCAAAGTGCCTAAGGTACCTTAATTGCTCTAGATTAAGACGAGAACGCAAAAGGTTGTCGGTGAGGGTGATTCCTATGCTAAATGTAGGTGGACAAGTCCAACCCTTTTCTGGGCTCTTGTTAAAGAAGGTGTATGCCGAATCGCTCAGGTCTATGTATGCACCGAACGAAGTTGATGGAGAGTCCTTCACGGCACAATCGGCACAGGGACGACTATCGTCCAAGTCTTAGCTAGAGTCGAAGGTAACGTTGGGAACAACGAAGTTGTTTTTATTTGAATGCGACCCCAACATATCTTCTAAGTCATCGTATTGAGATGAATTAAGGAAATCCATCTTAAGTTCTTTTAATCAGTTAAGAACTAGATCTTCTAGTTAAAATAGTTCGTCGATGAGCATTTCTCCTAGAATATATGGTTGGGCGCATTCGAGGGAGAGATAAGGATTATTTTTACTTTCGCCCCTCTTAAGGCTACAGGAAAACAATGGGTCTATATAGTGGGGCTTATAGTTTAGAAAATAGCATTCTAGTTCTTTATGACCACCTCCACATAATTGACACCATGTACCATAAGAGTGCCGAAAGTAAAAAATATCATTATCACTCATTTTTGTGTCAGAAATTACCAACCATCGGGATCTAACGGTTCTGTTTTCAGTAACTCAATCTTGGGCACGGGGGCGTGTGGAGTGAGCACGGCCCCGTGTTCAGCTTACTGTCTGACTTAAAAAGGATTGCCAGTTCCAATGATTGGGCACTGGGCGTGTTCAGCGGGCACGGCCCGTGCTGAGTTCTGCAGAGGCTGAAAAATTAAGAAAATCCTAAAAAAATAAAAATAAAATAGAAAAAAAATGATTAAGCCGCTGATTCCTAACTTTCTTAAAATCCTTGTGTCCCCGGCAATGGCGTCAAAAACATGATGTGTGTCAGTGTGTATATATTTTAGGTGTATATTTTAAGCCCTTTTCACACTTTTTAGCCAAGTTTTAAATTTATAAACACGATATTCACTAACACTAAACACACATATTGGCAAGCGCACCCATCGTGGACGTAGGTCGTCCAAGGACACAAGAGCTTTTAGTAACGGTTTATCCTCAATGTCTAATCAAATCAAAATATTAGAAAAAGGTTTTTAAACTAGAAAAATAAAACTAACTAAAATGCTGAAAAAGAAAATAAAAGTAAAAACAGATAGACAGGATGAATCACTTGGATCCGACTCGTGTGTAGTGTAACCTTTGATTATTTTCGCACTTTTGCACTTGTTAAGAGATTATCTTAGTTATTGTAATAGGCCTCTCTTTTGAAGGTAATTAACTAAGGGTCGGATTATTGAAAGATAATTAATTAAGTTATTAATGCATAATGTGGTAGGCCCCTCTTTTGAAGGCGACGTTACCCTCGGCTAAGTAGTCTGAGTCAGCAGGGATACAGTCCTAAGTAGCTGGGTTAAAGTTTCAATAGTAGTTTAACTTATGAGGGGGTCAAAGAGTTTGGACCCCCGCCATCCAATACCGGTGGGTATTGAAGGAGGTCCTACTAAATTTGACACAGGTCCTTTGCAGGATCTATACACTGAATAATGGCAAGACTCTTACCAAACCGTTCCCTTAATCCCCGACCAGGTAGCCAACATACCTCCATATAGACTGTGGAGATATGAATGGTGAAAATCTTTTATTTTATATAGACAGTAAAATAATGCCAAGACACCACGGACAAACGATAAGGAAGAATCACCTTCAACATAAGCAACTAGTAATTAAAGTCATTAATACAAAACCAATTAAAAAGTGGAAAAGATTAAAAATAAAAAGTATTACACTAAACACTTGTCTTCACCAAGTGATGTAAGAGACTTAGGCAAACATGGCCTTTGATTGTCAAGAACTCTTACGATCAATCTTGGATCCCGAGATGACTCACACACTATGTGATGGACAATGGATGATGGTGGTGGATGATGTTGTGATGGTGGTGGGTGGTGGGTGAAGTGTGAGAGAGGTGATGTGCCAAGGAATGAGTTGCAAGAGCTCCAAGCACTCTTATTTATAGGCTGAACAGAAGCTCGGGCACGGCCCCGTGTCCACTGGGCACGGCCCCGTGTCCATCCGACTCTCTCTCTTCATTAATTGCAATTTGCAATTTCATTAAATGCGTCTGCAACAGTTGACCACGCCCCCGTGTCCGCTGAGCACGGCCCCATGGTGGGCAATAGAAGCTTCTACCACTTTGTCTTTTCTGCTGACTCTTGGGCATGCCCCCGTGCTCACTGAGCATGGGGCGAGTTCAGTCTTCTGTCTTCTTGTTTTGCTTTGGGAAGATGCTGTCGGGAGGTCGGGCATGCCACATTTGTTCCTTTTCTTGTATTTATGTTAGATTTAGCTGCCTTTTTCTTCTTTTGTTCATTTGAGCTCATTTAATTCTGAAAATACAAAATGAAGACAAAAGCACACTTTTTCCAACATTTGTACTAAAAAAGGGTTTGTTTTATGCCACAGTTGATGTAATTTATATGTTGCATTTTGTACACATCAAATACCCCCACACTTGAATCTTTGCTTGTCCTCAACCAAAACTCTTTATAATGTGGCTTTTTCACTCCCAAATGGAATGGGTAAAAGAGAAGGTTTTTGGACTTGTCATAGAGTGTCGGGATTTCCAAGATTCTTTATTTAAGTTTTATTTTTATTTATTTACAATCCTATTCGTCATGATTTATTATAAACGTTTCATAAGATAAATTACTTATTAGGGCATAACATGTCTTTTTTAAAATTCCATTTATATACAAGTTCACATACCTCACGGGGGATCACTCAACACTCGGCCGAATGTGTATTTTTAGTGAATCACTCGAGAGCGGCATGGAACTTACTCCTACCATAAGCTTGCCAAGCAATCAATCCTCCTCCCTTTTAACTATATACCTTTGTAAATATCAAGAGAACTTTTGGGTGAAGGGTTAGGCTTGGGCTAAAGGTGGGTGGTTGGGTTAGTGGTTAAAAAGGGAGAAAAGCGTTTTAAAGACTTTTTATTTTTCACAATTTTATTTTTATTTTGATGAACCATTTCTTTCAAACAAGATAATTTTTGATGAACTTGTTTGTTTATTTGGTTTCATCATCAAAATATATATGTATATATATATATATATATATATATATTATAATTATTTTTTTTGGAAAGTCATAAGAAAAACCGAGCTTTGTTACTAAAAAGAAGGGTTAAAATAAAAAGGTTTTAGGTGGGTAAAAAGGGTGATTGTTTTGGGTTAAGAAATGAAAAGGTTTAGGCTCAAAGAGGTTAACTAGGGGGATTTTGAGTAGGTGGTAAAAAAAATGAAAAATAAAGGTGTAGAATAAAAAAGTTAGTCCTAATGCCTCCATCATTTACTTACTCGGGTTTAAGTTGGTAAGGACCGGGAATGTATCGTCGTGGCAAGTTCTAGAGTCGTAAGAAATCAAGTGGCTATTCACACAAGAAACGAAAAATGAGCATTTAGTTTAAAGATGTATATTTGTATGCTCAATAAAGGCTCAAAAACTCACTTTTTGTGGGAATGGGTTTTTATGTAATCAAGTATATATAATCAAATTTTAACTAGATTTGTCATGCCGTTTCATAATTTTCTTATGTTGGTTCTTTTTATCACGACGCTATTGGTTGTAAATTTGTAAAAATATAACCTTGTTAGAATTTTGAAATTCCCAGCTTAAACTTAGACAAGTAAAAAAAATGAAAATTTTTGAAAAAAATTTGGGGTGATTAGCGGTTCCAATAGAGTTTTGTGTAAGACTTGTAATTAGGACTTGCAAAGTTCAAGGTTTTAGCATCCCCCCCCCACACTTAAATTACACATTGTCTTCAATGTGTCCCAAAAATAAGTTTTTAGGTTGATTGAATGTGTAAAAGGGTGTTAAAAGCAAAATTTTATGTTACTGGCACTCTGGACACGGCCCCGTGGTGAACGGGCACGGCCCCGTGTTCAGGTGCCAGTGACAAAATTTAATAAAGAGAAACAGAAGCCTGGTCACGGGGGCGTGTTCGGTGAACATGGCCCGTGTGTAGTTACCAGAACTGGGCGTTTTCTGCAGATTGTGCAGCACGGGGCCGTGTTGGGAGGGCACGACCCGTGCTGGACATGCTGTAATGAAGAAATTTTTGTCGGATGGCCCTGTTTTCGTGCATGGGGTGATGTTTCTCGTTTCCCTTGTTATCCTTTACCATCCCGAGTGTGTTTTATTCATTACAACACCATTCAAACCTTAAAACCATCATTTCATTGAAGTCATAGAGAGAAATACATAATCCTAGGAAGTTAATAATTTAGATAAGCGAGCACAAGAAGCTTAAACCAAGGAGTTCTAGCCTAAAAGTTATTCTAGTTAGCAAAATTTCCAAAGAGATAATTCTCTCGGTTAGATGTGGCTTCAAAGAACTCCTTTTCTCCGGGCGTGGGTTCCTCACACGTCGGCGAGCCACTCCTCAATCTCCCTTGGGAGGAAGAAGTCGGGCTCGTTGGCATCGGTTTGAGGAGGTACAACTTCCACCGGGACTTCTTGTAGATCTTCAAGGGGAGGCTCCGCTGGAATTTCATCCCATCCGGTAGGGTTGTTGACTCCAAGTGCTAGGTTCCAATCCTCTTGAGGGAGAATTGGTTCCATGGGAGGTGTTACAAGAATATTTAACCTCTGGTGCAAGAGGTTAATTTCTTGAAAACTATTTTCCAGCCCCACCGTAAGATAATTTATACGGTCTATTAGGACCTCCTCCACCGAAGTCATTTCATCAAGAGCTTCCTGTAGTGCCATGACCTAGTGTACAAGGGTAGCTTCAAAGGAAGGCCTTCTCCCTCTCCAACTGTTTCTTGAATGTACAGAAGATGTTCCACTGTTTTGACTTGACATTCTATGAAAACAAACCAGAAATAGCTTATTTTAATGAAACAGTACTTTGGACTCGGCCCCGTGTTCACCTTTCTGCAGAATTTTGGACCAAGGAATCTTGAAGTTTTAAGTTATTTTTCCAATTTGTGAAGCCTTTTTGAGTAATAATAACTTAAAACAATGCTATGCAACTTATTTTTAACAAGATCCTTTGAACAAAACTTCAACAATCCCTACAATAAAGCTTGAAACCTCAAGCTTTAATGGAGGTTTTTGAGAAAGATGAAGAAGAAGGAAATGGATAAAAGAGGAAGGGACAAGATGGTTGTTGGAACCTTCTTTTAGAACATACCTAGGATGGTAGGAGAGGAGATTCCTTCAAATCTCTGTCCTTGGATGGTCCAAATGTGCAGGATTCTTGGCTGCATTTATAGTAAACGACAGCATGCTTGACACGGCCCCGTGTCGGCTGGGCACGACCCCGTGTGCAGGCAAGATCCTGACACATTTTGTCCGTATTTTGACGTAAAGTCAGAAGGGAATCTTTTGGTGGACACAGGGGCGTGTTGGCTGGGCACGGCCCTGTGTCGAAAGGCTGATTATGAAGATTGTCTATTTTCAAGGAACTTATCCGGATCGGGCGGTTCCTTACTGGATGGGACAACTACAAAGTGCCTAAGGTACCTTAATTGCTCTTGATTAAGACGAGAACGCAAAAGGTTGTCGGTGAGGGTGATTCCTATGCTAAATGTAGGTGGACAAGTCCAACCCTTTTCCGGGCTCTTGTTAAAGAAGGTGTATGCCGAATCGCTCAGGTCTATGTATGCACCGAACGAAGTCGATGGAGAGTCCTTCACGGCACAATCGGCCCAAGGACGACTATCGTCAAAGTCTTCGCTAGAGTCGAAGGTAACGTTTGGAACAACGAAGTTGTTTTTATTTGAATGTGACCCCAACAATTCTTCTTGGTCATCGTCTTGATATGAATTAAGGAAATCCATCTTAAGTTCTTTTAACCAATTAAGAACTAGATCTTCTAGTTGAAATAGTTCGTTGAGGAGCATTTCTCCTTGAATATCTGGTTGGGCGCATTCGAGGGAGAGATAAGGATTATTTTTACTTTCGCCCCTCTTAAGGCTACACGAAAACGATGGGTCTATATAGTGGGGCTTATAGTTTAGAAAATAGCATTCTAGTTCTTTATGACCACCTCCACATAATTGACACCATGTACCATAAGAGTGCCGAAAGTAAAAAATATCATTATCACTCATTTTTGTGTCAGAAATTACCAACCGTCGGGATCTTACGGTTCTGTTTTCAGTAACTGAATCTTGGGCACGGGGGCATGTGGAGTGGGCACGGCCTCGTGTTCAGCTTACTGTCTGACTTAAAACAGGATTGCCATTTCTAATGATTGGGCACGGGGCGTGTTCAGCGGGCACGACCCGTGCTAAGTTCTGCAGAGGCTGAAAAATTAAGAAAATCCTAAAAAAAAAATAGAAAAAAAATGATTAGGCCGCTGATTCCTAACTTTCTTAAAATCCTAGTGTCCCCAGCAACGGCGCCAAAAACTTGATGCACTAAACACACATATGGGCAACTGCACCCATCATGGACGTAGTATAGTGTTGGTAAGATACCGAGGTCGTCCAAGGACACAAGAGCTTTTAGTACCGGTTTATCCTCAACGTCTAATCAAATCAAAATATTAGAAAAAGGTTTTTAAACTAGAAAAATAAAACTAACTAAAATGCTGAAAAAGAAAATAAAAGTAAAAGCAGATAGACAAGATGAATCACTTGGATCCGACTCGTGTGTAGTGTAACCTTTGATTATTTTCGCACTTTTGCACTTGTTTAAGAGATTATCTTAGTTAGTGTAGTAGGCCCCTCTTTTGAAGGTGACGTTACCCTCAACCTAGTAGTTTGAGTCAGCAAGGATACAATCCTAAAGGGTCAGATTATTGAAAGATAATTAATTAAGTTATTAATGCATAATGTGGTAGGCCCCTCTTTTGAAGGCGACGTTACCCTCGGCTAAGTAGTCTGAGTCAGCAGGGATACAGTCCTAAGTAGCCGGGTTAAAGTTTTAATAGTAGTTTAACTTATGAGGGGGTCAAAGAGTTTGGACCCCCGCCATCCAATACCGGTGGGTATTGAAGTAGGTCCTACTAAATTTAACCCAGGTCCTTTGCAGGATCTATACACTGAACAATGGCAAGACTCTTACCAAACCGTTCCCTTAACCCCCGACCAGGTAGCCAACATACCTCCATATAGACGTGGAGATATGAATGGCGAAAATCTTTTATTTTATATAGACAGTAAAATAATGCCAAGACACCACGGATAAACGATAAGGAAGAATCACCTTCAACATAAGAAACTAGTAATTAAAGTCATTAATACAAAACCAATTAAAAAGTGCAAAAGATTAAAAATAAAAAGTATTACACTAAAAACTTGTCTTCACCAAGTGATGTAAGAGACTTAGGCAAACATGGCCTTTGATTGTCAAGAACTCTTACGATCAATCTTGGATCCCGAGACGACTCACACACTCTATGATGGACAATGGATGATGGTGGTGGATGATGGTGTTGTGATGGTGGTGGGTGGTGGGTGAAGTGTGAGAGAGGTGGTGTGCCAAGGGATGAGTTGCAAGAGCTCCAAGCACTCCTATTTATAGGCTGAACAGACGCTCGGGCATGGCCCCGTGTCCACTGGGCACGGACCCGTGTCCATCCGACTCTCTCTCTTCAGTAATTGGAATTTGCAATTTCATTAAATGTGTTTGCAACAGTTGACCACGCCCCCCTGTCCGCTGAGCACGGCCCCGTGGTGGGCAATAGAAGCTTCTACCACTTTGTCTTTTCTGCTGACTCTTGGGCACGCCCCCGTGCTCACTGAGCACGGGGCGTGTTCAGTATCTGTCTTCTTGTTTTGCTTTGGGAAGATGCTGTCGGGAGGTCGGGCATGCCACATTTGTTCCTTTTCTTGTATTTATGTTAGATTTAGCTGCCTTTTTGCTTCTTTTGTTCATTTGAGCTCATTTAATCCTGAAAATACAAAAGGAAGACAAAAGCACACTTTTTCCAACATTAGTACTAAAAAAAGGGTTAGTTTTATGCCACAATTGATGTAATTTATATGTTGCATTTTGTACACATTAACATGTCATATATTACGAGGCTACAAGTTGACATGGTGATTGTGATATTTACTATACATACATTTACCCAATGGGGGAATAGTGCCTGATGGGGGAATAGTGCCAGGCCGCTGCCTGGCACTCCCCTGTTGGACCAAACAATTTATTATTTTATATCCATTTTTAAATTACGGTTTTCCTCCTGTTTAAAATTATCGTTTTATATACATTTATGAGTAAAATGCACGGATAGTCCCTGTAGTTTTGTAAAATAACACCTATAGTCCCCAACTTTTGAAAATTACACCAGTGCTCCCTGTGGTTTGACAGTTTGTTACTCGTATAGTCCCTGGAGTGGATGGATGTTAGTTTTCTTAGTTAAATGGATGTGAAATTACTTTTTTACCCCTCCCTATAAAAATCAATATGAACTATTAAAAATGTAGGCCCACCTTATTCACCCTTCCTTATAAACAACCTGCCACCATCACCATAGCCACCCACCTCCACCTCCACCATAGCTACCTACCTCTCCCTCCACAAATAGCTACCCACCTCCACCTTATTACTTCAATTTCCACAACAATTAAGACAAAATTATTCAATAATTTACTACCTTCAGATGAATAATTCGAACATCTTTGTGATGCTTATTATTTCTACTTCCACAACTAATAAGATATCAAAAATAAAAATGAATTCGACTACCTTCAGATGAACGATTCCAACACTTTTCTGATGCTTATTTCTCCTACTTCCATAGCTATTAAGCCTTTTAAGTCTTCCAACAGACACATCACCGATGAATCTGACATCATCACCAGCGGTTACGTTTTCCGATCGGTGGATCTTAGAATGCGACAACACACCATTACGAAACACAAACCATCTGGATCTCCATTCTTTACCGTAATTAGTCCACTTACACATCACACCGGCGTAGCTGCTACTTCCGGCATCGAAATCAGATTCAGATGACGTAAATCTAAACGCATTGACGTCAGATCTCAAATCGGCGACGGAACAAGACCTAGATAACAATTGTGTTGTGGAGATGATTTTATGTAGATGGGTAACTCCGTTAGAGAGGCTTACTGGTGGGTTTAGGTTAGAGGTGATGGTTTTAGGGTGACGCTGGAGGTAGGTAGCTACGGTGGAGGTGGAGGTGGGTGGCTATGGTGATGGTGGCGGGGGCTGGGTTACGGAAGTGAACATGAAGTGGAAGGGGGCTGGGTTGATGAAGATAGTGATAGTAGGCCCCACTTGATTAAATAAATAATAAAAAGATATATATTTATTTTAATGTTTAAGTTATTATATTAAAAGCAAGGGTAGTTTTGTCATTTCACATTCATTTAAGTGAGAAAACTAACCTCCATCCACTCCAAGGACTATCCGAGTAACAAACTGTCAAATCACAGGAAGCACAGGTGTAATTTCCAAAAGTTGGGGACTATAGGTGTTATTATACAAAACCACAGGAACTACCCGTGCATTTTACTCTACATTTATTTATTTGTTTGTTTATTTATTCGTATGATAGTTGTGGTTTTGATTCGGAAAAATCAAGAGGGAAAAATAATGAAGAAAACACTTATAATAACTGTTTAGTTGGTATGAATCATTATGAAAATGAATTGTGACAATGGTTTATACTTGCATTCTCATTATATTATATATATATATATATATATATATATATATATGGTAAGGATAGTGTAAAAAAGGTCTAAAGTGTGAGAAGTGTATTATAACACTATATATAATACTATATAACACCATATAAACACCGTATAATAATATGTAACACCATATAATACCATATAACACTATGTAACATTATATAACATTATTTAATAAATATAACACTATACATCTGTCATAGACATGCTATCAGACAAACTATAGTGTTATATTTGTTACATAATGATATATAGTGTTACATAGTGTTATATGGTATTATATGGTGTTACATATTGTTATACGGTGTTTATATGGTGTTATATAGTATTATATATAGTGTTATAATACACTTCTCACACTTTGAGCACTTTTTACAGGATCCTCTGCCTATACATATATATATATATATATATATATAGGGTCGGGATTTAGAGAAAACGGTAGAAAGTGTGAGAACGGTGAGAATGCTTATGGATCGTCTGATTAAAACAATCTATGGACTAGATTGGCGCGGTGGCGTTTTCGTAAATAACATCAATTTTATTACGTGGACGCGCCTCACTAAGGGTAAAAGCGTCTTTACACCTCTATACCAAAACGCCATACTGATGAATAAAACGCCATTACGGACCAAAACACATTGCTATATAAACAAAAAAATCCCACAAATAAAAACACACCCCCCAGAACCTGAAACGCTATAATTTCTACTATATACCATTCATCTTACAAACACCAAAATCCCCAAAACATCAAACACAACTACTCAAAAAACGCCATATTTTCTACTATATACCATTTATCTTAGAAAATGCCAAAACACTCAAACATCAAAGATTCCAAAAAAATCGACGGTTCTTTTAGATACATTATTTCCTCAGTAAAACGCCAAAAATGACAAATATCGTTTCTTGTATATTCAAATATTGTTCTACACCAAAGTTTCGAATAATGCATTCTTCCTTGAGGTGCTGTGACTCAAATAATATTTTGTTGCATGAGATGGACAAATCATAAACAAAAAAATGTTGGGGTCAGACTTATGTCATTTTCTGTGTTTTGTTCTTGATGAATATTATAATGGCATGAAAAGACGAATGACACTAATGAGTTGTTTGAAGATACATATTAAAACAAAAAAACTCATGTTATTTTGTCTTTCCAAACAGCCACAAAAACACAAGCATGGCTAAGCGAAACCACCAGCGAACATGACTCAAAGAAGAAAGAGACTGATGACAGTGAAGATTTGGAAGATGAATTGTTTTTATTTTTATTTTTTTAATTTTCTTTTTCTGTTGTTTGTTATGTATTTTTCAACTTAGAATTAAAAAATACATTATATTAATAAAACGCCAAACAGTCATAATGCATATGAAAGCCATAAATGGAGTAAAAACGCCAAAAACTCCCAAACTATAATGAAAGTAATTTGCAGAAGTATTAATTAATAAAAGCTAAAAATGAAAAAAAAAACCGCCAAAAACTACTTAAACCCATTCAAAAAACGCCAAACTTGGGAGATGGAAAGTCTATGACCCTAAAAACTCATAAAAAGCTAAAAAAAAGCAGTAAAAATACACAGTAACTGAAAAGATGGCTACTTTATTAATATCATATATTATAAATAAAATCCCGCCTAAACTACGCGCCAAAAAATCCTATAAGAGAGACGTCTCTGAACAATCAACTGATCACAAACCCAGAAACAAAACGCCATATTTCCTAGAAACCATTCACTTTAAAAACGCCAAAAATAATAGTTAAAAAAGCCATAGATGCAAAACCTCGATTCTGCTATATTGAGTATTGATCTGAATGAAGTTTTACTGAATGGATTCTTCTCCGAGTTGGGTATCTCTATAATCTTTTGCTGAATGAGATGGACAAATATTTAAGATAAATAGACTGATGACAATGATATGACATCATGTCACTTTGTTCTTGATGGATATATTGATGGCATGAAGGGATCAATACATTAGAGCAGGCGTTGGTCTTCAACATGTTATCAAACAAGTATATATCCACCCACCATAAAGGATGCCACAAAAAATAAGCATCTTCTAAAGACGACCGTTATGTAGGAAAATAAGGATCTACATAAGGTAATCAAAAACAGGTTCAAAACGCCAAAAAGGTTAAAGTAGAAGAGGCTGATGACAGTGAAATTTTGGATGAGAAATTAAATTATAATTTTTATTTTTTTTATTTTCTATTAGTTGTTATCTAATTCTCTGTTGTTTATCATCTAATTCTCTACTATTTTAAAAAAATTGAGTATAAAATGCCAAAAACTACAAACACCAAAACCCCTGATAGTGTGAAAAAACTGTGAGAACGAATGCTAGCAAAGCACGATGTTGCTATATAAAACGCCAAAAAATGTTGCTATATAAAATGCCAAAAAACGCAAACAAAGTATTACTGGAAAAATCAACACTAATTAACAGATGAAAATTGAAAGAAACAGTAAAATAAAGAGACGGTATCATTACTGCCAAACATTATAGTTATATTAATGCCACTACATGGAAAATTGAAATTTATTTATCTTTCCAAAAACGCCATAATTTCCTGTCACATTATAGGCCTGTATCCTATATGGCAAAACACTTGATATAATAAAATCAAGAAAATTACTGATGTTTTTTACATTAAAGGCCTGAATTATGATCTAAAAAACAATAAAAACGCCAAAACAATACTTAAAACGCCAAAATATTTACTATGGTTCTGATCTAAAAACAATAAAAACGCCGCGTATTTATTAAACACCAAAAAAATGGAAAGATGAAGTGACACGCGTTTAAAAAAAGAAATATGAAAGGACAAAAAAGCCCCTCCGCCCTTCTCTAAGCGGCGTGACACGTGTTGGGCCAGGAAGCGTTCTCACACTTTTGAGCATTTTCTCCTGATCCCGTTTATATATATATATATATATATATATATATATATATATATATATATATATATCACTTCTTTCAAGTAGATGTCTGCTAATGTGAAAAACTTGTCTGTTTCTTTGATTGCCAAGAAGTGTGCAGACTTTGTGAGTCGATCTACGATCACCCAGATAGTATCGTTCTCGCGCTGGGATTTAGGTAGGCTAGTAACGAAATCCATGGAAAGTTCAGGTGGTCATCCGATCGGATGGCCATTCAATTGGATTGGCATCTTGTTTGGTAAGGATGTGTTTGTGTATGACGGCTTTGAAGTTTTCGTTGTAGCATTTTGAAAACAGAGAAGCATCTCTACCTTTCAAGTCGATCGATCGGTGGTTCGATGATCGGATTGCTATCCGATCGAGTGACAATCCTGCTGTGAACTTGTTCTCACTAAGTGTCTTACCAATCGGATCGTTATCCGATCGAACCACCGATCGATCGACTTGAAAGGTAGAGATGCTTCTCTGTTTCAAAATGCTACAACGAAAACTTCAAAGCCGTCATACACAAACACATCCTTACCAAACAAGATGCCAATCCAATCGAATGGCCATCCGATCGGATGACCATCCGAACTTTCCATGGATTTCGTTACTAGCCTACCTAAATCCCAGCGCGAGAACGATACTATCTGGGTGATCGTAGATCGACTCACAAAGTCTGCACACTTCTTGGCAATCAAAGAAACAGACAAGTTTTCCACATTAGCAGACATCTACTTGAAAGAAGTGGTATATATATATATGTATATATATATATATATATATATATATATAGAGTAGGGTTCATACGGAAAGTGTGTTTTTCCTAGAAAGTCTAGGAAGCGATCTTGTCCATCCGATTGGTGTGTTTAAGGGGTTGAGATCAAATCAATGGCAATCTTGTAATAATTTACTATATTTAATAGATTGTTTTAAATGAGGAGGGGCAATTTCGTCCTTATGTGTGTTTTAAATCAATAAAAAATAACCGTCAGAGATATCACATCTCCTTAATACACGCCATTTTCCCTCTCTCTCTTTCTCTCTCTAAAATCATACCAAAAATACAACGAAAACCCTCTAAAATCATACCAAAAATACATAAAATCATGGATCAAGATAAGAGATTACCAACTTCTATATACGTAAGATCTTCCCAACATTGTGTTCTGTGTTTTAGTAGGCGATTAGGGTTCAATCGTGTTCTACATTGAAGTAACTGATGTTTGAAGGGAAGAGATTCAAAGAACAGAGGGATTTGAACAAGATGGATGGAAGCAG